>NC_053023.1:366200106-366513469 GCF_003073215.2 Triticum urartu
ACGATGTTTACCCAGGTTCGGGCCCTCTTGATGGAGGTAATACCCTACGTCCTTCTTGATTGTTCTTTGATAATATGAGTAGTACAAGAGTTGATCTACCACGAGATCAAAGAGGCTAAACCCTAGAAGCTAGCCTATGGTATGATTGTCTGTTGCCATACGGACTAAAACCCTCCGGTTTATATAGACACTGGAGGGGGCTAGGGTTACACAAGGTCAATTACAAAGGAGGAGATATACATATCCGTATTTCCTAGCTTGCCTTCCACACCAAGTAGAGTCCCATTCGGACACGGGACGAAGTCTTCAATCTTGTATCTTCATAGTCCAACAGTCCGGCCAAAGGATATAGTCCGGCTGTCCAGAGACCCCCTAATCCAGGACTCCCTCAGTAGCCCCTGAACCAGGCTTCAATGACGATGAGTCTGACGCGATGTATTGTGTTCGGCATTGCAAGGCGGGTTCCTCCTCCGCATATACCATGGAAGAGTTTTAAATACAAGGATAGTGTCCGACCCTGCAAAATAAGTTCCACATACCACTGTAGAGAGAATAATATTTCCACAAATCTAATCTGCTGACACGTTCTGACAACATGACATCACGCCATGGCCCGGTCATTATTCGAACCATTTTTCTCAACCAGCTCCGCACATAACGCGAGGCAGTTTTCTTGCCACGTCTTGTCAAAGCAGAGATCGTGTCCCCCTTATCACGGGATTCTCATCAATACAGACGTGGGTAACCCAACCGTGCCTGTTGGTATGACTCCTAGATCTTAGGCAAGTCCCAAACGGCCATGAGGAGGACGCTTGATATTCACCCTCTTTATAAAGGGGACAAAGCTTTTTCTTTTTTCCCTCCCGTGCTCAATCGAATCCTTCCCCCGCCTCGAGTTCTAACACCCAAAGCTCAGGTCAGGTGCTTCGGACCTTCAACTATGTCCGGATCCAACCTTCAAGGTCGGTGGATGCCTTCCTCCGTCACGGAGGAAGACATCAAGAAGTTGAGAGAGGCCAGATATCTGACCGCCGAAATTTCGCATAGGATGCCTGCCCGAGGGCAGGTCGTCCCTACTCCCGAACCCAGCGAGAGCATCGTGTTCATCTCCCACTTCCTCTGAGGACTAGGCCTCGCTCTGGATCCCTTTGTTAGGGGTCTTATGTTCTATTATGGGCTGGATTTTCACGATTTGGCCCCGGATTCCCTTCTTCACATCTCATCATTTATTGTCGTATGTGAGGCCTTCCTCCGCATTACCCCCCACTTTGGCATGTGGCTCAAGACCTTTGATGTAAAGCCGAAGATGATCGAGGGGCGGCACGCAGCGTGCGGAGGTGCTTTGATAAGCAAAATCGCCAACACTCCATGGCCAGAGGGTTCCTTCCCAGAGGTGTCCGGATTGTGGCAGCGGGAGTGGTTTTACATCACAGCTCCCCGAAGTGCCAAGTGGGTGGCTGCCCCCACCTTTCGCTCGGGCCCCCCATCGCAACTGATGTCATGGATCAGCAGGGGGCTGAGCTGGGGTCCAGCAAAGGATGTGCCAATACTACAGAGCCGTATCCGAGATCTCTTCGAGGGAGATTTCGGTCTGGTTATGGTAATGCAAGTTATGCTTGTTCGTCGAGTCCAACCTTACAAATGCCGCCCCCTCCGCATGTGGGAATTCAACCCGGAAGTTCCGCGAGCTATTCAGCATTTCCTCGGCATGACGCACGAAGAGATGTACAAATCATTCTTCGGACCCCAAATAGAGTGTCCGGACACCACCGAGGATGTGGGTCTGAGCTGCAACCGCCCCGCTGCCCAAGTAAGTAATCCCATGCCGAACCTACTGTCCTTTTATTTATCATGGCATCATTCTAAAGAGCCGCTCTTTCACCAGGACTGGATAACAAAGGCAATGATGATCAGGTGTTCGGCCCCCCTTCCTGAGGGCTTGGACAATCCGGTACTAGACAAGATGCTCGAGCCGGCGCCTTATCTAGTGCCCTCAAAGGAAGATGATGGGGGGAATAGAGAGGGCGAAAGCGGGCCTCACTCGCTACTTATTCCAGCCGGGGGAATGAGCGCCTCCGCGAGGGAGGACAACCAAAGTGAAGAATCTGACATTCTTTCTCCCCGGGGAAGGAAGAGGACTACCTCTGAAGATCTGGAAACTAAGGTTTCCAAACGGGAGAAGAAATCTTCATCAGAGGGTCCTGCCTCGGAGGGTATTCTTGCCGCACAATGTCCGCGCGGGGTTCAGCCCTCTACCGAGCTGTAAGTAATCGGAAAGTACTTAATAGGGGAAACATCCTACCTCACTTCCAAAGACAATAACCGATCCTTATAAATTGTAGTTCGGATCGTAGCCCTTCTCGACAGAGCTCGTCTTCAGGGGATCTTCTTCCAGAGATGATGGAGAGCGAAACGCCTCCCCCTGACACCCCGCCTCATGAAGCGGGCGACCTTGAAGTGTCGTCGCGAAGGGTATCTCCGGATACGCTAAGGCCAGAGGATAACCCTTTGGCTACCCGGGATCCCCAGTATCCGGCTCCTAGGAGAGCGACAACAAGGGTCTGTACAATGTGCGGTCAGATGCGCTGAAGGATCTTCTGGGGCAAGCGGCCGTCTCCGAAGCGCATCGTACAGTAATGGGTACGGTAATTGAAAGGATTTCATCCGCTGAAAGCGGTTTGCATGAAGCCTTCATGAGTCTGCTGAAAGGCTTTGAGGTACGTGAAATAGTGTATGTTTTTGACAGTACCACACACGTTAGGTGTGCCCTATGCAGATAGTAGCCCCTGAGACTCTGGTTGTCGTTGAAAACAACGGCAAACAGAGGATCATAGTCCCAGGTAATAACCAGACCGCCTTTATGTGCAGGTGGCTGAAGCTCCAGTGGCTAGCCGGACTGATGGGTTTGCCGAGCTAAAGCGGCAACTTGATGTGGCAGATGCCGACATCGTGCTTGTCAACAAGCGGCTTGACGAGGCACAGGGTAAGTGATTTTTCCGGTAATCAACACATAGTAAGAGGAGCATGATGCCAGTATCTTTAATATGTTGTGACTACAGATGGAGCTGCCACCGTGGAGATCCTTCGGGCGGAGCTTGCCCGAGCCAAGGAGGAAGCAAGGAGTAGCAATGCGGCCGCTTTAAAGGCGGCCGAAGAGTTAATGGCCGAACAGGCCGCGCATTGCGAGAGCAAGGGAAAAATAGCCAAGACGGCTGCAGAGTTAAAAGATGCCGCTGACCATTACTAGCTTCTTGAAGAAGAAAATCGGGCGAAGGCGATGGACCTGGAGAAGGCCCTGGTGGCTGCCAAGGAAGCCCGCTCCAAAATTAGAGCGACGAAGGAGGAGCTGAATCAAGCTACAGATATTGTGTCTGGGAAGCCCTTCTTGCTGTGGACTAAGTTCGGAGATCCGAAGTATGCACCTCTGGACCGGCTATGGAGTTCTGCGGGCGCCTACGTGGATTTGGCTGCAAGTGCTGCTGATGTGGCAAAGTACTTCAAGGATCGGAAAGATCATGAAGTGGAAAAACTGTTCTGGTCATAGTTTCATGCTCCTGTCCGTCCGCTGCTGTTGAATGAGCGGATGGCCGAGTGGGCCGAGCTCCATAGGTTGTCCGGACTTGCCATGAGGTCCATGGTGGATCACCTGTGGCCGGGAAGGCCAAGGCCGAATAGCTACTTTAGTTTAGTGCAACAATTCCTTGGTGATGTGCCACGCGTCGATGCTGTAAAGAGATCGGCGTGCATAGAGGGTGCGCGGATGGCCTTTGCCCGTGTCAAGACATGCTGGGCGGAGATGGAGGCCACCACTGTTGCGACACAGGGTTCGGCCGTAGGCCGAGTGGCTGCCGAGCACTACTTTGAAGAAGTTCTTGAAGGCGCTTGTTCGATAGAGGCTCAGTGCTCGAAGAATATTATGTTCTAGTGACCTGTATTCCCATTGTAAAAACAATGTTTTATTGAATTATCAAGGCTGTATTTATACTTTTGCCCGAAAGTACTATGATGCCTCCTGTGTGGCTGTTTATGTATGTATATAACCTGAAAGTTTGCAGCCGCCGGCTTCCGCCCCCACGCATATAATGCAGGGGTGTTCGCAGAAAATGCATATCCACACTTGATGCAACGTCTTGGTTCATTAAGGAGGTGATAGCACAGCGAACGAGGCAATCAGACTATATTGCTTTAACACTTTCACTTAGCCATAGGAGTTTGACGGTGGGGCTACTATATAGCCCCTGGTACTTCTGTGCTCGTCCGAATACGGGGCGCATACGTACATGACCGGGAAACGGCCCTTCGTTAATGCGGAGGAATCCCGAAGATTCCAATGAGTCATCGAGTGGTTGACCAGTCTCTCGCTATATCATGACAGTCAGTTTTCGGCTTTCTCCACTGAGGTGCTCATCCAGACGAACCAGGGCACAATCGCAGCAGTTCTCCCAGTGCTACCTTCACTGATATAACGGAACGTAAGGTACCAAAACGTGGGAGCCGGGCAAACCCAACATTTGACCAAAGACATGATTCGGAGTTGATGCATATAGGGCCAAACTCCCGACGCCGAACACTCCCTAAGGTGTTCGGTCTTTATAACGTATATCGGGCTAAAAACGCCCTTAAGAAGAAACCCCATGTGTCTAGGTACGTGCAAAATCCTGACGTGGCCACATGCCAATAACGCCATCATCCTTCTCGGTTGTGTGGAGTATCCGGAGGATGTGACCAACAAGAGATAGTAAAAAAGGTTTACACAGGGTCTTAATATAAAAAGAAACCTTTGGGCGGGTCCCTGCTGCACGTCTGCACCTGTGTCTCTGTTGTGCCATGTCCTGGATGGGTGTAGCACGATTGTCATCTGCGAAAGGAAAGAACTTAGGTGAAAGTTGCCGCGCCAAAAAGAAGAATTAGTTATTATCGATGAACTATCAAAATTCAAGAGAAGCCGAGTTTAGCTGAGCTGTCCTGATTACACGCGGGAAGCCCCTGGTATCGTTTATGAGGGTTTGATCATCAAACCAATCTCATGTATATATGATTGAACGCCGGATTCGTTTAACCGTGTCCAAGGTCTTGATGGCCCGCCATTTTTTCTGGTTGGTGAGGCCGTCTAGTTTGCGGCAGTTAGAACCGCTGCATCCTCCTCCGTATGTAAGAAATGTTCGGTATTTCCGCTAACTGAGATGATGCCACGTGGACCGCGCATCTTAAGCTTAAGAAAAGCATAATGCGGTATTGTGTTAAAACGAGCGAAAGCCGTTCTTCCGAGTAGTGCTTGATAACCACTTCGGAATGGGGCGATGTGGAAAGTTAACCTTTCGCTTCGGAAGTTATCTGGGGAACCGAATACCACCTATAGTAGTAGAGAGCCTGTACAGTGGGCCTCTTGGCCTGGTATTACTCCCTTGAAGGTAGTATTACTGTGGCTTATTTGTGTCGGGTCTATCCCCATTTTGCGGACTGTGTCCTGATATATCAGATTTAGATCACTGCCGCTGTCCATGAGGACTCGTGTGAAATGGTACCCATTTATTATTGGGTCTACCACCAAGGCCGTCAGTCCTTCGTGCCAGATATTTGTCTCGTGATCCCTATGATCAAAAGTGATCGGGCAGGCCAACCAGGGGTTGAACCTAGGGGTGACAGGCTCTATGGCCCGTGTGTCTCGGAGTGCATGCTTGCTTCTCCTCCATGTCACATGGATCACGTTTACTGTTTTAACCTCTGGTGGGAACTTTTTCTGTCCTCCGGCGCTTTGCTGGCGAGGTTCATCCTCGTCTTCGCTTGGTGTCTCTTCCCCTTTGTGTTCGGTGCTTAGTTTACCGGCCTGCTTGAAGACCCAACATTCTTTGTGGGTATGATTTGCAGGTTTGTCTGGGGTGCCGTGGATCTGACAGAGTTTGTCAAGAATTTTGTTTAGGCCAGATTGTCCTTCTCTGCTGCCTTTGAAAGGCTTTTTCCACTGACCTGGTCGGGAGCCCCTGAATCCGGCATTTACCGCTGTGTTATCTGGGCTACCTTCTTTATTTCGACGCTTGTTTTTGTTGCGTCGTGGTTTACCATTGCCATCCCTGACTTCGGATGTGCTTGGGTCGCTGGTGCTGCTACGGGCCAACCAGCTATCCTCGCCCGCACAAAAGCGGGTCATGAGGCTTGTTAGGGCTGCCATTGTTCTCAGTTTTTCTTGGCCAAGGTGTCTGGCGAGCCATTCGTCTCAGACGCTGTGTTTAAAAGCTGCTAAGGCTTCGGCGTCCGGACAATAGACGATTTGGTTCTTCTTGGTGAGGAACCTGTTCCAAAGCCTTCGGGCAGACTCTCCGGACTGTTGGATTATATGATTTAAATCATCTGCATCCGGAGGTCGGACATAAGTCCCTTGAAAATTGGCCCGAAAAGTGTCCTCGAGCTCCTCCCAACTTCCAATTGAGTTTTTGGGGAGGCTTTTCAGCCAGTGCCGAGATGGCCCTTTAAGCTTGAGGGGCAAGTATTTAATGGCATGGAGATCGTCTCCACGAGCCATATGAATATGGAGGAGAAAGTCCTCTATCCAGACTCCAGGGTTTGTGGTCCCGTCATACGCCTCTATGTTCACCGGTTTGAGTCCCTCTGGGAATTCGTGATCCAGCACCTCATCAGTGAAACATAAGGGGTGTGCGGCACCCCCGTATTGGGATGTGCCATGGTGTTCGGACGGTTGTAGTATTCGGTGTTGGTTTTGTACCGTAGCGCGCTTCCTAGATCCGTAGATGGATCTGGTCGCGCCGGATTTTTGACGCAAGTTCTCACGTAGATCGTGTGTTGACTTGTGTGTGACTTTGTTAGCCGCTCTATCACGTTCACAAGGTGGTGGATCCGGCCGGTTGGCCGTATCATTCTTCCGCTGTATGGGCTCTAAGGCCTCATCGTCGAATTCCGGTAATAGCTTGCGCTTTGGGTAGCTATTTTTATGGTAACTTCCACCATACTTTGTGACTTTGTTCCACCTGCTGTTGAGCGTATCTTGTGCGACCTTGAGCCTTTGCTTCTGTTTCTTCAGGCTCCTCGCTGTGGCAATAAGCCTTTTGCGGAGGTTCTCTTGCTCCAAGTGCGTTTTCGGGATGATGTGTACATCTTCGTCCAGACTGTTTTCTTCCCCAGGCGGGGTTTGATGAGGCTTATCCTTGGCGTCGTGTTCGGACGTCGGATCCGTACTATGTTTGCAGTTTGCATCTTGATCGTGCTCTGCCACCGGGGTGGTGCAGTCGTCGTTTCTTCTAGAGTCGACGGGACTGTTATTTCCTCTTGCGCTGTTATCGCTGTTTTTGCTATGGCGGGACTTAGAGCGGCGCTGCTGACGTCGGCGCTTGGGTTGCTTGGAGGGGGCATCCTCCGCTGTCTCTTTGCCATCGCCCTCTTTGGGTGTATCCACCATATATACGTCATGTGATGAAGTGGTGGTCCAGCGCCCTGTGGGCGGTGGTTCCTGTTCGTCTCCTGCATCGTCTTCCATACCGTCGATGTCTTCGGAGTCGAAGTCGAGCATGTCGGTTAAGTCATCGACAGTGGCTACTAAGTGGGTGGTGAGTGGGCAGCGAATTTCTTCGTTGTCCGCATCCCATTCTAGCCGGACATAGTTCGGCCAAGGTTCTCCTGACAGGGAGAGAGACCTTAATGAATTTAGCACGTCGCTGAAGGGCGAGTGCTGAAAGATATCCATCGAGGTGAACTCCATGGTCGGTGCCCAGTCGGATTCGACGGGCACGGATGTGAGCGGCTCGGAGTCCGTGGCCGGAGATGAACCCAATGGTTCGGCGATACGACTCTCGT
Source organism: Triticum urartu (assembly GCF_003073215.2). Taxonomy (NCBI): domain Eukaryota; kingdom Viridiplantae; phylum Streptophyta; class Magnoliopsida; order Poales; family Poaceae; genus Triticum; species Triticum urartu. The sequence goes on from NC_053023.1 coordinate 366,207,913, forward strand.
AAGGGGTGAAGTCAGTATCTGGCTCTATCACCGCTGAGAGGGCAGCCTCCGTGGCGGGTTCTACCCCTCCGCTCTCGGATGGCGCGATTTTCTCCGGATTAACGGCCGGAGTAGTTGCGGATGCGATCTCCAGAACACTGTCCGACGGCAGAGTTATGTCATGCTCGTCACGACTGTGCGGCGCGTCCGACATGGGCTCGAATCCGTAGAAGATCAAGTCTCTGCGGATGTCGGCCGTGTAGTTCAAGTTTCCAAATCTGACCTGATGGCCAGGGGCGTAGCTCTCGATCTGCTCTAGATGGCCAAGCGAATTGACCCGCAGTGCGAAGCCGCCGAATACGAAGATTTGTCCGGGGAGGAAAACCTCGCCCTGGACCGCATCGCTAGAGATGATCGAGGGGGCCATCAAGCCTTATGGCAACGACACAGTGGAACTCTCAATGAAAGCACCAATGTCGGTGTCAAAACCGGCGGATCTCGGGTAGGGGGTCCTGGACTATGCGTCTAAGGCGGATGGTAATAGGAGGCAGGGGACATGATGTTTACCCAGGTTCGGGCCCTCTTGATGGAGGTAATACCCTATGTCCTGCTTGATTGTTCTTTGATAATATGAGTAGTACAAGAGTTGATCTACCACGAGATCAAAGAGGCTAAACCCTAGAAGCTAGCCTATGGTATGATTGTCTGTTTCCCTACGGACTAAAACCCTCCGATTTATATAGACACAGGAGGGGGCTAGGGTTACACAAGGTCGGTTACAAAGGAGGAGATATACATATCCGTATTGCCTAGCTTGCCTTTCACACCAAGTAGAGTCCCATCCGGACACGGGACGAAGTCTTCAATCTTGTATCTTCATAGTCCAACAGTCTGGCCAAAGGATATAGTCTGGCTGTCCGGAGACCCCCTAATCCAGGACTCCCTCAGCGGGCGTGAATCGGATGTTGCCAACTCCAACAATGAACACAATTTTAAGAGGAATAGTGTATAGGATGTTGGTGGCATCTAGATGAGTAGATGTGAGCAATTAATTGAAAATGTCATATCGAGTGCGATGTAGCCTTGTATTGGTCAATGTGGAATGAAAATTCGTCCTCCGCAATGCATGATTAAAGTGGTTCTTCAACTGAATGGATTCTCCTCGTCGATGCGGTCTTGGTGGTGTGAGGGTTTAACTAGGAGAAGTTGTGGTGTATAGGGGATGTGCATGCTAGGTGAATGTCCACTCTTCCTCTCTTACATGAACTCTTCATCTATTAAAGGAACACAAGAGCCACTCTTGGTTTATTACAGGGACGAAGGCCAGCTCCGTCGATTTCCTATGAACGAAGGGTGATCTTTAGCCCAAACTTGAACGGAAAGGGCCTCATCGGCCCATGTGTGGATGAAGAGTCACACTTCGGCCTAGGGGAGGACGGCTGGGGTATAGAACATGAATTTATTAAATCCTATCCACATCTTTGAAATTTCATAAAAAATATTTTAAAAATAGATTACTACTCCATGTGTGTTGTTGCGGGAACTTGTTAAAAGAAATGAAACATATGAAAGGTTGCTAGCCGATGGCTGGCTGTAGGGGAGGAAAAACAATCGCCTCCCTCGCCTTCCGATGCGATGCACCTGACCGTATGAGCATGTTCCCTCTCCCCTGCTCCATTCCATCTCTATCGCGTGATGCAACACCATGTTAGAGCAGTTACGGAACCGCTCGAGCAACTCAGCAACCCTCACGTAGCATTCCCCACAACAACCGTTGGCTCGTAGCACCACGTTGATCCACGTTGCTAAAGGAAATATGCCTTAGAGGCAATAATAAAGTTGTTATTTATATTTCCTTATATCATGATAAATGTTTATTATTCATGCTAGAATTTTATTAATCAGAAACTTAGTACATGTTGGGGATATTACTACTGGACATAAACCGGCTAGGAGAGGCCGGGTTATCCCCATGATGATTACCTTATTTGAAGCCCATGAAGACATGATGATGGCGCTTCATGAAGGCCCAAGGCCCAAAGGCAGGTTAAGGCCTGTAGACATAAACCGATATTGATGTATACTTGTATGATAAGATAGGAGTAGAGACTGAGTCGGAAACGTTTATGATCTGGCCTCGGGACTCTGTAAACCGACGGGCGTCGACCTATGTATATAAAGGGGCGACCCGGCGGCGGTTTAAGGACAACACACAACAACTCGAGAGCCAGGCAAAGCGTATTCGCTCCTTGGTCATCGAAACCCTAGCAATTCCATCACAACTGGAGTAGGCTTTTACCTTCATTGTAAGGGGCCGAACCAGTATAAACTCTCGCGCCCCTTGTCCGCTTTAAACCCCTTTAAGCTAACCCGTAGTGATGGATCCACGACTAAGTCCTTTCACGAGGACATCTGCCGTGACAAGACCACGACAGTTGGCGCCCACCGTGGGGCTATCGCACGATGGTTTTGAGTTCTTGAAGGTCAGCTTCGAAGGACTCAAGGGATACGCTGTGGGCCGGATGACTAAAAGTCGTCGTGACAAGCTCTACATCGACGATGCAGGATGGAGTCCCGAGGTCGGCTCAATTGAGTACGGGTACCGGGTCCCCTTTGGTGGAATTCACGTCTTCATCGACAAGATCAGCGAACCGGGCCCTGAGCGGGACATCTGCACCGACATCATCGAGACGGCTCAGCGTGCAGGATCCGCCCAGGTTCAGCCTGCCATAAAGCGTGCCTTTGTAGGTGTCATCCATGGAGCGAAATATGAGGATAGATCGGCATCTGGCGGTGAAACCATTGTCTATTCTAATGATGAGTCTTCAAGCGGAGGGACCGAGTCACTGTACCGGCTGCAGGATGGCCGGGTTAGTGGAGGTTCCGATGGCGACAGTATTCCGGACCCCATTGATCTGCCGAGTTGGGTCGCGGTCTTCATGGCCGGTACACAATCAGCACAACACTCTTCTACCGCCGTGGCGATGATCTCCGGTTCAGCAGCAGCAACACCAGCAGGAGCAGGGGGCTCAGCGCCGCCTTCGGCTCAGGTTTTGTCCGATTTGTTCGACGCTTTAGCAACATTGCTGGCAGCAGAGGTGGACGCGGCAATCCAGGATCAGCACAACGCAGAGATTGCAAAGGTGAAGGATCAGATAACTCAAGCTAAAGCAGACCTGGCAGCATAGAACGCCAGGATGGCTACCGAGCGGGCTGAGTTGGAGGCTCAGGCCTACCGACTTATGCTGGATCAGAGTGTGTCAGATGATGTCATGAGAAGAAGATACCGGTCGCACCTCCCGCCGGTTTTTGAGGCAAGAAATCTCTTTAACACGCCAGGAGCTGGCACCAGCAACCAGCCAGTGGTAAACCGGGCGGAGGCGCCTGGGACCAGGGCACCGGTTCAGCCACGTGCGATGGATCTGCTGCCTCAGCCTCGTCAGAATGATGTCCCATCACAACATGTCTCAACACCTCCGGGTCATTACTCTAACCCGTTGGATAACATCGTTGCCGCCGCTTCACGATTGGCAGCTCTCCCGATTGATGGCGAGTCCCCAGTAGCAGTTGAAACACAACGGGCTAGGGAGATCCTTCAGACGGCCTTGACTCAGCAGCAGGCCTATTCATATAGCCACGAAAGGATTCATTCTACTCCCCGCCCAAGCTAGAGCTACAGCGGGCATATCGATGAACCGGCCGTATCAAGCAGCGCGCGGAATCGTAATCCGCCCCGTGTCCATAACCCAACGGGTGGCGGTGGCAATGCCCAGGATGTAGTGGATCGCGCTAGGGCACATCGGGAAGCCGAGTTAGTGGCACAGCATGAAGCTCCGGTTTGACAACTCACTCCAGTTCGTCAATTCACTCCGGTTCATCCAACAACGTCGGTGGAACCGGGGGTTACTTCCAGTTCTTTGGGAGTAGCATGTCTTGTCCCCGCATTGCGCAACGTATGGCTGCCCAAGGATTTCAAAGGCCCGCGCAAGGTGCCGAATTACACCGCTGATTTATCCCCGAGTCATGGGTGGAAAGCTATGAGATGGCAATGGAGATGCTGGATGTGGACGAGGCGTCGTGTGCCAAATACTTCATCATGATGTTGGAGGGAATGGCTTGCACATGGTTGAAAAACCTGCCGGCCAACTCCATTGGGTCGTGGGCCAAGTTAAGGGCCCGGTTCATCCAGAATTTCAAGGATACGTGCAAGCAGCCCATGTCAATCATGGATTTAGTTGCCTGTGTCCAGGAGGAAGGAGAGTCAACAACCCACTGGGTGCGCCGGGTTTCGGAGACTTTGCATTCATCAAATCGCATCAATGCTGACACAGCCGTTTTAACATTGGAAGGCAATTGCCGGTTTGCACCTTTGAAGCTGAAGTTGGGACGGCTTAAACGCCATTGTAATGACATGGGAACACTTATGGCAGCTCTGGTGAAGTATGTCGACTCTGATAGTACCAAGGACCCCGAGTCTGATGATGACAAGATGGGGAAGGGAAAGAAGAGCGGCAACACTAAGGGGCAGCAGCATAACCCGGCAGGTCATGGGAACAACGGTAAATGCAAGGCGGATAATAGCTTTGACTTTGTGGCTAACACCAACACCCAGGATAATGGTCAGCGGCGTAAGGGTAAACCGCCCCAGCAGGGTGGAGGGTCAGGCCCCAATCTGGAGCGCCCGCTGAATCAGCCTTGCCCAAAGCACGGATCAAAGGAGAGGCCAGCCACACATCTTTGGAAGGATTGCTTCATTATGCGGGAGTTCAAAAATTCAAATCTCTTTCAATACGACAATGGATCACCCGACGGTTCAAGAGGCGGTTTCCATGAGCCGGGTTATGGTGGTGGCAGTTCCTGTTCGGGATTCCAAGGTAACCAAACCGGACATGGCAATCAGAGCAGCCGGGGCAACTAGGGAGGTTACAATCATCAAGGGAATCAACAGCAGCAGCAATCGGGTTATCAGAGCAATCCGAAGCAGTTGAATAGTGGACAGTATCATGTCTTCACCACTAGCTTATGTAAGCGCGATCAGAAGCTTCATAAAAGAGCCGTGAACTCCGTTGAACTGGCGGTACCTCGTTATCTGTGCTGGTCTGAACAGCCCATCCTGTGGAGTCGAGAGGATCATCCACCCGGGTTGACAATCTGGGTCATCTGGCCTTGGTGGTGGCACCTCAGGTTGGGGGGGGGGGTATAAGTTTACCAAGGTGCTTATGGATGGAGGAAGTAGTATCAATATCCTTTACTATGAAACCTTCCATCGAATGGGGTTATCAGATAAGAATCTCAAACCGTCGAACACCGTGTTTCATGGTGTGGTGCCTGGTAAATCGGCGTACCCAGTTGGCAAGATAGCTCTGGAAGTTGCTTTTGGAGATGATCATGATTCAAGATCAGAGGTGTTGACTTTTGAAGTGGCGAAAATCAAGAGTCCATATCATGCCCTGTTCGGACGGCCGACTTATGCTAAGTTCATGGCAAGGCCTGATACGTCTCCAACGTATCTATAATTTTTGATTTCTCCATGCTATATTATCTTCTGTTTTGGACATTATTGGGCTTTATTATACACTTTTATATTATTTTTGTGACTAACCTACTAACCGGAGGCCAGCCCAGAATTGCTGTTTTTTGCCTATTTTAGGGTTTCGAAGAAAAGGAATATCAAACGGAGTCCAAATGGAATGAAACCTTCGGGAACGTGATTTTTGGAACAAACAAGATCTAGGAGACTTGGAACCTACGTCAAGCAACCAACAGGGAAGCCACGAGGTAGGGGGCGCGCCTACCCCCCAGGCGCGCCCTCCACCCTTGTGGGCCCCCTGTTGCTCCACCGACGTACTCCTTCCTCCTATATATACCTACGTACCCCCAAACGATCAAATACGGAGCCAAAACCCTAATTCCACTGCCGTAACTTTCTGTATCCATGAGATCCCATCTTGGGGCCTATTCCGGAGCTCTGCCGGAGGGGGCATCGATCACGGAGGGCTTCTACATCAACACCATAGCCCTTCCGATGAAGTGTGAGTAGTTTACCTCATACCTACGGGTCCATATTTATTAGCTAGATGGCTTCTTCTCTCTTTTTGGATCTCAATACAAAGTTCTCCCCCTCTCTTGTGGAGATCTATTCGATGTAATCTTCTTTTGCGGTGTGTTTGTTGAGACCGATGAATTGTGGGTTTATGATCAAGTTTATCTATGAACAATATTTGAATCTTCTCTGAATTATTTTATGTATGATTAGTTATCTTTGCAACTCTCTTTGAATTATCAGTTTAGTTTGGCCTACTAGATTGATCTTTCTTGCAATGGGAGAAGTGCTTAGCTTTGGGTTCAATCTTGCGGTGTCCTTTCCCAGTGACAGTAGGGGCGGCAAGGCACGTATTGTATTGTTGCCATCGAGGATAACAAGATGGTTTTTTTTATCATATTGCATGAATTTATCCCTCTACATCATGTCATCTTTCTTAAGGCGTTACTCTGTTCTTATGAACTTAATACTCTAGATGCATGTTGGATAGCGGTCGATGTGTGGAGTAATAGTAGTAGATGTAGGCAGGAGTCGGTCTACTTGTCTCGGACGTGATGCCTGTATACATGATCATACCTATATATTCTCATAACTATGCTCAATTCTGTCAATTTCTCAACAGTAATTTGTTCACCCATCGTAAAACACTTATGCTCTTGAGAGAAGCCACTAGTGAAACCTATGGCCCCTGGGTCTATCTTCATCATATTAACCTTCCAACACTTAGTTATTTCCTTTGATTTTTTACTTTGCTTTTATTTTACTTTGCGTCTTTATCATAAAAATACCAAAAATATTATCTTATCATATCTATCAGATCTCACTCTCGTAAGTGACCGTGAAGGGATTGACAAGCCCTTATCGTGTTGGTTGCGAGGATTTATTTGTTGTGTGCAGGTGCGAGGGACTCGCACGTAGCCTCCTACTGGATTGATACCTTGGTTCTCAAAAACTGAGGGAAATACTTACACTACTTTGCTTCATCACCCTTTCCTCTTCAAGGGAAAACCAACGCAGTGCTCAAGAGGTAGCAAGAAGGATTTCTGGCGCCGTTGCCGGGGAAGTCTACACAAAAGTCAACATACCAAGTACCCATCACAAACCCCTATCTCCCGCATTACATTATTTGCCATTTGCCTCTCGTTTTCCTCTCCCCGACTTCACCCTTGCCGTTTTATTTGCCCTTCTTCTGTTCGTCTTTTTGTTTGCTTTTATGTCTTACTTGGCTCGTTTGCTTTTTTGGTTGGAATAGTTTTTTATTTATTACTAAACAGAGAACCTAAGATCTATGGATCGTTGAGGGAGTCCTGGATTAGGGGGTGTTCGGGTAGCCGGACTATACCTTCAGCCGGACTCCAGGACTATGAAGATACAAGATCGAAGACTTCGTCCCGTGTTCGGATGTGACTTTCCTTGGCGTGGAAGGCAAGCTTGGCGATGCGGATATTCAAGATCTCCTACCATTGTAACCGACTCTGTGTAACCCTAACCCTATCCGGTGTCTATATAAACCGGAGGGTTGTAGTCCGTAGGACATCAACTCCATATACAACAATCATACCATAGGCTAGCTTCTAGGGTTTAGCCTCCTTGATCTCGTGGTAGATCTACTCTTGTACTACCCATATCATCAATATTAATCAAGCAGGAGTAGGGTATTACCTCCATCGAGAGGGCCCGAACCTGGGTAAAAACATCGTGTCCCTTGTCTCCTGTTACCATCCGGCCTTGACGCACAGTTCGGGACCCCCTGCCCGAGATCCGCCGGTTTTGACACTGACATTGGTGCTTTCATTGAGAGTTCCTCTGTGTCGTCGCCTTTAGGCCCGATGGCTCCTTTGATCATCAACCACGATGCGGTCCAGGGTGAGACTTTTCTCCCCGGACACATCTTCGTCTTCGGCGGATTCGCACTGCGGGCCAATTCGCTTTGCCACCTGGAGCAGATCAAAAGCTACGCCCCTGGCCATCAAGTCAGGTTTGGAAGCCTAAACTACATGGCAGACATCCGCGGAGATTTGATCTTCGACGGATTCGAGCCACAACCAAGCGCGCCGCACTGTCTCGTGCGGCATGATCTAGCTCTGTCACTGAATAGTATCCCGGAGGCCGCAAACGCACCAGCTCTGACCCTTAATTCGAAGCCAGTTGTGTCAATCGAGGATGAGCGGTTGCACGTCACCTCGGGGGCTGCGATCTCAAAGGCGATCGAGCCGAACGCCGGCCCCACACTCCGCGTGACTCACGACTCTGAGGATCCGGACTCCTCTCCGGACTCCGAACCCCCCGCGCCCCTGCCAATCGAATCCGATTGGGCGCCAATAATGGAGTTCACCGCCGCGGACATCTTTCAGCACTCGCCTTTTGGCGATATCCTGAATTCTCTCAAGTCTCTCTCTTTATCAGGAGAGCCCTGGCCGAACCGCGGTCAGCGAGGATGGGATACGGACGATGAAGAAATTCAAAGCCCACCCACCACCCACTTGGTAGCCACTGTCGACAATTTAAACGACGTGCTCAACTTCGACTCCGGAGACATCGACAGCATGGATGACGATGCAGGAGATACTGATGAACCAACGCCCATAGGGCATTGGACAGCCACCTCATCTCACGATGTGTACATGGTGGATACCCCTAAAGGAAGCGACAACGAGGAAAAAGGGGATGGAACGGGAGATCGACCCCCTGAAAAGCAATCAAAGCGTCGGCGTAAACACCGACCCAAGCCCCGCCTCGATAAAAACCCAGCCATAGAGCAGGACGAGCCGGTAGACGACGAGCAGGCCTCAGAGCAACCATCCGAACAGGGCAACACGGATAGAGAAACCGAACATCCCTCCTCCGGCGAAAACGGCATTCCAGACGACCTCACGCCGGATAAACCCATGGAGCAGAAGAATCTCCACGAGAGGCTCGTTGCAACTGCACGCAGCCTAAAAAAGCAGAAGCAGAAGCTAAAAACAGCGGAAGATGCACTCCGGATTAGATGGAGCAAAGTAATCAATACCGCAGATAAATACGGCGACGGTCGCCGCACTAAAAGCTATCCGAAAAGAAAGCTACTGCCTGAATTCGATGAAGAGGCCCTAGAGCCCTCGCATTCAAAAAATAAGAAAGCCACATGGTCGGATAGACGACCCCATAAAGCGGCAAGCAGCGCCGCACTTAAATCGGCATGTGACCCACCTAAGGATTCGCATCATGGCCCAGTTAGGTCCATTTATGGGCCAAGAAAGCAAGCTCTCGTAAGCAATGCAATAAAGCCATCATCAGAATCCGGCACACCCAAATACAGGGGCACCGCACACCCCCTATGTTTCACCGATGATGTCCTGGACTATGAATTTCCAAAGGGATTCAAACCCGTAAACATAGAGGCATATGATGGAACAACAGACCCTGGAGTCTGGATCGAGGATTATATCCTCCACATACACATGGCTAGAGGAGATGATCTCCATGCCATAAAATATTTACCCCTTAAGCTTAAAGGGCCAGCCCGGCATTGGCTTAAAAGCCTTCCTGAAAACACAATTGGAAGTTGGGAAGAGCTCGAGGATGCTTTGCGAGCAAATTTTCAAGGGACCTATGTCCGCCCTCCGGATGCAGACGATATTAGTCACATAACTCAACAGCCCGGAGAATCAGCTCGGCAGTTCTGGAATAGATTCCTCACTAAAAAGAATCAGATAGTCGACTGTCCGGACGCCGAAGCCTTAGCAGCTTTCAGGCATAACGTCTAAGATGAATGGCTCGCCAGACACCTCGGCCAAGAAAAGCCAAGAACAATGGCTGCACTAACAAGCCTCATGACCCGCTTTTGTGCAGGAGAGGACAGCTGGTTGGCAAGGTGCAGCCCCAGCGACCCAAGTACATCCGAAACTAGGGATGGAAACGGAAAAGCGCGACGCAACAAGGACCGTCGCCGGACTAAGGAAAAAGTCCGAAGAGCACGACAGTCAATGCCGGATTCAAAGGTTCACGACAAAACCAGACAAAACCGCCCCTCCAGGATAACAGGGACGATCCATCCAACTTAAATAAAATCCTGGACAGGATATGTCAGATACACAGTACTCCCGGGAAGCCTGCTAACCATACCCACAGAGATTGTTGGGTTTTCAAACAATCCGACAGACTCAATGCCGAACACAAGGGGCTCGACACACCAAGCGAAGACGAGGACGAACCCCAAAAGCAGAGCATCAGGAAACAAAAGAACTTCCCACAAGAAGTAGAAATAGTGAACTTACTTCACATAACAAAACGTGCGGCGCCCATAAAGGTACGCACCACACGACCTACCCCCAAAGGGTCCCGCCACTGGTTGTCAAAACCAATCATCTTCGATCAGCTAGATTATTCTAGAAATATCAAGAATGCAGGCTGGACTGCCTTGATACTCGATGCAATAATTGGCGGACTCCAGTTTTCAAATGTCCTTATGGACGGCGGCAGTGGACTAAACCTGATATATCAGGATACAATCCATCACATGGGGATAAACCCAGCAAGAATCCGCCGCAGCAAAACCTCCTTTCAAGGGGTAACACCTGGTCCGGACACCCATTGTATGGGTTTTCTCCGGCTCGAAGTTATATTCGGCTCTGCCGATAACTTCCGCCGCGAAAAGCTGACCTTCCATATCGTCCCATTCTCAAGTCGCTATCAAGCACTACTGGGACGCGAAGCTTTCGCTCGCTTTAACGCAATACCGCATTATGCATCTCTCACGCTTAAGATGCCCGGTCCACGAGGTATCATCTCTTTGAAGGGGAAGCACTAAAGTGCGCCTCCCCAAGCGGAGGACTGTGTGGCCGCTTTGACAGCCCCACAGTAAAATGGCCTCACCGGCCAAAAAACTTCGAAATAGGTCATTAAAGACCACGAACGCGGATAGACGAGTTCGGTACAAAATCATCATTGATGCAGGCTTAGTGGCCATATACCCCCGCGCTAGGGGCTCCACGCATATACAATAAGAGACAATAAAGCTCAATTTTATATATTTTACTTTATACTTTGTTTATTTTAAACTTTTGTTCGGCACGACCAGTTTTCAACTCAGTTCCTCTCTTTTATAGATGAACGTCGTGCGGCGCCCGTCCAGGATACGGCACAACGGAGACACAGGCGCAGACGTGCAGTAGGGACCCGTCCTAAAGGATTCTTTTTAGATTAAGACCCTACGTAAACCTTTTTTACTGTCTCTTGTTGCTACACATCCCCTGGTTTTTTCTGATATAACCAAGGAGGAGGCTGGCGTCTTGGCATGTGGCCATGTCAGAATTTTTGCACGTACCTGGACACTAGGGGCTTTTTTAATAAAGAGTGTTGTTTCGCCCGCACTCATAAAGACCGAACACCTTAGGGAGTGTTCGGCGTCACGAGTTTTGGCATTATATGCATCAGCTCCGAATCATGTCTTTGGTCAAATGTTGGGTTGCCCGGCTCCTGAGTTCGGCTACCTTACGTTCCGCTCTATCGGCTAAGGTAGCACCAGGAGAACTACTGCGATTGTGCCCCGGTTCGGCCGGGCGAGCACCTCAGTAGAGAAAGCCGAAAACCGACTGTCATGATGTAGCGTGAGACTGGTCAGCCACTCGATGACCTATCAGAATCTATCGGATTCCTCCGCTTTAACGAAGGGCCGCTTCCCGGTCAGGCACATACGCGCCCCAAACTCGGGCGAGCGCAGTCGCCACCAAGGGGCTACCTAAATAGTCTCACTGTCAAGCTCCTATGGCTAAGTGAAAGTGTTAAAGCATTATAGTCCGGTTGCCTGGCCCGCTGCGCTATCACCTCCTTTGTAGGACCAAGACATTGGGTTAAGTGTGAAAATGCGTCTTCTGCGAGCACCCCCGCACTATGTGCGTGGGGGCTGAAGCCAATGACTGCCATCTTTCAGATTTTGTATATATATATATATCTTAAAACGGCGGCACAGGAGGTGTTCCCAATACTTGAAGGCACAAGTATAAAAAGGCCACTACAGTTTATCAAAATATTACTTTATAATTACATATGCTATCATAACATAGCATCTTTCGAGCACTGCGTCTCTATTACACGAGCGCCTTCAAGGACTTCCTGAAAATAGTGCTCGGAGGGTACTCGGCTTTTGTCCAAATCTCAGGACGCAACAATGGTGGTCTCCATCTCTGCCCAGTATGTCTTGACATGGGCAAGAGCCATCCTTGCGCCCTCTATGCATGCTGACCTCTTCATTGCATTAATACGCCGCACCGCGTCAAGGAATTGCTGCACCAACCTGAACATAACTCTTCGGCTCCGATCTCCCCGGCCACACATGACCCATGACGTACTTCATGGCGAGTCCGGACAACCTATTCAGTTCGGCCCATTGAGCCAAACGATCGTCCACTGCCAGTGGACGCTCTGGATTGTGAAACTGCGACCAGAAAAGCTTTTCCACTTCGCGATCTTTCTGATCTCGAAAGTGTTCAGTCGCATCAGCAGCACTCGCTGCCAAATCCAGATAGGTATCCTCCACACTCCACATCCGGTCCAACGGAGCAAACGTCGGATCGCAAAATTTCCTTCGCAGCATAAAGGGCTTTCCAGCCGCAATCTGTTCGGCCTGACGCAGCTCCTCCTTCGCAGCTCTCATCGTAGAGCGCGCGTCCTTGGCATTGGCAACGGCCTTCTCTAAGTCCGTCTATTTCACCTGGTCTTCTTTCTCAAGAAGTCTGCAATGGTCTGCAGCGCTCTTTAACTTTTCGGCCATCTCGGCCATCTCTTCCTTGCTTCGGCAATGAGCAGCCTGTTCGGCTCTCAGCTCTTCAAGGGCTTTCTTGGCAGCCGCATCACTTTCTTTGGCTTGTTCTTTAGCTCGGGCAAGTTCTGCCCTAAGACTCTCCACGGCGGCCGCACCATCTGCATCAAGCACACACATTGTAAGACACTGGCATAAAACTCTTCTTACCTGATGCCGCCCGAGGAATTACATACCTTGAGCCTCATCAAGCCACTTGTTGACAAGCGCGATGTCGGCATCTGCCACGACCAGTTGCCGCTTTAGTTCGGCAAAATCATCAGTTCGGCTCGATTCCGGACACCCTGCCGCCTACATTCAAAGGCGACATCTTAGACCTGGGATTATGATCCTCCGCGTGCCGTCACTTCTTGACGACGCGCAGAGTCTCAGGGGCTACTATCTACACAGGGTGCATCTTATTCATGGCAACTGACAAAAGTGTACATTATCTAATGTACCTCAAAACCCGTCAGTAAACTTTTGACGGCCTCATGCAATCCGCTCTCTGCGGATGAGATCCTTTCAATCACCGTGCCCATCAATGCACGGTGCTCCTCCGAGATAGAAGCTCGCCCCAGCAGAATCTTTAGCTCCTCCGGCCGAGCACCAGACGGTGCCGGACTTGTCCCATGACCTCTTTCGAAGGCCGGACGCGGAGAACCTCGGGAGGCCACATAGCTATCTTCCGCCCCTGCCGGATTCGGAGAAACCCTCCGCGACAACACCTCAGGGTCGCCCGCCTCGCTAGGCGGCACGGCAGGGGGAGGCGTCCCGCTCTCCATCATCTCCGGAAGGAGATCCCCCGAAGACGAGCTCTATTGAGAAGGGCTGAGATCCGAGCTACAAGGTAAAAATTCGGTTAATCTTCTCAGATATAAATCAAGGATTTCCCTCATCCCTCAAAAGGAAAATCTTTCTCTACTTACGGCTCACTGGAGGGCTGATCCCCTTGAGGGCGTAGTCCAGCCGAGGAACTCCCCGACGTTGGACCCTCTGACGAGGATTTTTCCCCCCGCTTCGAGGCCATGGTTTCCGGGTCATCAGAGGCGGCTCTCTTCTTCCCCTTAGGAGAGGAATTGTCGGTTCCTCCCTTCGGAGCAGCCTCCTTCGAGGAGGCCATAGTTTCCTTGTCCTCCCCCTTGCTCCCCTCCAAAGGCATTATCTCCAGCATCCTGACCAGCACGAGATCCGGCCTGGTTTCGGGAAGGGGAGCCGGACACCTGATCAGCTTTGCCTTCACTATCCACTCCTGTTTAAAAGGACGACTCTTTTAGGGGCAAGTTTATGACAATTATACGGATAGAAGGTCTGGGCACAAGGTTGCTTACTTGAGTATCCGGGCGATTGCAGCTTAGGCCCGCGTCCTCGGTTAAATCCGGACACATCTCTTGTGATCCGAAGAACAGTTTATACATCTCCGCGGGCGTTGCGCCCTTGAAGTTCTGGAGAGCTCGCGGTCCCTCTGGATTAAACTCCCACAGGCGAAGGGGGCGACGTTTGCCGGGCAATATTCGGCGAATCAGCATGACCTGCGTCACCTTGACCAGGCTGAGGTCTCCTTCCAAGAGATCCTTAATGCGGCCCTGTAACAAGGGCACGTCTTTGGGCAAACCCCAATCTAACCCTCTGTTGACCCATGACGCTAGCCGTGGTGGGGGACCCGAGCGAAAGGCAGGAGGCGCCACCCACTTGGTGCTCCGGGGAGCGGTGATATAAAACCACTCTCGTTGCCACAAGCCTAGCTCCTCTTGAAAAGAGCCCTCGGGCCATGGAGCATCAACATTTTTGCTTATAACAGCGCCTCCACACTCTGCGTGCCGTCCCTTGATCATCTTCGGCTCCACTTTGAAGGTCTTGAGCCATAATCCGAAGTGAGGGGTAACACGGAGGAACGCTTCACACACGACAATAAACGAGGAGATATGGAGGATGGACTCTGGAGCTAAGTCATGGAATTCCAGCCCGTAATAAAACAGCAGTCCCCTCACAAAGGGATCCATTGGGAAGCCCAACCCCCGAAGGAAGTGAGACATGAACACCACGCTCTCACCGGGCTGGGGACTGGGAATGACCTGCCCTTGAGCAGGCAACCTATGCGAAATTTCGCCGGTCAGGAACTTAGCCTCCCTCAACTTTAGTACGTCCTCCTCCGTGACGGAGGAGGGCATCCATCGGCCTTGAAGGTCAGAACCGGACATTGTCAAAAGTCCGAAGCGCCCGGAATCTGGAGCCTAGGGTGTTGGAACTCGAGGCGACGGGCTAACTCGCTTGAGATTGAAAAAAGGAGTAAGGCCTTGGTCTCTTTATAAGAGGTTGAATACCAAGAGCCCTCCCCGTAACCGTTCGGGACTCGTCTTTGATCGAGGAAACGTGCTAACAGGCGCGGTTGGGTTACCCACGTCCGTATTGATGAGAATCCCGTAAAAGGGGTACACGATCTCTGCTTTGACAAGACGTGCCAAGGAAACCACCTCGCAAAACGTGCTGAGGTGGGAAAGTAAAAACGATTCGAGTAAAGGACTTGGCCGCAGTGTGATGACGCACTGCGGAATACGTCAGCAGATTTGATTTGTGTTAATATTATTCTCTCTATGGCAATATGTGGAAACTTATTTTGCAGAGCCGGACACTACTCTTGGTGTTTACAATCTTCTATGAAGGACTTGGAGGAGGAACCCGCCTTGCAATGCCGAAGACAATCTGCGCGCCGGACTCGTCGTCATTGAAGCCTGGTTCAGGGGCTACTGAGGGAGTCCTGGATTAGGGGGTGTTCGGGTAGCCGGACTATACCTTCAGCCAGACTCCAGGACTATGAAGATACAAGATCGAAGACTTCGTCCCGTGTCCGGATGGGGACTTTCCTTGGCGTGGAAGGCAAGCTTGGCGATGCGGATATTCAAGATCTCCTACCATTGTAACCGACTCTGTGTAACCCTAACCCTATCCGGTGTCTATATAAACCGGAGGGTTGTAGTCCGTAGGACATCAACTCCATATACAACAATCATACCATAGGCTAGCTTCTAGGGTTTAGCCTCCTTGATTTCGTGGTAAATCTACTCTTGTACTACCCATATCATCAATATTAATCAAGCAGGAGTAGGGTATTACCTCCATCGAGAGGGCCCAAACCTGGGTAAAAACATCGTGTCCCTTGTCTCCTGTTACCATCCGCCTTGACGCACAGTTCAGGACCCCCCTACCCGAGATCCGCTGGTTTTGACACCGACAATCGCCATCCACTTTCTAATCTTTTTAAGAGATCCAATTATGATGAACCAATTGCTAGTGAGTCTTGTGCACTAGATTATCTTTATGAGGTTTTGCTTGAAATTCGTGAATATGAAAAGTGTGATGAATTACTTTATGAAGCGATTCAGTCACGACGTTGTAAAACGACGGCCAGTGAATTGTAATACGACTCACTATAGGGCGAATTCGAGCTCGGTACCCGGGGATCCTCTAGAGTCGACCTGCAGGCATGCAAGCTTGGGGATGCTAGTTTTGCTATGTCCTCTACTTGTTGCAATGATCATGATTGGGGTGATTCTTCTTATGATCTTGAAAATTTATTTAAGCCCCATGATGAATATGATATTGATAATAGCATTTGCAATACCATTGAAAGTGGGTTTGGAAGAGTGTCAACTTTAGATCCCACTATTTTGGAAGAGTATCAACTTTGCATGCATGTGGATCGTGTTGAAAATATTTTATGTGATAGCTATTTTGTTGAATTTGCTTATGATCCTACATGTAATTATTATGAGAGAGGAAAATATGGTGGTAGAAATTTTCATGTTACTAAATTACCTCTCGTTATGTTGAGATTGCTATTGTTTCTTTCCACTTCCTTGCATATGTTAGTTTTTGCTTGCCTTGATAATTTGTTTGCCTATAAGATGCCTATGCATAGGAAGTATGATAGACTTAGATGCGTTTTCCACCTGTTTTATGATGTTCTCTTTGTGCTTCAATTCTTGTCTTTCATGTGAGCATCATTGAAACATTATGCCTAGCTATAAGGCTTTAAAGAAAAGCACTTGTTGGGAGACAACCCAATATTTTTCCTTGCTGTTATTCAATAAATAATTTATCTAGCCTCTGTTTTGGTTGTGTTTTTTGTGTTTAATTAGTGTTTGTGCCAAGTAGAACCGTTGGGAAGACTTGGGGAAAGTCTTGTTAATCTTGCTGTAAAAAACAGAAACTTTAGCGCTCACGAGAACTGCTGCCATTTTTATTTGGAAAGTGCTATTTAGTTAATTATTTTTGCAGATTGATTAATATATAAATAACTCACGTCCAGCAATTTATTTTAGAATTTGTGAGGTTCCAGATCTTGCGCTAGCTACAGATTACTACAGACTGTCCTATTTTTGACAGATTCTGTTTTTCATGTGTTGTTTGCTTATTTTGATGAATCTATGGCTAGTAAAATAGTTTATAAACCATAGAGAAGTTGGAATACAGTAGGTTTAACACCAATATAAATAATGAATGAGTTCATTACAGTACCTTGAAGTGGTCTTTTGTTTTCTTTCGCTAATGGAGCTCACGAGATTTTCTACTTTAAGTTTTGTGTTGTGAAGTTTTCAAGTTTTGGGTAAGAATTTGATGGATTATGGAACAAAGAGTGGCAAGAGCCTAAGCTTGGGGATGCCCATGGCACCCCCAAGATAATCTAAGGACACCAAAAATCCAAAGCTTGGGGATGCCCCGGAAGGCATCCCCTCTTTCGTCTACTTCCATCGGTAACTTTACTTGGAGCTATATTTTTATTCACCACATGATATGTGTTTTGCTTGGAGCGTCTTGTATGATTTGAGTCTTTGCTTTTTAGTTTACCACAATCATCTTTGCTGTACACACCTTTTGAGAGAGACACACATTATTCGGAAATTATTAGAATACTCTATGTGCTTCACTTATATCTTTTGAGTTATATAGTTTTGCTCTAGTACTTCACTTATATCTTTTAGATCACGGTGGTGGATTTGTTTTATAGAAACTATTGATCTCTCATGCTTCACTTAGATTATTTTGAGAGTCTTAAATAGCATGGTAATTTGCTTAAATAATCCTAATATGCTAGGTATACAAGATTAATAATAAAATTCTCTTATGAGTGTGTTGAATACTATGAGAAGTTTGATACTTGATAATTGTTTTGAGATATGGAGATGGTGATATTAGAGTCATGCTAGTTGAGTAGTTGTGAATTTGAGAAATACTTGTGTTAAAGTTTGTGATTCCCATAGCATGCACGTATGGTGAACCGTTATGTGATGAAGTCGGAGCATGATTTATTTATTGATTGTCTTCCTTATGAGTGACGGTCGGGGACGAGCGATGGTCTTTTCCTACCAATCTATACACCTAGGAGCATGCGCATAATACTTTGCTTTGATAACTTGTAGATTTTTGCAATAAGTATATGAGTTCTTTATGACTAATGTCGAGTCCATGGATCATACGCACTCTCACCCTTCCACCATTGCTAGCCTCTCTAATACCGCGCACCTTTCGCTGGTATCATACACCCACCATATACCTTCCTCAAGACAGCCACCATACCTACCTATCATGGCATTTCCATGACCATTCCGAGATATATTGCCATGCAACTTTCCACCGTTCCGTTTACTATGACACGCTCCATCCTTGTCATATTGCTTTGCATGATCATGTAGTTGACATTGTATTTGTGGCAAAGCCACCGTTCATAATTCTTTCATACATGTCACTCTTGATTCATTTCATATCTCGGTACACCGCCGGAAGCATTCACATAGAGTCATATTTTGTTCTAAGTATTGAGTTGTAATTGCTGAGTTGTAAGTAAATAAAAGTGTGATGATCATCATTATTAGAGCATTGTCCCAAGTGAGGAAAGGATGATGGAGACTATGATTCCCCAACAAGTCGGGATGAGACTCCGGACGAAAAAAGAGGCCATAAAAAGAGAGAGAAAAGGCCCAAATAAAAAAAATAAAAAAAATGAGAGAAAAAGAGAGAAGGGACAATGCTACTATCCTTTTACCACACTTGTGCTTCAAAGTAGCACCATGATTTTCATGATAGAGAGTCTCCTATGTTATCACTTTCATATACTAGTGGGAATTTTTCATTATAAAACTTGGCTTGTATATTCCAATGATGGGCTTCCTCAAATTGCCTAGGTCTTCGTGAGCAAGCGAGTTGGATGCACACCCACTTAGTTTCTTTTTAAGCTTTCATACACTTGTAGCTCTAGTGCATCCGTTGCACGGCAATCCCTATTCACTCACATTGATATCTATTGATGGGCATCTCCATAACCCATTGATACGCCTAGTTGATGTGAGACTATCTTCTCCCTTTTTTTGTCTTCTCCACAACCACCATTCTATTCCACCTAAAGTGTTATGTCCATGGCTCACGCTCATGTATTGCGTGAAGATTGAAAAAGTTTGAGAATGTCAAAAGTATGAAACAATTGCTTGGCTTGTCATCGGGGTTGTGCATGATTTAAATATTTTGTGTGGTGAAGATAGAGCATAGCCAGACTATATGATTTTGTAGGGATAACTTTCTTTGGCCATGTAATTTTGAGAAGACATAATTGCTTAGTTAGTATGCTTGAAGTATTATTATTTCTATGTCAATATTGAACTTTTGTCTTGAATCTTTCGGATCTGAATATTCATACGACAATTAAGAATAATTACATTGAAACTATACCTATTAGCATTCCACATCAAAAATTCCGTTTTTATCATTTACCTACTCGAGGACGAGCAGGAATTAAGCTTGGGGATGCTTGATACGTCTCCAACGTATCTATAATTTTTGATTGCTCCATGCTATATTATCTTCGGTTCTAGACATTATTGGTCTTTATTATACACTTTTATATTATTTTTGGGACTAACCTACTAACAGGAGGCCCAGCCCAGAATTGCTGTTTTTTGCCTATTTTAGGGTTTCGAAGAAAAGGAATATCAAATGGAGTCCAAACGTAATGAAACCTTCGGGAACGTGATTTTTGGAACGAACAAGATCCAGGAGACTTGGACCCTACGTCAAGCAACCAACAGGGAAGCCACGAGGTAGGGGGGTGCGCCTACCCCCCCAGGCGCGCCCTCCACCCTCGTGGGCCCCCTGTTGCTCCATCGACGTACTCCTTCCTCCTATATATACCTACGTACCCCCAAACGATCAAATACGGAGCCAAAACCCTAATTCCACCACCGTAACTTTCTGTATCCATGAGATCCCATCTTGGGGCCTGTTCCGGAGCTCCGCCGGAGGGGGCATCGATCACGGAGGGCTTCTACATCAACACCATAGCCCTTCCGATGAAGTGTGAGTAGTTTACCTCAGACCTATGGGTCCATAGTTATTAGCTAGATGGTTTCTTCTCTCTTTTTGGATCTCAATACAAAGTTCTCCCCCTCTCTTGTGGAGATCTATTCGATGTAATGTTCTTTTGCGGTGTGTTTGTTGAGACCGACGAATTGTGGGTTTATGATCAAGTTTATCTGTGAACAATATTTGAGTCTTCTCTGAATTCTTTTATGTATGATTGGTTATCTTTGCAAGTCTCTTCGAATTATCAGTTTGGTTTGGCCTACTAGATTGATCTTTCTTGCAATGGGAGAAGTGCTTAGCTTTGGGTTCAATCTTGCGGTGTCCTTTCCCAGTGACAGTAGGGGCAGCAAGGCACATATTGTATTGTTGCCATCGAGGATAACAAGATGTTTTTTTTATGATATTGCATGAATTTATCCCTCTACATCATGTCATATTGCTTAAGGCGTTACTCTGTTCTTATGAACTTAATACTCTAGATGCATGCTAGATAGCGGTCGATGTGTGGAGTAATAGTAGTAGATGTAGGCAGGGGTCGGTCTACTTGTCTCGGATGTGATGCCTATATACATGATCATACCTATATATTCTCATAACTATGCTCAATTCTGTCAATTTCTCAACAGTAATTTGTTCACCCACCGTAAAACACTAATGCTCTTGAGAGAAGCCACTAGTGAAACCTATGGCCCCCGGGTCTATCTTCATCATATTAATCTTCCAACACTTAGTTATTTCCGTTGCTTTTTTACTTTGCTTTTATTTTACTTTACCTCTTTATCATAAAAATACCAAAAATATTATCTTATCATATCTATCAGATCTCACTCTCGTAAGTGACTGTGAAGGGATTGACAACCCCATATCACGTTGGTTGCGAGGATTTATTTATTGTGTGCAGGTGCGAGGGACTCGCGCGTAGCCTCCTACTGGATTGATACCTTGGTTCTCAAAAACTGAGGGAAATACTTACGCTACTTTGCTGCATCACCCTTTCCTCTTCAAGGGAAAACCAACGCAGTGCTCGAGAGGTAGCAAGGCCCTGTTATGTTTATCTGCAGCTTAAGATGCCGGGTCATAAGGGGACCATCACAGTACATGGGAGCCAGAAGATTGCTTTGGAATGTGAAGAAGGTGATGCGGCTTATGCTGAGTCGGTTTGTGCCACAGAGGAGTTAAATTTTTATAAGGACAATGTTGATCCGGCAGATATGACTTCGCTGAAAAAGCCAACTACCGAGCATGATCCAGCGCTGAAATTTAAATCGGCTGAGGAGACTAAGCTGGTGGACTTTGTTCCTGGTGATTCATCCAAGCAGTTCAGCATCAGCGCTAACCTGGATCCGAAATAGGAAAGCGCGCTCATCGAGTTAATCCGTGAGAAACGGGACATCTTTGCATGGAAGCCTTCTGACATGCCAGGTGTACCGAGGGAACTCGCTGAGCACACTCTTAATACAGATCCTAAGTTTAAACCGGTCAGACAGTTTCTCCGCCCCTTCAACGAAGAGAGGCGTAAAGCTATTGGTGAGGAGGTAGCCCGGCTTTTGGTAGCAGGGTTTATCGTGGAGGTCTTTCACCCTGAGTGGCTAGCTAATCCGGTGCTAGTGCTTAAGATAAATGGCACTTGGCGTGTGTGTGTGTGTGGATTACACAGACTTAAATAAGGCCTGTCCAGCCGACCCCTTTGCTCTCCCTCGTATCGATCAAATTATTGATGCTACAACAGGTTGTGACCATTTGTTTTTTCTGGATGCTTATTCTGGTTATCATCAGATCAAAATGGCAGTTAAGGACCAGGAGAAGACAACTTTCATAACTCCTTTTAGAGCCTTTTGCTATGTATCTATGCCTTTCGGGCTCAAGAGTGCCCAAGCAACTTATCAGCGCTGCGTCCAGAATTGTCTGCATAAACAGATTGGACGCAATGTTCATGCATATGTGGATGATATTGTGGTGAAGTCCAAAAAGGAGGATACATTGATAGGTGACTTGAAAGAAACTTTTGATAACCTCCAGGTTTATAAGATGATGCTTAATCCGGCCAAATGTGTCTTTGGTGTACCGGCAGGCAAGCTTTTGGGTTTTCTGGTGTCTAACAGGGGCATTGAAGCTAATTCGGAGAAGATCACGACTATCACATCTCTGGCTAAACCGGCGTGCATCAACGATGTTCAACGTTTGGCAGGCCGGATTGCAGCCTTAAGCCGGTTTATCAGTCACCTTGGAGAGAAGGCTATCCCTTTGTATCAGATGCTAAAGAAAACGGATCACTTCGTCTGGAGTGATGCTGCTAATAAAGCACTTGAGGATTTGAAGAGACAGTTAGCCAAGCCACCTGTCCTTGCGGCTCCAGTTGATAAAGAGCCCTTATTACTATATGTGGCTGCTAATGCCCGGGCTGTTAGTGTGGCTATTGTTGTGGAGCGCAAGGAGGCTGGAAAGGAGTATCCGGTTCAACGGCCGGTTTATTAAATCAGCGAAGTGCTTATTGAGTCCAAACAGAGATACCCACATTGGCAGAAGCTAGTGTATGGGGTTTTTTATGGCAAGCCGGAAGCTCAAGCATTATTTTCAGGGTCATCCTATCACAGTGGCCAGTTCAGCCCCCTTGGGAGATATCATCCAAAACAGAGAAGCAATTGGCCGGATTGCTAAATGGGCTATTGAGCTTGGACCTCACAGGTTAAAGTATACGCCTCGCACAACAATCAAATCCCAAGCACTTGTGGACTTCATCAATGATTGGACAGAGTTGCAAGCACCAGAGGAAAAGCCAGACAACACTTATTGGACTATTCATTTTGATGGGTCCATGCAATTGGAGGGCTCGGGGCTGGAGTCATATTAACTTCCCCACGAGGTGATAAGTTTTGTTATGTTCTCCGTTTAATGTTCCCTTGTACTAACAATGCAGCTGAGTATGAGGCCTGGCTCCATGGCCTTCGGATGGCTAAGGAAATGAATTTAAGCAGGGTTAAGTGCTTTGGTGACTCGGACCTGGTGTTTCAACAGGTATCTGGCACTTGGGATTCCAAGGATCCACTCATGGCGGCATATAGACGAGAGGTGGATGCAGTGGCTGGTCATTTCAAGGGTTATTAGGTTGACCATATAGACCGGCGAAGGAATGAAGCGGCAGATGCTTTAAGTCTCTTAGGCTCTCAACGTAAACCGGTGCCACCCAATACCTTTGTAGATGTGCTGCATAATCTGTCAGTCAAGATACCTACGGAGGAGGATTTGGCTGTCCCTGACCCCGAGGCTCAATTGGTGGTGGCTCTTCATGTTATTCCGGATTGGACGGTCCCATACTTGGCATACATGAACCGGGCGAATTACCAGACGATGAAAACTTAGCCCGGCAGATAGTCCGACGATCCAAGTCTATGACCATTGTTAATGGGGAGCTACATCATTGCAGCGTCACAGGAGCGTTTCAGGGTTGTGTGTCTCCTCACTAAGGTTGTGAGATTTTGCGTGAGATCCACGAAGGAGATTGTGGTCACCATGCCGGCTCAAAATCCTTGGTGGCTAAAGCCTTTCGTCACGACTTCTATTGGCTGACGGCTCATGCTGATGCTGAGGATTTGGTAAAGAGGTGTGATGGTTGTCAGAAGTTTGCTTGCCGTGCTCATGTTCCGGCTCTAGAATTAAGAATGATTCCAATAACTTGGCCGTTTGCAACTTGGGGGCTCGATATGGTTGGACCTTTTAAGAGGTTCAAGGACAAGAAGGCCCACCTACTGGTGGCGGTTGATAAGTTTACCAAGTGGGTAGAGGCAGAGCCAGTCAGTAAGTGTGATGCGGCCACAGCGGTTCAATTCATCAAAAAGGTGATATTCTGGTTTGGTTTCCCACACAACATTATCACTGACAATGGTACTAATTTGTCCAAGGGTGCTATGGAAGAATTTTGTCAACGTGAGCACATCCGGCTTGACGTGTCATTAGTGGCTAACCCCCAATCTAATGGTCAAGCAGAAAGGGCCAATCAAGAAATTTTGAGAGGTATCAAACCCCGACTCATGGTTCCTTCAAAGCGGACGCCGGGTTGTTGGGTGGAGGAGTTACGTTCCGTGTTATGGAGTATCAACACCACACCAAACAGATCTAGGGGTTACACGCCTTTCTTCATGGTTTACAGAGTAGAGGCAGTTCTCCCTAGCGACAAACGCCATGACTCGCCCTGTGTGACGGCTTATGTTGAAGCTGATAATGAGAAAGCACGTCAGGACTCACTGGACCTGTTAGATGAGGAGCATGATCTTGCGGCGGCACGTTCGGCGATTTATCAACAAGATCTGCGACGTTATCACAGCCGCCGGGTTAAAACTAGAACTTTTCAAGAAGGCGATCTGGTGCTCGGGCTCATCTAGGATCAGACTGATATGCACAAGTTATCCCCACCTTGGGAAGGGCCTTTTGTGGTCAGCAAAAATTTGCACAATGGATCATACTACCTTATCGATGTTCGAGAGCACAAAGACTCATGTAAATCGGAGGAGGAGACCCAGCGGACGTGGAATATAGCTCATCTTCGGCCTTATTATACTTGAGCCATAGGCTCTTTTTTATGTACATAATTATGACAATGTATATATTACGATCAATATAATAAACCGGAGCCTCAGCTAAAGTGGGGTCTCTGTTGTTTTTACATCAAGTATGTTTGGGGGCTTCTATTCATAAAGCAGAGTTCTGCTGATCCGGCTTGTAAAGCCACCCATATAAAAGGAAATCACAAGGGGGCTTGGTCGTATCCGAACCATAGCTACACCTCTTGATCGGCTTAAGGCCAAAGGGAAATCACTAGGGTGCTTGGTTGTATTCGCACCATAGCTACACCTCTTGATAGGCTTAAGGCCAAAAGGAAATTATGTGGATCCAATTGCATTAGCATCACTCAAACATAGGCACCCACCGAGCACAGCTCAAATGTTGCTTGGGGGCTCTTTGCTTCTCAAAGAACAAAGAGTCTGCACCCTTGCAATAGGCTATCAAGCTAGGCTTGGAAGCCAGGTGTATTCACCAAAAACCCTGGGTTATCCTTCCTTTTTAAGTAAGCCACTCCGTCCAGGTAAACCTGGTATGACCCGTCGAACGTTTGACAAGTCAATCTCATAGACCTTGAACTTGTCAAAGTTAAAACGATGATTGGTTAAAGATTAAGGTCCATCTTAAAAGGCTTTGATATATGGTTTAACTCAGTGGCCTGGCAGCCCATGAAAAGCCTTGATTTAGGGCGTGACAACCCATGAAAAGCCTTGCATATTCTTCTTGTATTTTTTGCAAAGTTTTCTCCTTTTAAGATTCATCCATATTTTCTGATAAACCGACGTTTATAACAACCCGGCATGGCTTACAATGCTAAGTTGTCAGTACATGATCAGCTATAATCTGGGGTTTATTACTCCGCTCTGGTTTTGACTACAAGTCACTAGTATTATATGGATAAACCCGGTGTTTATCATAACCCGGTACGGTTTTAAACGGGCAAACCTGGAAGGAGTCATCAATACTTCGGATTGGTATTATCACCCTTTTATAACAACCATGGGTCAAAACAAGGAGGTAACAGGTATTCTTTGTTTTATATCTGGTTGTTTTTAAACAGCCTTGGCTCTACACTCAGGCTATATATTTGGGCATCATGACCCGTCCAGTGGTAAACCGCCAGGACACTTTTAATCTCTTGTGCGCAGGAACAAGTTAAAATACAGCCGCTACGGATTATGCATACAATAAAGATCCCAAAAGTATGGTGAGTTAACAGTATCAAGCAAAATAAAGTATGCTCGATGGCATAACAGACAAGTGTTTGAACTAGCCTATTACAAGGCGCTTTAATGCCCACATAGGATAATTGTTTTAGTAAGAATGGTAGGCTGTGACATACTAAACCGGCCTTCGGTTCAGGATTCATCACCAGACGACTTGAAGATTGAGGGTCATCTTGAGTCGGTGCTTCCTCCTCCTCCCTACCTAGTGGCTGGAAATCAATCATTGCCCAATGGATTCCAGTTAAAGCATGGAACACGGCTTCTTCACTTATAAGGGTGGAAGGATCAATGTCAGGGGCATAAGTGTGCTTACGAATTGGCGGAACAAGATCTTCTACATCATGTGTTGGCGCAAGATATCTTTTCTGATCAGCATCGTAAACTGGCTGATAATGAGACATATCCGTTTCATCTGCCAATTTGCTCGCTATGGGTTGCATTTCCCTTGTCAACCTTCGGAGATCATCATTGTTAAATTCTGAACCGTCTTCCTTCACGCTGGGATAGCCTTGGCCAATATCTGACGATTCAAGATCGGGAATCCATGCCTTGGCCCAGATTAGCACAGTCAGCGCGCCTGACCTAGCAGCTGATTTCTTAAGTTCATCCAACCGGGCAGGCAACATTGACAGCTTCTCGATGGTTTCCTTTATCAACGTTGGAGGAGGCCTGAGGGAGTCCTGGATTACGGGGTCTCCGGACAGCCGGAGTGTATCCTTTGGCCGGACTATTGGACTATGAAGATACAAGATTGAAGACTTCGTCTCGTGTCTGGATGGGACTCTCCTTGGCGTGGAAGGAAAGCTAGGCAATACGGATATGTATATCTCCTCCCTTGTAACCGACCTTGTGTAACCCTAGCCCTCTCCGGTGTCTATATAAACCAGAGGGTTTTAGTCCGTAGGACAACATACAATCATACCATAGGCTAGCTCCTAGGGTTTAGCCTCTATGATCTCGTGGTAGATCAACTCTTGTAATACTCATATCATCAAGAACAATCAAGCAGGACGTAGGGTATTACCTCCATCAAGAGGGCCCGAACCTGGGTAAACATCGTGTCCCCTGCCTCCTGTTACCATCCGCCTTAGACGCACAGTTCGGGACCCCCTACCCGAGATCCGCCGGTTTTGACACCGACATTGGTGCTTTCATTGAGAGTTCCACTGTGTTGTCATCGTAAGGCTTGATGGCTCCTTCGATCATCGGTAATGATGCGGTCCAGGGTGAGGTTTTCCTCCCCGGACAGATCTTCGTATTCGGCGGCTTCACACTGCGGGCCAATTCGCTTGGCCATCTGTAGCAGATCGAGAGCTACGCCCCTAGCCATCAGGCCAGATTTGGAAACTTGAATTACACGGCCGACATCCGTGGAGACTTGATCTTCGACGGATTCGAGCCCATGCCAGGTGTGCCGCACAGTCGCGACGAGCCTGGCGTAACTCTGCCGTCGGATAATGTTCGGGAGATCGCATCTGCAACTACTCCGGCCATCAATCCAGAGCAAGTCACGCCATCCGAGAGCAGAGGGATGGACCCCGCCATGGAGGCCGCACTCTCAGTGGCGATAGAGCCGGATACTGACTTCACCCCTTACGAGAGCCATGTCGCCGAACCACTGGATTTATCTCCGGCCACGGACTCCGAGCCGCTTACATCCGTACCCGTCGAATCCGACTAGGCGCCGATCATGGAGTTCACCTCCGCGGACATCTTTCAGCACTCGCCCTTCGGTGATGTGCTAAATTCATTAAGGTCTCTCTCCCTGTCAGGAGAACCTTGGCCAAACTATGTCCAGCTAGAATGGGATGCGGACGCCGAAGAAATTCGCTGCCCACCCACCACCCACTTAGTAGCCACTGTCGATGACTTAACCGACATGCTCGACTTCGACTCCGAGGACTTCGACAGTATGGACGACAACACCGGAGACGAACAGGAACCACCGCCCACAGGGCGCTGGACCACCACCTCAGCATATGATATATACATGGTGGACACCTCCAAAGAAGGCAATGTCGACGAGACAGCAGAGGATGACCCCTCCAAGAAGCAACCCAAACGCCGACGTCAGCGGCGCCGCTCTAAGTCCCGCCACAACAAGAGCAGTGATACTGGCACAGGAGATAATAACACTCCGGATAGTGCCGAGGACAACAACAATCCCCTCCAGCACGATGTAGAGCCGGAGGACGAACAAGCTAGCCCCCCAGAGCGGGCAGCAGATGGAGAACCGGAGGAGGACAATTACATGCCTCTCTCCGAAGACGAGGCGAGCCTCGGCGACGAAGAATTTATCATGCCTGAGGACCCCGTCGAGCAAGAGCGCTTCAAGCGCCGGCTTATAGCCACGGCAAATAGCCTGAAGAAAAAGCAGCAATAGCTTCAAGCTGATCAAGACTTGCTAGCAGACAGGTGGAACGATGTCCTTGCGGCCGAGGAGTATGAACCCGAGCACCCCTCCAAGAGTTACCCAAAACGCAGGTTGCTACCTCACGTCGAGGAGGAAGCATTGAAACCTCAATCACCAGTGTACGATGCGGCTGACCGACCACCGCGTGGCCGAGCCAAAGAGGCATTTCAGCCTGAAGTTCAGCCTGCACCCCGCCGCCACTCAATCAAAAATACCAAGGCCCGGGACAACACAAGGGACCTGCGAGACGTATTGGACAGTAAGGCAAAAATTGCAAGGTCAATATACGGGTCACGGACACGCGCGCCAACATGGGACGATGATCGTCGCGTCGGATACACCAAGAGTAAATCCGGCCGGGCTGAATACAGCAGACAAGATTCATATGAACTGCATCGGGATATAGCCCGGCACAGAGGCGCCGCGCACCCCCTATGCTTCACTGATGAAGTTATGAATCACGAATTCCCGGAGGGTTTCAAACCCGTAAATATCGAATCATACGATGGCACAACAGATCCCGCTGTATGGATTGAGGATTTTCTCCTTCACATCCACATGGCTCGCGGTGATGATCTACACGTCATCAAGTACCTCCCACTAAAACTCAAAGGACCAGCCCGACATTGGCTGAACAGCTTGCCAGCAGAGTCCGTCGGCAGTTGGGAGGATCTGGAAGACGCATTTCTTGACAGTTCCAGGGCACTTTTGTGCGGCCACCGGATGCTGATGACTTGAGCCACATAACTCAGCAGGCAGGGGAATCAGCCAGACAATTCTGGACACGATTCCTGACTAAGAAAAACCAAACTGTAGACTGTCCGGACGCAGAGGCCCTAGCGGCATTTAAGCATAACATCCGCGACGAGTGGCTCGCCCGCCACCTCGGCCAGGAGAAGCCGAAATCTATGGCAGCCCTCACAACACTCATGACCCGCTTTTGCACGGGCGAGGATAGCTGGCTGGCTCGCAGCAACAACACATCGAGGAATCCGGACACCTCGGATACCAAAGATGTTAACGGTAGGCAACGTCGTAACAGACCAAAGCGCCGCAATAACGACGATAACACCGAAGATACGACAGTAAATGCCGGATTCAGAGGCTCTAGATCCGGTCAGCGGAAAAAGCCATTTAAAAGAAATACTCCGGCTCCGTCCAGCTTGGATCGCATACTGGATCGCTCGTGTCAAATCCACGACACCACTGACAAGCCAGCCAATCACACCAAAAGAGAATGCTGGGTGTTCAAGCAGGCCGGCAAGTTAAACACCGAAAACAAGGACAAGGGGCTGCATAGCGATGACGAGGAGGAGCCCCGGCCACCAAACACAGGAGGACAGAAGGGGTTTCCCCCACAAGTGAAGACGGTGAACATGATATACGCAACCCACATTCCCAAGAGGGAGCGGAAGCATGCACTAAGGGACATCTATGCGATGGATCCCGTCGCCCCAAAGTTCAACCCATGGTCTGCTTGCCCGATCACCTTCGATCGCAGGGACCACCCCACTAGCATCCGTCATGGCGGATCTGCCGCACTGGTCCTAGACCCCATCATTGACGGATTTCACCTCACTCGAGTCCTTATGGACGGCGGCAGCAGCCTGAACCTTCTCTATCAGGATACAATGCGAAAAATGGGTATCGATCCCTCGAGGATCAAACCCAGCAAAACCACCTTTAAAGGGGTCATCCCAGGTGTAGAGACCCATTGCATAGGCTCAATCACACTGGAAGTGGTCTTCGGATCACCAGACAACTTACGAAGCGAAGAGTTAATCTTCGATATCGTCCCGTTTCGCAGTGGCTATCACGCACTGCTCGGACGGACAGCATTTGCAAAATTTAATGCAGTGCCACATTACGCATACCTCAAGTTCAAGATGCCAGGACCCAGGGGGGTCATAACAGTAAATGGAAACACAGAACGCTCGCTCCGCACAGAAGAGCACACTGCGGCCCTTGCAGCAGAAGCACAAAGCAGCCTTTTAAGGCAGACCACTCATTCGGTGTCACAGCCCCCGAACACCTTCAAGCGAGTCTGAAACAAGCTGCAACAGGATCGCCTGGCACGATCAGAGCTCGCATAGTAATTCGGCCCCCGTCCCAGTCCCAGTCAAGCGACAAAATTCGTGCCGCTCGTACATAACTACGCACTAAAAATACCATGGACATAGGCGGGGGCACGATCAGGACACGCCCCGCAATGTGTCTTAACCGCCCTAGGTGCTGTATACCTTTATCATTCCTTTTCTCTTTCAGGGACTAACCCTCTGGAAGCCCTTTCCGGCAGTGCGATTGCCGGACACATTCCGGAAGCAACAACCAAGGCGGCAAGAAGCTCAGATGAACATGGGAACCCCCAGGTGGTCTCTAATAATAATCGATATACCCGTTTTTACTATCTATGCGCAGCTCGCCCTGGGATAGGACATTTCGAATTGTCCCACTTTCTGCTTATTGCACTACTTGTACCAGTACGCTTCGACATATTATTTAAATAACAATGCATATCGATAGTCTATCATTGCATTATTTAAGTTTTTTCTTTTCTCTCTTATATGTCCATTTACGACAATCCGCACCCGTACGTTCGGGTACAGTAAGTACGCCAGGGGCTCTCGTTTACCCCATAATACGGCGCAAGAAGTCCGAACACTTTCGACAGTGCGGCACCCCGAACTTATAGCATTATATGCATCAGCTCCGAATCATGTCTTTGGTCAAATGTTGGGTTTGCCCAGCCCCATGCTTTGGTACCTTACGTTCCGTTATATCGGCTAAGGTAGCAGTGGGAGAACTACTGCGATTGTGTCCCGGTTCTTCCGAACGAGCACCTTAGTAGAGAAAGCCGAAAACTGACTGTCATGATAAGGCGAGAGACTGGTCGCTGTTCAAGAGGTCTCAAGTCCTTAAAGACTTTTTCCGCTTCGGGCGAGGAGTCGGCCTTGTCTGGCTTAGGCGTGTTTAGCGCCCAAATTCGGCCCTCCGAATACCAGGGGCTTCGCCAAAATTTAAAATTGTAGACTTCTATGGCTAAGTGAGAGTGATAAAGCATTATAGTACGATTGCCTGGTTCGTTGCGCTGAACACCTCCCTCGAAGGACCCAAAATTGGGATAAAAGTGCTCAGTTTTATCCCGAACACCCCAGTACTAGTTACATGGGGGCAGAAGCCGACGACTGGCCAACTCTCAGATTTTATAAACGGCCGCACAGAAGGTAATATTTTAAATTAAGAAAGCATCTCATGGTGCAAATGAACTCATTTCATATTACATGATCACATGAGCATGTTCATTCACAAATTACATCCTTGGCACACTCATCCGCCACTAGGCGGGAACCCTTCAGGACACTCTCATAATAATTCTTGGGGCAGCGATGCTCCTTGCCCTTCGGCGGCCCCTCCTTCACCAGCTTCACGGTGTCCAGCTTCGCCCAGTGCACCTTCGCCCGGGCAAAAGCCCTGCATGCACCCTCGATGCAGATGGACCGCTTTATGACTTCAAGCCGTGGGTAGGCTTCCACAAGCTGCCTCACCAGAGCGAAGTAGCTGCCAGACAGGGGCTCGCCAGGCCACATCCGGACTACAAGGCCCCTCATGGCCTGTTCGGCCGCCTTGTGAAGCTCGACCAACTGCTTCAGCTGGTCGCTCAAGGGCACGGGGTGTTCGGTCCCAGTATACTAAGACCAGAACAACTTCTCCGTCGAGCTCCCCTCCTCAGCTCGGCAAAACTCCGCGGCATCCAGTACACTGCTGGTAAGATCTGCAAACGCTCCTGGAGAGCTCCGAACTCGGGTAAGAAAAAGGAAAGTCTCCTTCACATGCTTGCTTTGCATTATGAATGCCTTACCCGCTGCTATCTTCTTCACCGCGTCAATCTCCTGAAGGGCCTTGTGGGCTTCGGCCTTGGCACTCTGGACGCTTTCAAGCGCCTGCACGAGCTCGGACTCTCGTGTCTTAGAGTCAAGCTCCAAGGACTCTTGCTGCACCTCGCCTACTCGGGCTTCTTGCTTCTCCCGTTCAATGCGCTCCTTGGTCGCTTTGTCTTCGGCCTTGGCCAACGCCTTCCTCAGGGTCGCCACTTCGGTCGTGGCCCCTGACAAATCCATGATGATCCTATTACTTTACACCCGAAATTCTTGTTAAATATATAGACAAAGGTATCGCTTACCTTTGTTCTCCTCGAGCTGCCTCTTGGTAAGGCCGAGCTCGGTCTCGGACCGCTCCAGGTCCCGCTTCAGTGCAGAGACCTCCGCAGTACGTGCGGCAGCGGCCAGCAGTGAAGCCTGCACATCCACATAGATACATTTTGATTAGACTCCTGAGTCATCATTTGATCCTCTATTCGGCTTTTCTTCTTGAACGCCGAACAGAGCATCAAGGGCTACTATCTATGCCGTAACATTTTCTTATATTTTGATTGCTTACCTCAAAGCATGTTAGGAGGCTGGCGCAAGCTTCGGTCAGTCCCTTTTTGGCGGACCGAACCTTCTCGACTACCACACTCATGATAGTGCGGTGCCCTTCGTCGATGGAAGCGCTGCGAAGCGCTTCCAGCAAGTTGTCCGGTGCCTCTGGATGGACAGAGGACACCGACACGGATGGTTGGCCCCCTTAATGGGGGACCGCCTGCCGGAGTCCGGAACCATCGAAGGTTCCAGCGCAATGTCCGGCTGGGGCCCAAACTCGGAGCCCGTAGGAGCCTCGCTCCCTTGGTACCCAGAGTCCGGGAAGTCGCCGCGAGGTGCCCGTAGGACCACCTCCCCTTAGCTCGGTGCCTTTTGAGACAACACCTCGGTGTTGTCCGTAGGGCGAGGGGTGGAAGTGGTCGGAAGAGAACTGCTGTTCATATCTGACGAGTCCAAAGAGCCGCTCGACGAGGGTATGTCGAGATGAGCTTGGGACGGATTGCATAATCATGTTCGGCATGAGGAGAGGCAGTGCAATAAAACATACCATGAAGTACTATGGTGTCCGGACACTTACAACTTCGCCAGGGGCTTGTCCCTGGGTAGCCACTCGTCGCCGCTGTCGGCAGCTGTCGTGGCACAGTCCGGAGGGAGGGTCCTCCCCTTCTTGGACCCTTCGGCCTCCCCGGATGAGTCGGCCTTCCTTTTCTTGTCTCCTCCGGCTTGGGGGGAGAACTTTTCTCCTCCTCCTCGTTTCCATGGGAGGAGTGTGCGTCGGAGTCATCGGACGATGAGTCCGATACAACCTTGCGCCGGAGACCCTTTCGGGTCCCCGTGGCCTTCTTCTTGGCCTTCTTTGCCAGCACCTTGTACGGTGCCGGAGTCAGCATCTTCGTTGGAAGAGCGTCTGCAGGATCTTCGGGCAGGGGGGCTGCTACCTCTTTTAGCACTGCGTTGGTTTTCCCCGAAGAGTAAGGGATGATGCAGCAAGTAGCGTAAGTATTTCCCTCAGTTTTTGAGAACCAAGGTATCAATCCAGTAGGAGGCTACGCGCGAGTCCCTCGCACCTGCACAAAACAAATAAATCCTCGCAACCAACGCAAATAGGGGTTGTCAATCCCTATAGGGCCATTACAAGAGTGAGATCTGATAGATATGATAAGATAATATTTTTGGTATTTTTATGATAAAGATGCAAAGTAAAATAAAGGCAAAGTAAATAGCAAAGTAAATAACTAAGTAGTAGGAGATTAATATGATAAAGATAGACCCGGGGGCCATAGGTTTCACTAGTGGCTTCTCTCGAGAGCATAAGTATTCTACGGTGGGTGAACAAATTACTGTTGAGCAATTGACAGAATTGAGCATAGTTATGAGAATATCTAGGTATGATCATGTATATAGGCATCACGTCCGAGACAAGTAGACCGACTCCTGCCTGCATCTACTACTACTACTCCACTCATCGACCGCTATCCAGCATGCATCTAGAGTATTAAGTTAAAAACAGAGTAACGCCTTAAGCAAGATGACATGATGTAGAGGGATAGACTCATGCAATATGAAGAAAACTCCATCTTATTATCCTCGATGGCAACAATACAATACGTGCCTTGCTGCCCTTACTGTCACCGGGAAAGGACACCGCAAGATTGAACCCAAAGCTAAGCACTTCTCCCATTGCAAGAAAGATCAATCTAGTAGGCCAAACCAAACTGATAATTCGAAGAGACTTGCAAAGATAACTAATCATACATAAAAGAATTCAAAGAAGATTCAAATATTATTCATAGATAGACTTGATCATAAACCCACAATTCATCGGTCTCAACAAACACACCGCAAAAAGAAGATTACATCGAATAGATCTCCACAAGAGAGGGGGAGAACATTGTATTGAGATCCAAAAAGAGAGAAGAAACCATCTAGCTACTAACTATGGACCCATAGGCCTGAAGTAAAATACTCACACTTCATCGGAAAGGCTATGGTGTTGATGTAGAAGCCCTCCGTGATCGATGCTGTGACGCCCCAAGACCGGAGCTTCAGATGCCTTCCAGGGTTTCCGGGTTTCGTTGTGTGTTTTGTTTGGTTCATTGCTTTCATCTTTGCATCATGTGCATTGCATCATGTCATTTCTTTTCTTAACTCAACTAAATAAATTGCATGGATCTTCGGTCCATTTAAATCGAGGGATATTCACTATGGTGATTACTCTTTAAAACATATTCTCTCAATATTTTAGGGAGCTATATAAATTATATTCCAATAATTTGGAATCACCCATAACACACTTGCAAATAATCACATGCCTTTGTCACATGCATCATCTCCTTCTCCTTTCCTTCTCGATCCTTTCTTTTGCAAGGGCCACTTTTCCCTTCTCTATTAATGTTCATAATTTTCCTATAATTTCTCTACCTTGCCTTCAACCTCTCTGTTAGATTTCAGATCTTTTGGAGTTGTTTTGGTTAGGTTCAAAAATGCCTCAAGTTTGAATCATATTTAAACTTGTTTTATTTTTCTACCTCTAAAAAATGTCCAAGGCAATTTTATCAAATAGAGTTTAGTTCCAGAAGATTGAGGATATTTTTATATCTGAAAAACTCCTCTTCTAGCCCCCCTGGCCTTTTTCTTTTATTGAACTGTTTATTTATATAAACAGAGAGTTTAGTCTAGGGGAGAGAGGGTGTGTGTGTGTGTGCAGGGCCTCAGCCCAGCCGTCGCTCTCTCCTCTGGGCCTCCCTAGGCCTAGCCGCGCCCCTGCCTACCTCCTAGGCCATCCACACCTGGGCCGCCCATCTCCCGCACCAGGCCCAGTAGTGCCCGATCCCCTTTTGCCCTAGCGAGCCTTGGCTCGATCTCCTCTCGTTTTCCCTCACCGCCAGAGACTCACGCACACATCGATCCTGTCAGCCGCGCTCTTCCCGATCCCCCATCTCCCTCGCAGCCTCACTCTCTCCCAGCGATCCCCAGCGCCCGCGCCCGATTCCCTCGAGCCCGATCCCCTCGTCCTTCTCCTCCGGTCGCCGCGGCCTTTCTCGCTGCATCCCCTCGACCTGATCCTCTCTGCTCCTCCGCGCGAGTCGTCCCGAGCTCTCCGCGCTGCCGCATCGACAGGGAAGCCGAGCGCCACCTCGCAAACTCCGCCGGCGACCTCGACCTCCATGCCTCGTCCCCGAGCTCTGAGTTGCCGCTGCCTTGCTCCTCCTCTGCCTCGCGTCGCCCTCCGCCACCAAGCGCCGCCCCCGTCCGGACCCGTCAGGCCCTGCCATGGCTGCGCCGCCCTGGGACTTCGTCGGCCTCCTGTCCCGACCCGGCCTGCTGCTGGCCTCGGCAAGGCCAGCGCCTCCTCCTCCTTGCCTCGTCCGGGCTGGTAGCTGCCTCCCACGCCCCAGCATCGTCACCTCCACCCCCTGGAACCGCTGGTTCTCCTCGTCACCGAGCCATGCGCCTTCTCCTCGCCCTGCCCCATGTCCAGTGTGTGCGCCATCGCCTCCTTGCTGCTGCCCGCCTGAGGTCCTTTCGTCTCGCCGGGTTTTGGATCGACAAGAACGACACGCCAAGACCCGTACCCGGACCGTCAAGCACCTTCTCCAAGGAATTTGCCAAGTACCATGACATGATGACCCTCGAACGCGTCAAGTACCCCTTCGGATGCGCCAAGTTCATCTACACAAAAACGCCAAGTATCACTCATGTCGGCAAGACCCGCAAGTCGGACCCCGAACGATCGACGTCGCGTGGACCGTGTACAACTACCGTCGCCCCAAAGACGTTGGAGTTATCAACTACCTCTCGGAACGAACGTGAACGACTACCGTCGCAAGAACGGGATCGGAAAGTCCGAAGACCCCAAGTACCACGACACCGATGACATGAACGTCTACGGAAACTCGTGCAACGATAAACATGTACCACTATCGCCGTCGCGAGAACCTCTACCGTCGACCCTAGAGCGTGCGAGAACAACTACTTCCACTACCGCTGTTGCGAGAATGTCTACTTCCCTCTACGAATTTGATCCGTTCCGATATCGCATGCTTCGAAGGTATAACCGCCGGAACGATGCTCGTGAATGAATGCATGTTGTATGAGATGCACCCTTGTTCGATAATGTCGCCCCTCTTTTGCCTTGCCACTAACCTGTGGGAACCCGGTAACCGGGAGCACCCCACCTTCTATCGCATGTCACGCTCCCGTCGCACTTTCTTTGCACCGGGATCTCAATCGAGTTACCGGAACCGGAACGTTGCCGTGGCACCGTTTCGTTATCGTTGTCGTGGCTCCCCTTTTCATTTTCGCCACGATGACGAATGCTTCTTAATATGCTCTTGTCAACATTTCTTATAATTGCATAAAACTTGAGCATGTCATCCGCATCATGATAACAACAATTAAAATGTTTAATTTGTTGTTTGCATTAATTTGCTAAATGCATATGGGGATTTATCGGTTTTGTTGTTTATTATATCCGGCCCCATTTAAATTGTTTAGATGGTATAGTTTGTTATGCTACACCCCTTGCCATGGTTAACAACATTTAATTTGGTTGGGTACATAAGCAGGAGTGAACTAAATAATTGATGTGGTGTTTCATCAATATGCAACTTGTTGCATATTGAGCTCCACTTAATTTGTAGGGTTGCTTGTGCTCTTTGCCATGCCATGCCTCTTTAATCCGGACATGCATCATACTTGGTTGTGCATCATGCCATGTTTATGTGTTGGTTGTTTACTATGTTGTGTGCTTCTTTCCGGTGTTTGCTTCTTCGGGTTGGTTCCGGTAACGCCGCGTTTGTGAGGACCCGTTCGTCTACGTCCGTTTGTCTTCTTCATGGACTCGTTCTTCTTCTTTGCGGGATTTCAGGCAAGATGACCATACCCTCGAAATCACTTCTATCTTTGCTTGCTAGTTGCTCGCTCTTTTGCTATGCCTATGCTGCGATACCTACCACTTACTTATCATGCCTCCCATATTGTTGAACCAAGCCTCTAACCCACCTTGTCCTAGCAAACCGTTGTTTGGCTATGTTACCGCTTTGCTCAGCCCCTCTTATAGCGTTGTTAGTTGCAGGTGAAGATTGAAGCTTGTTCCTTGTTGGAACATGGAGATGTTGTTCCTTGTTGGGACATGTTTACTTGTTGGGATATCACAATATATCTTATTTAATCAATGCATCTACATACTTGGTAAAGGGTGGAAGGCTCGGCCTTATGCCTAGAGTTTTGTTCCACTCTTGCCGCCCTAGTTTCCGTCATATCGATGTTATGTTCCTGGATTTTGCGTTCCTTACGCGGTTGGGTTATAATGGGAACCCCTTGACAGTTCGCTTTGAATAAAACTCCTCCAGTAAGGCCCAACCTTGGTTCTACCATTTGCCACCTAGCCTCTTTTTCCCTTGGGTTAGGCCAGCCCAAGGGTCATCTTATTTTAACCCCCCCCCCCCCGGGCCAGTGCTCCTCTGAGTGTTGGTCCAACCCAGAGCACCATGCAGGGCCATCCCTTGGCAACTTGGGTTACGTCGGCTCCTGTACGCTTAGCTTATCCGGTGTGCCCTGAGAACGAGATATGTGCAGCTCCTATCGGGATTTGTCGGCACAGCGGGTGGTCTTGCTGGACTTGTTTTACCATTGTCGAGGATGTCTTGTATAACCGGGATACCGAGTCTGATCGGAATGTCTCGGGAGGAGGTCTATTCCTTCGTTGACCGTGAGAGCTTGTGATGGGCTAAGTTGGGACACCCCTGCAGGGATTTGAACTTTTGAAAGCTGTGCCCGCGGTTATGGGCAGATGGGAATTTGTTAATGTCCGGTTGTAGAAAACCTGAAGTTGACTTAATTAAAATACATCAACCGCGTGTGTTACCGTGATGGTCTCTTTCCGGCGGAGTCCGGGAAGTGAACACAGTGTTGGAGTTATGCTTGACGTAGGTTGTTTTAGGATCACTTCTTGATCATACTTGTATCGACCATGCTTTTGCCTTCTCTTCTCGCTCTCTTTTGCATATGTTAGCCACCATATATGCTAGTCGCTTGCTGCAGCTCCACCTCATACCTTTTACCTTACCCATAAGCTTAAATAGTCTTGATCGCGAGGGTGCGAGATTGCTGAGTCCCCGTGGCTCACCGATACTTCCAAAACCAGCTTGCAGGTGCCGATGAGTCCGTGCAGATGACGCAACCAAGCTCAAGGAGGAGCTCGATGAAGATCTTGTCCTTTGTGTTGTTTCGTTCTAGTTGATCAGTAGTGGAGCCCAATTGGGGTCGATCGGGGACCTTGTCGCATTTGGGGTTCTTCTTTTATTTTGGTTCCATAGTCGGACCCTGATTGTATTTGGATGATGTAATGCTTTATTCATGTATTTGTGTGAAGTGGCGATTGTAAGCCAACTATATATCTCTTTCCCTTATGTATTACACGGGTTGTGTGAAGATTACCTCACTTGCGACATTGCTTTCAATGCGGTTATGCCTCTAAGTCGTGCTTCGACACGTGGGAGATATAGCCGCATCGAGGGCGTTACAGATGCCCCCTACGGCGGAGCTCCGGAACAGGCCCCAAGATGGGATCTCGTGGATACAGAAAGTTACGGCGGTGGAATTAGGGTTTTGGCTCCGTGTCTGATTGTTTGGGGGTACGTGGGTATATATAGGAGGAAGAAATACGTCAGTGGAGCAATAGGGGGCCCACGAGGGTGGATGGTGCGCCTAGGGGGGGGCAGGAGCGCCCCTACCTCGTGGCCTCCTGTTAGTTGGCTTGACGTAGGGTCCAAGTCTCCTGAGTTGTATTCGGTGAGAAAATCACGTTCCTGAAGGTTTCATTCCGTTTGGACTCCGTTTGATATTCCTTTTCTTAGAAACCCTAAAATAGGCAAAAAACAACAATTCTGGGCTGGGCCTCCGGTTAATAGGTTAGTCCCAAAAATAATATAAAAGTGGATAATAAAGCCCAATAATGTCCAAAACAATAGATAATATAGCATGGAGCAATAAAAAATTATAGATACGTTGGAGACGTATCAGGGGCTGGGCAATCAAGCTGCTCCGCTGTCTCTATCCAATCCTGTTAATGACATGGAAGCTTAGATCCTACACATAACTAAACCGGGGCAAATAAATACCCTAAGAGATATAAAAGCCTACCGGATTGGCGCGGCGCTTTGCGCTGAGTCCGCGGTCCTCGGTGAGGGAGGGAGGAATCTCGGCGCTCTTGAATAGCACCCTCCAGACGTCCTCGTGCGTCGTGTCATAGAGATCTCGCAACGTCTGGTGCTTGGCCGAGTCGAACTCCCACAAAACAAATGCCCGCCGTTGACACGGAAGGATCCGGCGGAAGAGCATAACCTGGACCATGTTGACAAGCTTGATTTTCTTGTTCGTCATGTTCTGGAGGCAGTCTGGAGTCCGGTCAGCTCTACCGAAGAACCCCAGGACATGCCCTTCTCTTTCCAGGAGGTGAGCCGCGGGGGGACTCCGGATCGAAATTTGGGGGCCGCCGCCCAGTTGGAGTCGCGCGGCTCGGTGATGTAGAACCACCCCGATTGCCACCCCTTTATGGTCTCCACATAGGAGCCTTCGAGCCAGGTGACGTTAGGCATCTTACCCACCATGGCGCCTCCGCACTCTGCCTGCTGGCCGACCAACACCTTCGATTTGACATTGAAGGTCTTCAGCCACAGGTCGAAATGGGGCTTGATGCGGAGGAAGGCCTCGCACATGACGATAAACGCCGAGATGTTGAGGCTGAAATTGGGGGCCAGATCATGAAAGTCCAGCCCATAGTAGAACATGAGCCCGCGGACGAACGGGTGGAGGGGAAATCCCAGTCCACGGACGAAATGGGTAAGAAAAACTACCCTCTCATGGGGTTCGGGCGTAGGGATGATCTGCCCCGCATCTGGCAGCCGGTGCGCGATGTCTGCGGCCAGATATCCAGCTTCCCGTAACTTTTTGATGTTCTCCTCTGTGATGCAGGAGACCATCCACTTGCCTCCTGCTCCGGACAAGCTTGGAGTGGTTTGATAAGAAGAACGCGAGCTTGGGCGCTAGAGCTCGAGTGTGCGGGAATGGGTAAGCGAGGAAGAAGAAGGCGTGGGTGAAAAGGGTAAATTCCCGTCCCTTTATAAGGGCGGAAGAGGCGATGTGTCTCCCCACTCGCCTGGTAAAAACCTCTTATTCCCCAGGCGCCGTAATTGATGGCGCGGTTGGGTTACCCACGTCCGTATTGATGAGAATCCCGTGATAAGGGGAACACGATCTCTGCTTTGACAAGACGTGTCAAGAAAACCGCCTCGCGATATGTGCGGTGCTGGTTGAGAAAAACGGTTCATATAATGACCGGGCCGTGGCGTGATGTCATGCCGTCAGAACGTGTCAGCAGATTAGATTTGTGGAAATATTATTATCTCTACGGTGGTATGTGGAACTTGTTTTGCAGGGCCGGACACTATCCTTGTGGTCAAACTCTTCCATGGAGTATTCGGAGGAGGAACCCGCCTTGCAATGCCGAAGACAATACTGCGTGCCGGACTCATCGTCATTGAAGCCTGGTTCAGGGGCTACTGAGGGAGTCCTGGATTAGGGGGTCTCCTAACAGCCGGACTATATCCTTTGGCCGGACTATTGGACTATGAAGATACAAGATTGAAGACTTCGTCTCGTGTCCGGATGGGACTCTCCTTGGCGTGGAAGGCAAGCTAGGCAATACATATATCTATATCTCCTCCCTTGTAACCGACCTTGTGTAACCCTAGCCCCCTCCGGTGTCTATATAAACCGGAGGGTTTTAGTCCGTAGGACAACATACGATCATACCATAGGATAGCTTCTAGGGTTTAGCCTCTACGATCTCGTGGTAGATCAACTCTTGTAATACTCATATCGTCAAGAACAATCAAGCAGGACGTAGGGTATTACCTCCATCAAGAGGGCCCGAACCTGGGTAAACATTGTGTCCCCTGCCTCCTGTTACCATCCTCCTTAGACGCATAGTTCAGGACCCCCTACCCGACAAGGCCTGTTATAAGCAGCAGTGCAAATAGCCCGTTGGGATCCCGAATATAGCTGCTCTATCAAAGTATAGGCAACCTTTAGCTTCATCCACATGTCAGAGCCTAGATGGGTAATGCGCGTCCCTATGACATTGCAAGCATCAGTAAACCGGTAACTGATAAGGTAAAATGACTTGAAAAACATCAGATGAGGATACTTACCAAATATAGCAGAGGTCATAGCGTTTATTTGCCGCTTTAAACCGGCAGTTCTTCGACCACCGGTTTAAGGGCTGCTTCTACGTCTTCGTCCCTTTTTGCTAAAGCGGCCTTCTCTGTGTCCCAATCTGCACGCTCCTTCTTAAAGGTTTCCTTCAACTTCTCCATGGCTGTTAAGACATTGGTCAGTTCCTCCTAGGCTTTAGAAGCCTCCGCTTGCTGAGATTTAATGTTCTCTTGAAGATCAGCAGTTTGGGCATCCTTTTTGCTCAGCTTAGCCTATAAAGAACAGACATATCATCAATGGGCTGTATATATTGGAAGTACCAAGCATATAACAAGTTATGTACTTTGCACTTGGGGGCTAATGCCTACTTGCTTCATTCTAGAAAATTATTTCAAGTCCCAAGTGTAATGCAAGCATTATTCTTGGCGCTTGGGGCCTAATGTACATCTGCTCAAAGTAACAGTGGTTAAAGTCCCGGTTCACCTTGGAAAGATAAACCGGCCCTTGGAGACTACACAGGCGAAAGTTACAAGATTACAATGTTAAAGTACCGGTTCATTTTTAAAAGTATCAACTGACCCTTGGAGAATAAATATGTAGAGGTGCGGTATTATGAAGTCCCGATTTTCGATTGCCATCATAAATCGGCCCTTGGGGGCTACTGGAATTGGTACTTACAATTGGACTTAAGAGAGAAAGAGTAATTACCTCATAACGTTCCTTCATCAAGTTCACTAAGCTAGCTTCATAGTCACGGTTTGCGTGGAGACGGTTTAAAAAACCAGAATGGAGTTCATGGGTGTTGAGGTGAGCGTAGCTTGATAAATCGGTGCTCCATTTGCCCTTTTCCATGACAGAGCGTTCCTCCTTGGCGCTATGTTTTGACAGTGCAATAGGGTTGCCAGGGGAGGTATGGCCAACGCCAGTGATGATAACATCATCCTCCTTGTCACCTGTAGCTTTCACTGGAGTGGACGGGATGTCAGAGGTCTTAGCCGGACTGGACGGACCATCTTCAGCATGGCCCGGACTCGTCGGTTCATCAATATGGTCTACTGTTTCAACTTCTGCTTGTTCATCAATGTTATGATCTTGAGGGGGTGGTTCATCAAACATGGTGTCAGCATTTGGACCTTCCAGTTCTGTGGTCGGCTCCGGTTCAATGAACACATGGTCATCAGAAGGTTTATTTGCCCGAGCCTTTTTGCTGGGTCTAGCCTTGGCTCTGAATGAAAAAAGATGCAAAGGTTAGTATAGCATGCAAGTGTAAAGCGTCAAGAGATTGAGTTGAAATACTTACCCAGCAATGGTCTTAAGAGGAGGGAGTTGTGTGGCCTTCGACTCGCCGGATGATGAATGAGGTGTTCCCTGATAATTTGAATCAGACGGATTAAGAGGTTGTCGGAAATAGCCTGCCTTGGGATAAGAAGTATCAGAAGTGGGTGAGACCTCAGGTCGACGTTTTCGAACCGGGGTGTCCGGTAAACCGGCCGAAGTGACCATTTGGCCGCTGTGCCTGGTTGTGCGGAGAGCCTCGTGCTGCTGCTTCTTCAAAAGAAACTTTGGATCTAAGTGAGCAAGAGGGTGAGAAAATTTTATTTTCCGGATTGTTTGACGGATTTTCTGTGTTGACGGAATGCCTGAACTGGAGGGAAGAGTAATTACCTCTGTGTCGTCGGCCTGGCTGCCCTCAGCGTCATCCTGATAATAATCATTGTCAATGAGGTGTATGAAAAGTTAACCAAGAGAGTCAAGTTCTACCTCTAGGTCTGGTTCATCAGGGTCGTCATCAAGCTCTAAACCAATTGATTCAGTTGCCTTCCTCTTGGCAGTTTTCTTGACAGCTTTCGTTTTAAGTCGAGAGGCCTTCACCGTTTTCTCCTGTGATTTCTTTTTCTAGAACGGGTCATCACCCTGTTTGAAAGATGGACAGAGGGTATTAAAAGATGAACAGTTCAAGAATATCAAATATAAAGCGGAAGCAAAGCAATTCTTACAGCGGGCTGTTTGTTCCGTGTGTAAAAGGGACTTAGCCCAGTTTTACTACAGACAGCTTCCGGTTCATTCAGAATTTTCTTGACAGACTCAGTAACTTCATCATCTGTTAGCTGAATGTCAATATGACATTGAGAGTCTTTTAAGTCACCAGTATACTCGCACATTAAACCGGAGCGGCGACTTAACGACAAGATGCTCCAGGATAGCCAGCAATGAACAAAGTCCACACCTGTCAAACCGTTGGCCATGAAAGCTCTAAGCTTGGCGAGGTGTGGTGCATACGAAGCCCGTTCCTTGGCAGTTAGTCGTTGCGGAAGTGGATGTGTGTTGGTAAGCCGGTGAGCAC
Source organism: Triticum urartu (assembly GCF_003073215.2). Classification (NCBI taxonomy): domain Eukaryota; kingdom Viridiplantae; phylum Streptophyta; class Magnoliopsida; order Poales; family Poaceae; genus Triticum; species Triticum urartu. The sequence goes on from NC_053023.1 coordinate 366,252,243, forward strand.
GGTTGTAACACCCTCAATGCGACTATATCTCCCACGTGTCGAGGCACGACTTAGAGGCATAATCGCATTGAAGGCATATGTCGCAAGTTAGGCAATCTTCACAACATCCCATGTAATATAGATAATAAAAGGGGAGATAACATAGTTGGCTTACACTCGCCACGTCAATCAAGTACATAAATAACATTAAAACATCCAAACACTCATGGCCCGACTACGGCGCCAAAATAAAAGATAACCCAACATGCGACACGGTCCCGATCACCCCCAACTGGGCACCACTACTTATCATCAGGAAAGGAAACATAGTATCGTTGAGAGTCCTCGTCGAACTCCCACTTGAGCTCGAGCGCGTCACCTGGAGCGGAATCATCAGGCCCTGCATCTGGTGTAATAGTAATCTGTGAGCCACAGGGACTCAGCAATCTCGCACCCTCGCGATCAAGACTATTTAAGCTTATAGGTAAGGCAAGGTAAATATATGTGGAGCTGCAGCAAGCGACTAGCAAATATGGTGGCTATCCTGTTCACAAAAGAGAGTGGGAAGAGAAGGCAAAGCGCGAGCGAGAAACTAGAGAGCAACCTGCGCAAACATTACTCCAACACCATGTTCACTTCCCGGACTCCGCCGAGAAGAGGCCTTCACGGTGACACACTCAGTTGATTCATTTTAAATAAGTTAAGGTTCAAGTTTTCTACAATCAGACATTAACAAATTCCCATCTGCCCATAACCGCAGGCACGACTTCCAAAAGTTCAAATCCCTGCAGGGAAGTCCCAACTTAGCCCATGACAAGCTCTCACGGTCAACGAAGGAATAGACCTCCTCCCAAGGCGTTCCGATCAGACTCGGTACCTCGGTTCTTCAAGACACTTCGACAGGTTAAAACAAGACCAGCAACACCGCCCGAATGTGCCAACAAATCCCGATAGGAGCTGCACATATCTCGTTCTCAGGGCACACTCAGATGATACATCCTACGAGTAAAACCAACCCTCAAGTTGCCCCGAGGTGGCCCCGCAGTCTACTCAGTCGGACCAACACTCAGAGGAGCACTGGCCCAGGGGGGCTAAAATAAGATGACCCTCGGGCTCCGGAAACCCAAGGGAAAAAGAGGCTAGGTGGCAAATGGTAAAACCAAGGTTGGGCATTGCTGGACAAGCTTTAATCAAGGCGAACTATCAAGGGGTTCCCATTATAACCCAACCGCGTAAGGAACGCAAAATCCGGGAACATAACACCGATATGACGGAAACTAAGGCGGCAAGAGTGGAACAAAACACTAGGCGAGATGCATTAAGATAACATGGCAATGTAATGATATCCCAACAAGTAAATAAATGTTCCAACAAGGAACGGTCTCCAATCTTCACCTGCAACTAGCAACGCTATAAGAGGGGCTGAGCAAAGCGGTAACATAGCCAATCAACGGTTTGCTAGGACATGGTGGGTTAGAGGTTTGACATCGCAATTTGGGAGGCTTGAAAGCAAGTGGTAGGCATCGTAGCATTGGCATAGCAAAAGAGCGAGCAATCTAGCATAGCAAAGATAGTAGTGATTTCGAGGGTATGATCATCTTGCCTGCAAAGTTGTCAGAGTTGACTGGATCCTCGAAAGAAAACTCAACGGGATCCTCGTGAGCGAACTCGTCTCCCGGCTCTACCCAAACAATACAAACAAGCAACAAGGACACAATCAACCACGTGCAAGGATCAAACAATATGATGCAAGGATGGTATGCTATGCGGGATGCGATGCGGGATGCATATGCAAGATTTGACAAGGGATGCATGAACCTGGCCTCAACTTGGAAATCCAAGTATGCCACTGGAAAGATGAGATGAAATCGCTTGAAAACGATATAAAGAACGCCGGAATCGGAGTTACGGTTTGGAAATGGCAAGCAATTCAAATATGACACCAGTCTGCGATTTACAGCAAGTAGCCATCTAAAAGCAACAAGATGAACATGCTACAGCACCGGGGCCGAAGGGGTGGATCTCGCCGGATCCGGCCGAATCCTGGTGCGGGGCGGCGAAGGAGGTCGCCGGCGGGCGCGGGGCGACGCCGGGGCCGAAGGGGCGGCGGTCGGCGAGCTGGGTGGCGGCGTCCGGCGAACTGGGCGGCGGGGGAGGCGAGCAAGGCGGCGGGGTCCGGCGGCTGGGCGGCGGGGTCCCTCACGGGCGGCGGCGCCCGATCCGGGCCGGGAGGGCCTCCCGCGGGCCCTGCGGGCTTCGGCGGCGGCGGCGGAGAAGTGGGACGCGGCCCGGTGATGTGGCGCATAGTGATTGGGCGAGGGGACGGCGGCGGACGTGTCCGGCGCCGGGCGGACATGTCCGGCGCGCGGAGGAAGGGGGAGACTAGGGTTTCGCCCGAATTTTTGGAGGAGTGCACATATTTATAGGTAGAGGGAGCTAGGAGAGTCCAAATGAGGTGCGGTTTTCGACCACGCGATCATGATCGAATGCTCTAGATGATGAAGAGGGTCTAGGTGGGTTTTGGGCCAAATTGGAGGGGTGTTGGGCTGCAACACACACGAGGCCTTTTCGGTCCCTCGGTTAACCGTTGTAGTATCCAACGAAGTCCAAATGATACGAAACTTGACAGGCGGTCTACCGGTAGTAAATCAAGGCCGCTTGGCAAGTCTCGGTCCAGTCCAGAAATGTTTAATCCCCACACACGAAAGAAAGGTAGAAATGACCACCGGAGGAGAACGAAGCGCCGGAATGCAAAACGGACAATGGGGAAAATGCTCGAATGCATGAGACGAACACGTATGCCAATGCAATGCACATGATGACATGATATGAGATGCATGACAACGACAACAACACACGGAGACAAAGACCCGAACCCGAGAAAATAAAATAACTTAAAGCCGGAAACGGCAAGAGTTGGAATACATATTGGGAAAGTCATATCCGGGGTGTTACAACACTCCACCACTATGAAAGGATCTCGTCCCGAGATCTAGGACTGAAAGAACGCCGGGTATTCAGAACGGAGGTGATCCTCGCGTTCCCAGGTAGCTTCACGGTCGGAATGGTGTGACCAGTTGACTTTGAGGAATTTGATTGACTTGTTGCGAGTCTTGCGTTCAGTCTCTTCAAGAATAGCAACTGGGTGCTCACGATAAGAAAGATCTTCTTGGAGCTCAATTTCCTCGAAGTTGACAGTGCGGTCAGGAGTCTTGAAGTACTTTCGGAGCTGAGAGACATGGAACACATCATGAACATTTGCAAAGTTTGAAGGAAGCTCGAGTTGATAGGCGAGGTCGCCTCTCTTGCTGACAATCTTGAAAGGTCCCACGTATCTGGGGGCAAGCTTCCCTTTGATACCGAAGCGACGAGTACCTTTCATAGGAGAGATGCGGAGGTAAACATGATCTCCGATCTCGAAAACCAAATCACGGTGCTTACTATCATAGTAGCTCTTCTGACGGGATTGGGCTGCTTTGAGGTTATCTCGAATGACTTTGCACATTTCCTCTGCCTCTGTGATTAAGTCATTTCCCAAAAGCTGACGTTCACCGGTTTCGGACCAGTTGAGAGGGGTACGGCACTTCCTGCCATACAGAATTTCAAATGGGGCCTTGCCCAAACTTGCTTGAAAACTATTTTTGTAGGAGAATTCAGCATATGGAAGACAATCCTCCCACTTCATGCCGAAGGAAAACACACAAGCCCTAAGCATATCTTCAAGAATCTGATTGACACGCTCGACTTGACCGCTAGTTTGAGGATGGAAAGCTGTGCTGAAGCGGATGTTGGTGCCCATGGCCTTCTGAAAAGAATCCCAAAACTTGGAGGTAAAGATGCTGCCACGGTCTGAAGAGATCACTTGTGGAATACCGTGCAGAGAGACAATTCGAGAGGTATAGAGTTCCGCCAATTGAGCTGCAGTGATTGACTCTTTGATAGGCAGAAAGTGAGCCACTTTAGTGAGTTTGTCGATGACAACGAATATAGCATCATTGCCACGCTTGGACTTTGGAAACCCAGTCACGAAGTCCATTTCAATGTGGTCAAACTTCCATTCTGGAATGGCAAGAGGTTGGAGGAGACCAGCTGGCCTTTGGTGTTCTGCCTTCACTCTTCTGCAGACATCACACACATTCACGAATTGAGTAATCTCGCGCTTCATTCGAGTCCCCCAATAAGCCTGCTTAAGGTCCTGATACATCTTCGTGCTCCCAGGGTGTATGGAGAGGAGAGAATTGTGAGCCTCGTTCATGATCACTTTACGAAGTTCACCTTTGGGCACAACAATACGATCCTCGAAGAAAAGAGTATCCTTGTCATCAAGGCGGTAGCACTTGTACTTGGGTTGACTCTTGGCAATCCCAATCTTCACCTTTTTCACCATAGCATCAAGAAGCTGGGCTTGGCGAATCTGGTCTTCCAAGGTAGGAGAGACTAGAAGGTTGGCGAGGAAACCTTAAGGAACAACTTGCAGATTAAGTTTGCGGAAAGCTTCACAAAGCTCGGGTTGATAAGGCTTGAGAATAAGACTGTTGCAGTAAGCCTTTCTGCTCAATGTGTCAGCAATCACATTGGCCTTGCCTGGAGTATACTCGATACTCGGATTATACTCTTGAATCATTTTGACCCATCGAGTTTGCCTGAGGTTGAGATTAGGCTGAGTGAAGATGTACTTGAGACTCTTGTGATCAGTGAAAATGTCCACTTTTCTTCCCAATAAGAGATGTCTCCAAGTCAAAAGAGCATGCACAACTGCCGCCAACTTGAGATCATGAGTGGGGTAGTTCTTCTCATTGGGATTCAACTGGCGAGAGGTATAAGCAACAACTTTCTTCTCTTGCATCAATACTGCGCCAAGACCTTGGAGAGAGGCATCACAAAAGACCTCGTACGGCTTGGATTCATCAGGCGGAGTCAGAACTGGAGCAGTGATCAATTTCTCTTTCAAAGTGTTGAAAGCAATGTCACACTCCGGAGACCAAACGTACTTGACGTGCTTCTGAAGAAGATTTGAGAGAGGCTTTGCGATCTTAGAAAAGTTTTCAACGAATCTTCGACAATAGCTTGCGAGACCGAGGAAGCTACGGAGTTGCTTCACGTTCTGAGGAGGTTCCCAATTCACAATTGCAGACACCTTCTCAGGATTCACGGCAATGCCCTTGGCAGAGATGATATGACCAAGATAAAGAACCTCATCGAGCCAAAATTCGCACTTGGGGAACTTTGCGTAGAACTTGTGTTCCCTGAGCTTATCGAGTACCAAACGCAAGTGCTTGGCATGATCTTCCTTGTTCTTTGAGAAAACCAGAATGTCGTCGAGATAGACCAAAACGAAGTCATTGGTGTAGGCGTTGAAGATGAAGTTCATCATGCGAGAGAACGTCGGAGGAGCGTTGACGAGGCCAAAAGACATGACAGTGTATTCATATGAACCATAGCTTGTCCTGAAAGCCGTCTTGGGAATATCTTGCTCACGGATAAGAATCTGATGATAACCCATACGAAGATCAAGCTTGGAGAATACTTGGGTACCTTTGAGTTGTTCGAACAGCTCATTGATGTTGGGAAGTGGGTATTTGTTCTTGATGGTCTTCTTGTTCAATGGACGGTAATCAACACAAAGCCGGTCCGTTCCATCCTTCTTCTTCACAAAAAGAACACCACAACCCCACGGAGAAGAAATAGGCCGGATGAGACCCATTCTCTCTTGAATATCGAGCTGCTTCTTCAGCTCCTTCAACTCTTCAGGTCCAAGCTTGTAAGGACGCTTGCACACACGTTCCGTGCCAGGCTCAAGATCAATAACGAATTCAACTAGCTGGTGCGGAGTCATTCCTGGAAGCTCTTCTGGAAAGACATCTTGATATTCGCAAACGACTGGAATTTGCGAGATGGCATCCAGTTCACCCTTCTCATTGAGAGAAAATAGACGGATGGTATCATCACGAGTGGCAAACACAATTACATCCTCAGACAAATGAGTCAATTGGATCTGCCTGGCTGCACAATCAAGCTGAGCCTTGTGCTTAGAAAGCCAATCCATGCCGAGAATAAGATCAATATCCGAGTTACCAAGAACCACCGGAGAAGAAAGAAACTTGTAGTCGCCCAACGTGATAGAGATATTGGGAGCAACCAAACTAGAAGTCAAAAGCTTGCCGGGAGAAACAACTTGCATGACTTTGGGCATGATCTCAATATCAACATTGTGCTTTGATGCAAACGGGCATGACAAGAAAGAATGCGATGCACCAGTATCAAAAAGTACTTTTGCGGGAACATCGTTAACTGGAAGGTTACCCATAATGACATCTGATGAGTCCTGTGCCTGAGCTGCGTTCATCAAGTTGACCTTGGCATGCTTGGGGTTATGATTGACCACAGCTGTACTTGCCGATCTCACAGGAGGAGGAGGAGGAAGACGCCTCTGGTTGAAACACTTGTTGGCATAGTGACCCTTCTGTTGGCACTTGTTGCACGTGACCTCTGAAAGCGGACGGTGATACAGAGCACTCGATCTTGGAGCTTGAGACGAAGTCTTGTTCTGAAAGCCAAGGTTGGGTGGGTGGGAAGATCCACTGCCACCTTTGCTCTTCTGCTGATACGGCTGACGAAACGGAGGAGGAGGAAGCCAATACTTCTGCTGCTTGGCCACTTGAGTAGAGGAAGAAGGAGTAGCATCTCTGACACGCTTCTTGGAAGCATCACACCTCAATTGAGAGGCCTCTTGCTTCAATGCCATGTTGTAGAACTCATCGTACCTCAAGGGCTCAAAGAGAACAAGAGCTAGCTGAATTTCTTCTCTGAGACCACCCCTGAACTGGTATATCATGCTCTTCTCATCAGGCACGTCCTGCTTGGCAAAACGGGCGAGCTTCTGAAACACCTTCAGGTTGCGGAATTCCTCACGCTTGCTTTCAACCACGATCTGAGGGATGTGGTGAGCTCTGAAATCTTGATGGAATTCATCCCAGGTAATTACACGTCCACCTCTGGAATCCTTGTACTGCTGGAACCATCCTGCAGCTTGATCTTTGAGTTGGAAGGAAGCGAACTTGACAAAGTCCTCAGGCCTGATGTTACTGCACTCGAAATGCTTGCACAGATCCACAAGCCAATCGTCAGCATCGGTTGCCTCAACACAATTGCTGAAAGTCTTTGGCCCATTAGCAAGGAACTGGTTGAGTGTAGCAAAGTGATTCTGATTGTTGCCTTGGTTCCCTTGGTTGCCTTGATTGCGCTCTTGAAGAATTTGCATGATCAACTGTGTGTTTGCATTGGTTGCGGCCATCACAGCTTGCCATGCCTCCGGAGGAGGTGGAGGTGGTGGCGGATCAGGATTCGGAGTCGTGCGCGTTGGAGGAGCCATCCTGAAGAGGTTGACATCCATTAGCACATTGATAGACAAATATTGAAGCTGAATCCAACTGTATGAAAATTGCAACATATAGTCTTCACATCCGAACAAAATGAACAAATGCATTCCTCTTGAAATGGTCACATATCCATAAATTGAGAAGCCACTTAGAATTTAGGTAGAGAAATAAATCAACAAGGTATGGATCAAGAATGAATACTCGGTAAGAAACCCCAATCTCAAACCAAATATCCGTGGAAGAAGAAACTAGAGCTACAAGAATTCCCACCTATGAAACTCCCGAACCTTTCCGGTTATGCAATCAGGTGTTGGGGATACAGGGGAAGCATAATATCTCACCCAAATCTAGCAAATCCTACATCCAGCTGTATCCATCCTTCAACACATAACCGAGAAAAACTTCGGAAACCATCTACCTCAACCTTCGAAAAGCATCCGTTATACAAGTTATGGCGATACTCCCGAACTCCCGCCCTAGTACTGGGTGCCGTCGAGGTTATCTCATCAACGAACTGCATAAAAGAGATTTTCGATGTCGGCGTACTAAACTCAGGTATTCCAGAACTGCAACGATAAAATTATGACGACAACACCTCAGAGCTCAACTCCCCGGGACACTTCCACAAAACCCCTGACAGGAGGCACCAAGACAATGTTCTCATCATAAAACCATCAGAACGATTCCAAGATACCCGCGTGATCCTAATTTTTTTTTGTGAAATTTGAGAAGAGAAGAGTCAAAACTCTACGTCAGGATGCCTTACCAGAGCGATGAGGAGACTGGGAAGTAAAAAGAATTCCTAAACTCTCCGATATATAATTCCTAAATGACTCAAAACATTTTTCTAGACACAACTCGGCCGCTAAAAATGATCAAGCAATGGGGCTCCTAAGGTCGGGGAAGGCTCTGATTACCAACTTGTAACACCCTCGATGCGACTATATCTCCCACGTGTCGAGGCACGACTTAGAGGCATAATCGCATTGAAGGCATATGTCGCAAGTTAGGCAGTCTTCACAACATCCCATGTAATATAGATAATAAAAGGGGAGATAACATAGTTGGCTTACACTCACCACGTCAATCAAGTACATAAATAACATTACAACATCCAAACACTCATGGCCCGACTACGGCGCCAAAATAAAAGATAACCCAACATGCGACACGGTCCCGATCACCCCCAACTGGGCACCACTACTGATCATCAGCAAAGGAAACATAGTATCGTTGAGAGTCCTCGTCGAACTCCCACTTGAGCTCGAGCGTGTCACCTGGAGCGGAATCATCAGGCCCTGCATCTGGTGTAATAGTAATCTGTGAGCCACAGGGACTCAGCAATCTCGCACCCTCGCGATCAAGACTATTTAAGCTTATAGGTAAGGCAAGGTAAATATATGTGGAGCTGCAGCAAGCGACTAGCAAATATGGTGGCTATCCTATTCGCAAAAGAGAGCGGGAAGAGAAGGCAAAGCGCGAGCGAGAAACTAGAGAGCAACCTGCACAAACATTACTCCAAAACCGTGTTCACTTCCCGGACTCCATTGAGAAGAGGCCATCACGGTGACACACTCAGTTGATTCATTTTAAATAAGTTAAGGTTCAAGTTTTCTACAACCAGACATTAACAAATTCCCGCCTGCCCATAACCGTGGGAACGGCTTTCGAAAGTTCAAATCCCTGCAGGGGAGTCCCAACTTAGCCCATGACAAGCTCTCATGGTCAACGAAGGAATAGAACTCCTCCCGAGGCGTTCCGATCAGACTCGGTACCTCGGTTCTTCAAGACACTTCGACAGGTTAAAACAAGACCAGCAACACCACCCGAATGTGCCGACAAATCCTGATAGGAGCTGCACATATCTCGTTCTCAGGGCACACTCATATGAGACATCCTACGAGTAAAACCAACCCTCAAGTTGCCCCGAGGTGGCCCCGTAGTCTACTCGGTCGGACCAACACTCAGAGGAGCACTGGCCCAGGGGGGCTAAAATAAGATGACCCTCGGGCTCCGGAAACCCAAGGGAAAAAGAGGCTAGGTGGCAAATGGTAAAACCAAGGTTGGGCATTGCTGGACAAGCTTTAATCAAGGCGAACTATCAAGGGGTTCCCATTATAACCCAACCACGTAAGGAACGCAAAATCCGGGAACATAACACCGATATGACGGAAACTAAGGCGGCAAGAGTGGAACAAAACACTAGGCGAGAGGCCGAGCCTTCCACCCTTTACCTAGTATATAGATGCATTAAGATAACATGGCAATGTAATGATATCGCAACAAGTAAATAAATGTTCCAACAAGGAACGGTCTCCAATCTTCACCTGCAACTAGCAACGCTATAAGAGGGGCTGAGCAAAGCGGTAACATAGCCAATCAACGGTTTGCTAGGACATGGTGGGTTAGAGGTTTGACATCGCAATTTGGGAGGCTTGAAAGCAAGTGGTAGGAATCGTAGCATTGGCATAGCAAAAGAGCGAGCAATCTAGCATAGCAAACATAGTAGTGATTTCGAGGGTATGATCATCTTGCCTGCAAAGTTGTCAGATTGACTGGATCCTCGAAAGCAAACTCAACGGGCTCCTCGTGAGCGAACTCGTCTCCCGGCTCTACCCAAACAAGACAAACAAGCAGCAAGGACACAATCAACTACGTGCAAGGATCAAACAATATGATGCAAGGATGGTATGCTATGCGCGATGCGATGCGGGATGCATATGCAAGATTTGACAAGGAATGCATGAACCTTGACTCAACTTGGAAATCCGAGTGTGCCACTGGAAAGATGAGATGAAATCGCTTAAAAATGATATAAAGAACACCGGAATCGGAGTTAATGTTTGGAAATGGCAAGCAATTCAAATATGACACCGGTCTGCGATTTACAACAAGTAGCCCTCTAAAAGCAACAAGATGAACATGCTACAGCACCCAAACATGGCATCAAAATACATGTCAGGGATGCATTCATGATACTTAACAAAAGTCTAGCACTGAGCTACGGCCAAATCATCCATTAACAGGCTCAAACAAGCATGGCAAAAATGCATATGGCAAACATATTTCAGACTTAGTGAAATTAACACTTGTCTGGAATTTCAGATCAGGTAGCACACTTCGGAGCAGCAAAACTACATGCTATAGGACCTGAACATGGCAAAGTGAAGCATGGAATGGAGCTACTCAAAGAGCTTAACAAAAGTCCCTTAGTGACCTTGAGCCAAAAGGGATCAAAAAATACAATTGCAAGCATGTGAACATGGCAAAAACATAATCAGTTCTCAGACTTAGTGAAAACTGGAGCATGCTGAAAACAGATATCAAGTAGGCATGTTTACGAGCTCGATGCACTCACTACGGAGCAAGTCATGATAATCTAAGCATACACCCATCAAGAATACACAAAATGCAAGCTAGACATGGCAAGAACAATAGCATAGCATGCACGGATCAACTACAACATCATCGGCAAAATCGCTAACAAGTAGACAATCTGCCCAGATTCACGAAGTAGCAAAAGTAGAGCTCGATTGACTCAAGCTAGGGTGCTCCATAAATGCAAACAAAGACATGGATGGATAGAGCACTATAAGATTAACAAAACATCCTTACTGATCATCCTCAAAAGAGGCACGGATCACTAGGAAACAACATGAGCATATGGCCACATGAGATAAACAGATCAAGGGCTTAGTGGAAATGCTAAGTCCCTGAAATCAGCATTACCAAGTGCCTCACTTTGCAAGCTTGTGCTAGTCACCACACACATCACAAAAATACATGGGTTGCACCACTGGAAAGATGGCAAGACCCTTAACAAAACATATGTAGAGCTCATGGGCATATCATGCACACAATAATCATGGCAAAAATGACAAATATCTAAATGGAGTAGCAGATCTGACAATTAACTCAAGTAGCACTCTTCTAACAGCATTTCGGGCATCAAGATGAACTCAAATGAAAATGATGCAATGGAATGAAATGATGTACTCTCTGAGACGAACTTTTTGATATGCTATATGCCCAAAACGGAGCTACGGATGAGGAGTTACGACACGATGAACATGGGCATATGGATCTGGGAATCGGGGACTTGGTGCAAAAAAAAACAACCTCGAGGTAAAAGTCAACGGGGCACGGAAACCGAGGCTCGCCGGCGCGAGACTCACCGGAGATGGCGGGGAAGGAGGCGGAACTCGCCGGAGATGGTGGATCCGGGGTGGATCTCGCCGGATCCGGCCGAATCCCGGCGCGGGGCAGCGAAGGAGGTCGCCGGTGGGCGCGGGGCGACGCCGGGAAGACGGGGCGGCGGTCGGCGAGCAAGGCGGCGGGGTCCGGCGGCTGGGCGGCGGGGTCCCTCACGGGCGGCGGCGCCCAATCCGGGCCGGGAGGGCCTCCCGCGGGCCCTGCGGGCTTCGGCGGCGGCGGTGGCGGAGAAGTGTGGCGCGACCCGATGACGTGGCGCACAGTGATTGGGCGAGGGGACGGCGACGGACGTGTCTGGCGCCGGGCGGACGTGTCCGGCGCGCGGAGGAAGGGGGAGACTAGGGTTTCGCCCGAATTTTTGGAGGAGTGCACATATTTATAGGTAGAGGGAGCTAGGAGAGTCCAAATGAGGTGCGGTTTTCGGCCATGCGATCGTGATCGAACGCTCTAGATGATGAAGAGGGTCTAGGTGGGTTTTGGGCCAAATTGGAGGGGTGTTGGGCTGCAACACACACGAGGCCTTTTTGGTCCCTCGGTTAACCGTTGTAGTATCCAACGAAGTCCAAATGATACGAAACTTGACAGGCGGTCTACCGGTAGTAAATCAAGGCCGCTTGGCAAGTCTCAGTCCAGTCCGGAAATGTTTAATCCCCACACATGAAAGAAAGGTAGAAATGACCACCGGAGGAGAACGAAGCGCCGGAATGCAAAACGGACAACAGGGAAAATGCTCAAATGCATGAGACGAACACGTATGCCAATGCAATGCACATGATGACATGATATGAGATGCATGAAAACGACAACAACACACGGAGACAAAGACCTGAACCCGAGAAAATAAAATAACTTAAAGCCGGAAACGGCAAGAGTTGGAATACATATTGGGAAAGTCATATCCGGGGTGTTACAACGGTAACCCGTAGAGGGTTCTTATCTTCAGGAGAAGTATCTTTACAATATAACCACGTCTGATTCCAATCTTTTGGGTGACTGTGAAGTTTGGCGCAAGGAAAGCTAACATCCTTCCTTTTCTGAATGGAGACACCACCAAGTTCAGTATTGGGCCCGTCTACAAATTCAGTGCGACGGTTTAAGTGGAAGAAATCCTGTAACAACTCGACATTCGGTTCTTCTTGTAGATTGGCTTCACAAAACACCTGAAAGTTGCAGATATTGGATACGGAGTTGGGTCCAATGTCTTGTGGGTGGATCTGAAAGATGGCAAGTACATCACGGAAAAACTTGGATCCAGGCGGTTTAAAACCACGGCCCATGTGATCAGCAAACACTACTACTTCGCCATCTCTAGGGGTAGGAGGGTTTTCTGGACCGGGAACTCGCCACTGGATTTCATTCTTTTTCGGTAAAGTGCCAATTTTGAAACATCCATCTAGTTGCTCCTCAGTAACCCGGGAAGGGACACAGTTACAGGAATAGAATTGTTTGGCCATTGCAAGTGGAGAGCTGGAAAAGAATAATGCCGGTTTACGATTCATGAATGAAAACGCATAAAGCGCAACTGGTTAAGAAAAAGGAATTCAAGCATGTAATATTGTTAAACTGGAGGCTGATGCAGTTACAAATGGTAAAGCGATGAGCGGTTTACAAGGGGACTAATGGCGTATGACAGATTACTTTCTACAAAGATAAACCGCCTACGCAGATAAGGGAGATACAGATCTAAGGCAAAAATGACTAAGTGAGGAAAACAGGTTTCATAAAATCACATTGGTATTTTGGATCTACCACAAGTCAGGAAAAGAAAAAAGAATTAGACCTAAAAAGTTTGGTCCTGAAGTAGTTCACAAAAAGTCCAGATCAGGTTCTCATGTGTATAAGGCTTGGTTTAATGGCAGAGATAAGGACTACCATAGCTACTGCACAAAACACGTCAAGTTTGAGGTCTGCTGTCTATGGACTGACGAAGAACAAGAAGAGAGCACCATGAACCCATATGAACCCTAAGTGGTGCGCCGCGTATCTCTGGTGCAATCAGGTTGATGCAGCGGCCGATGGTGAGGCAGAGGCGAAGCTCGACGACGGCGGCGGCGCTCGGGTGCAGGGCATCGCAAGGAGGAAGAAGAGAGAAAAGGCAACAAAAAGAAAAGGAAAGGGATCCTCTGCCCTATTTATAAGGACAAAGAGATAAGCGACAGGCGCGGGAATCAAGGGGCCCAAAAAATGGATGTATAACGATGTTGTCGCTTCAATTGTTGGATGCTCATTAATAAAAGCGGTATCTTCGGCTTTAAATGAACAGATGATGTCACGGTGGTTTACTACAAATCTGGAGGATGATTTCATGGCGGTTTACAAGATCCATGCGAAGGTGCAAGGGGAGGAATTTTTCTAAGTGTTGAAGATTGACATGAACAAGTTCAAATCAATCTGGGGCCTAATGTTGGGGATATTACTACTGGACATTAAACGGCCAGGAGATGCCGGGTTATCCCCATGATGATTACCTTATTTGAAGGCCATGAAGACATGATGATGGCGCTTCGTGAAGGCCCAAGGCCCAAAGGCGGGTTAAGGCCTGTAGACATAAACCGATATTGATGTATACTTGTATGATAAGATAGGAGTAGAGACTGAGCCGGACACGTTTATGATCTGGCCTTAGGACTCTATAAATCAACGAGCGTCGACCTATGTATATAAAGGGGCGACCTGACGGCGGTTTAAGGACAACACACAACAACTCGAGAGCCAGGCAAAGCGGATTCGCTCCCTGGTCATCGAAACCCTAGCAATTCCATCACAACTGGAGTAGGCTTTTACCTTCATCGTAAGGGGCCGAACCAGTATAAACTCTCGCGTCCCTTGTCCGCTTTAAACCCCTTTAAGCTAACCCGTAGAGATGGCTCACGACTAAGTCCTTTCATGAGGACATCTGCCGTGACAAGACCACGACAGTACATGTGTGAATACATAGACAAAACTGAGTGTCCGTAGTATGCCTCTACTTGACTAGCTCGTTAATCAAAGATGGTTAAGTTTCCTAACCATATACATGTGTTGTCATTTGATGAATGGGATCACATCATTAGAGAATGATGTGATGGACAAGACCCATCCGTTAGCTTAGCATAATGATCATTAAGTTTTATTGCTATTGCTTTCTTCATGACTTATACATATTCCTCTAACTATGAGATTATGCAACTTCCGAATACCAGAGGAACACCTTGTGTGCTATCAAACGTCACAACGTAACTGGGTGATATAAAGATGCTCTACATGTGTCTCCGATGGTGTTTGTTGAGTTGGCATAGATCAAGATTAGGATTTGTCACTTCGTGTATCAGAGAGGTATCTCGGGGCCCTCTCGGTAATGAACATCACTATGAGACTTGCAACCAATGTGTCTAATGAGTTAGCCACGGGATGATGCATTACGGAACGAGTAAAGAGACTTGTCGGTGACGAGATTGAACTAGGTATGATGATACCGATGATCGAATCTCGGGCAAGTAACATACCTATGGCAATGGGAACAACGTATGATGTTATGCGGTTTGACCGATAAAGATCTTCGTAGAATATGTAGGAGCCAATATGAGCATCCAGGTTCCGCTATTGGTTATTGACCGAAGATGTGTCTCGGTCATGTCTACATAGTTCTCGAACCCGTAGGGTCCGCATGCTTAACGTTCGATGACGACTTGTATTATGAGTTTCGTGTTTTGATGAACCGAAGTTTGTTTGGAGTCCCGAGTGAGATCATGGACATGAAGAGGAGTCTCGAAATGGTCGAGACATAAAGATTCATATATTGGAAGGTTACATTTGGACACCGGAATGATTCAGGTCGTTTCAGATGAGTTTCGGAGTACCGGGGGTTACCGGAACCCCCCGGAAGTTATTGGGCCTCATGGGCCTAGTAGCCCAAACCGAATTGGACTAGGGTTGGGGGGCGGTCTCCCTTTCCTTCTCTCCTCCTTCTCCTTCCCTCCTTCTCCTACCAGGAATAGGAAAGAGGAGGGGAATCCTACTTGGACTAGGGAGTCCTAGTAGGGTTCCCCACACCTCGCGCCCCCCTTGGGTCGGCCACCTCTTCCCTCCCCTCCTTTATATACGTGGCCAGGGGGCACCCCATAGAGACACAAGTTGATCTTTTAGCCGTGTGTGGTGCCCCCCTCCACAGTTACACACCTCGGTCATATTGTTGTAGTGGTTAGGCGAAGCCCTGCGTCGGTAACTTCATCATCACCATCACCACGCCGTCGTGCTGACGGAACTCTCCCTCCGCCTCAACTGGATTAAGAGTTCGAGGGACGTCATCGGGCTGAACATGTGCTAATCATGGAGGTGTCATGCGTTCGGTACTTGGATCGGTTGGATTGCGAAGACGTTCGAGTACATCAACCATGTTACTAAACGCTTCTGCTTTCGGTCTATGAGGGTACGTAGACACACTCTCCCCTCTCGTTGCTATGCATCTCCTAGATAGATCTTGCATGATCGTAGGTAATTTTTTTTGAAATACTGCGTTCCCCAACAGTTGCAGTAGGCTTCGACGCCCCTCACCGCAGGACTTGCAACATCAATGACCATCATCGTAGCATTCATGCAACAGCTTTACTGAAAACATCCGACCACCCGGTGCTGAGCTTGTCATCGATGAATGGCTTTGCAGCAGCTCCTCGCAGCACTAGGTGATGTTGCAATAGGCAGGCTAATAACACCATGCTTCTCCCCTTCGCAACACAGGTGATGTCGGATGTGGTGAGCTCATTGATCAAAGTAGTAGGTGATGTTGCAAACTTGCCACCCTGGTTGCAACACCTCATCGTCACAAAATCCACGGCTCGGTGCTACTGCCCAATCAAAGCAGATGTCACCCGGCACCCCATCGTTGCAGTAGACCTCGTCCATTGGAGCAGACCCTATCATCAGCCTTGCAACAACAACAAGGCTATTCACATGCCTTGTAACGGCAAGTGAGGTGATGGCTAGTGGTGATGGTGTGGCGTGCGATAGATATCTAATATGGATGCACTGGTAAATTGTATAGTTGAACTAGTTCAGATTATAACTTTTACACTAGTAAATTGGATGGTAGAAATAGCTGTGTAATATGGATGGTAGAAATAGCTTTTTATAATCTGAACAAATAACACCAGCAAGGTAACAAGTGAAAAAAGTGAGAAAAAACGATGTTCAATGCTTGGAAATAAGGCCTAGGTTTCATACTTTCACTAGTGCAATCTCTCAACATCATTAACATAATTGAATCACATGATAATCCCTCAAAGTGTGATAAAAAATCACTCCAAAGTTTCTATTTCTATTAGAGAAAGTAATATGAAATTGTGTAGGTAGCAAAACCACCTCAAAGTCGTCTTTCCCGTCAATATATTAAGCCACCCCAAAGTGTCATGAATAGCCATAGAGATCGTACTACGACAACGACATATGAAACATATATCAAATAACCTTTATGTCACCTAGAACACCCCATTGTGT
This sequence comes from Triticum urartu, assembly GCF_003073215.2. Taxonomy (NCBI): domain Eukaryota; kingdom Viridiplantae; phylum Streptophyta; class Magnoliopsida; order Poales; family Poaceae; genus Triticum; species Triticum urartu. The sequence continues at coordinate 366,269,285 of NC_053023.1, forward strand.
TTGGACCTTCTCAGTCCATAAAAAAATCACCGTAAATTTTCATCGGGTTTGGACCTTCATAGATATGCTTTCTGTGAAACAAGAAACATAAAAAAATAGGAACTGGCACTGGGCACTGGATTAATATGTTAGTCCATAAAAATAATATAAAGTGCACCAAAACTATATAGAATTGATATAAATATAGCATGAATACTTCATTAATTATAGATACATTGGAGATGTATTAGGTGGTTGGCACAAATTGTTGATTAGATAGGTGTATTGAATCGCTTTCATGAATATGTGCTTAAAAGGACTAAAACTAATGGAAAAACAAAAAGAAGAGTGTTCTTGGCTCAAAACTTTAAAATAATTAAACCTACGAAGTATGTGAAAGGATGGTGTATAAAAATTGAATTTAACATAATGCACCGTCAAGTATGAAATATATATTTTACTTCAGGTGTACGCCACAAAATATCATCTATGACAACACAAAATTTAACATAAAAAATTTGTGGCTGACATGCATGAATGACTTGATTCCTTTGAAGATAAGACATGCATGACTTGATTGGGTGGCATGATTTGCATGGATAGATTAATGCAAAGAAATAATCCATGTGTACGGGTCATTCTAGTTACCTTCCCTGCCTTCATGCCTCGATAAAACAGTAGCCTGGTGATGTAGGGCACACTTTGAAGATGGACCAAGAGGAATAACAAGAACACAAGGGGAACATACAATCAAAGAGAAAATCCAAATCACACATGCACTATTTTCACAAATCCACACATGGTAACACGATCTATAATCAACTAAGAGAGAGTAGCTAGGGTAGTTCTTCCCAAATCCATAAGGAGGTGAGGGCTTGCTGGTCTAGATAGACCCTTCTCCCTTAGGAAGTCTTGGTGATCTAGAGACACTAGTACACACGATCGTTATCCACGTGGTTCGAATCCCTAATCGCAGATTGTTTCTGAAAATGTGTGCTCGTGTGGGTTGGTGATGTGGGGTCATCCCTGACCAAAGAGAAAACGTTTGCGATAACAAAATCGTCTCGCACATCTTCCGTTAAAGGAATTATAGTTGAGCTGCACAAAAAAGAGATTGGAATGACTCAAGGCCCCTCCTTCTACTGCCACACCAAAGTTGTTAATGAAGGAAATATGCCCTAGAGGCAATAACAAAGTTGTTATTTATATTTCCTTATATCATGATAAATGTTTATTATTCATGCTAGAATTGTATTAACTAGAAACTTGATACATGTGTGGATACATAGACAAAACACAGTGTCCCTAGTAAGCCTCTACTAGACTAGCTCGTTAATCAAAGATGGTTCCTGAACATAGACATGTGTTGTCATTTGATGAACGGGATCACATCATTAGAGAATGATGTGATGGACAAGACCCATCCGTTAGCTTAGCATAATGATCGTTAAGTTTTATTGCTATTGCTTTCTTCATGACTTATACATATTCCTCTGACCATGAGATTATGCAACTCCCGAATACCGGAGGAACACCTTGTGTGCTATCAAACGTCACAACATAACTAGGTGATTATAAAGATGCTCTACAGGTGTCTCCGAAGGTGTTTGTTGGGTTGGCATAGATCAAGATTAGGATTTGTCACTTCGAGTATCGGAGAGGTATCTCTGGGCCCTCTCTGTAATGCACATCAATATAAGCCTTGCAAGCAATGTGACTAAAGAGTTAGTTGCGGGATGATGTATTACGGAACGAGTAAAGAGACTTTCCCCGAAGACATCAACGGTTTGGATGATGATGAGGGACAAGGCCAGAGCTTATTACCCGTTCGACACGGGAGGACCACTTCCTGGTATGACATGTGTATGAAAGACACACCTCACGGTGCTCTCGAGGATGACAAGAAGGATCCGGTCGAGAACAAACCCCCTGGCACACAGCCCAGAAACTAGCACCCTAGGCCACATCGCCCAAGAGAAAACACTGCCAACACCAGAGAAGACGACACCCCGGACAACAAAGACCCTGCTGAGGTAGAATCCGAGCAGGATGAACAGGAAGGCGGGCAGGACAGCTCTGATGAACAGACCACATATGGGGACTCGGAGGACAAAAATTATCTCCCACCCTCCGAGGAAGAGGAGATCCTCGGCGACGAAGACTTTATCATGCCTAAGGAACCTCTCGAGCAGGAGCGCTTTAAACTCCACCTTATAGCCACTGCAAGGAGCCTAAGAAAGAAGCAGCTGCAGCTTCAAGCAAGCCAAGATTTGATCAATGATAGATGGACCAAGGTCTTGGGCACCGAAGAACACGGCCTTAGCAGCCCAGTAAAAAGCCACCCAAAGAATAGGTGGCCCTCTCAATACGATGGCAGGGCGATGGAGCCCATACCACCATCGAATAATGCAGCAGGCCGACCACAGTTCGGTCCAGTTAAAGCAGCAACCCAAGCAGAGCACCATACCAACCCATCCGTCCATCAAAACAAAACAGCTCGGAGGAATACCTGCGATATCAACCAATACACTGAGGGTAGAGCAGGACGTACACAATCGACTTACAGATCACGAAGATATATCCTGACCGACGATGATGGTCGCCTATTCGGACGCTATAAAGCCGACCATGCCTGGGCCTTTGAAAGGATCGAGAAGAGGTGTCTAGAGGGGGGTGATTAGACACTAAGTACCAAAAGTTGCAGTTTTTAATTTCTTTAAGTTGAAGTGGAGTTTTGGCACAAGTTTAACAAACACAATACATATCAAGCAAGCATGCAAAGAGTATATGAGCAAGGGAAAGTAAACCATGCAACTTGCAAGAATGTAAGGGGAAGGGTTTTGAGAATTCAAACGCAATTGGAGACACAGATGTTTTTGTCGTGGTTCCGATAGGTGGTGCTATCGTACATCCACGTTGATGGAGACTTCAACCCACGAAGAGTAACGGTTGCGCGAGTCCACGGAGGGCTCCACCCACGAAGGGTCCATGAAGAAGCAACCTTGTCTATCCCATCATGGCCATCGCCCACGAAGGACTTGCCTCACTAGCGGTAGATCTTCATGAAGTAGGCGATCTCCTTGCCCTTACAAGCTCCTTGGTTCAACTCCACAATCTTGTCGGAGGCTCCCAAGTGACACCTAGCCAATCTAGGAGACGCCACTCTCCAAGAAGTAACAAATGGTGTGTTGATGATGAACTCCTTGCTCTTATGCTTCAAATGATAGTCTCCCCAACACTCAACTCTCTCTAACAGGATTTGGATTTGGTGGAAAGAAGATTTGAGTGGAAAGCAACTTGGGGAAGGCTAGAGATCAAGATTCATATGGTGGGAATGGAATATGTTGGCCTCAACACATGAGTAGGTGGTTCTCTCTCAGAAAATGTGTATTTGAAGTGTAGGTATGTTCTGATGGCTCTCTCCACGAATGAAGAGTGGGTGGAGGGGTATATATAGCCTCCACACAAAAACTAACCGTTACACATAATTTACCAATCTCGGTGAGACCGAATTGAGAAACTCGGTCGGACCGATTTAGCAAACCTAGTGACCGTTAGGATTTTCGGTGGGACTGAGATGCAACTCGGTAGGACCGATATGGTTAGGGTTAGGGCATAACGTAATCTCGGTGAGACCGATTAAACAAACTCGGTGGGACCGATTATGGTAATAAGCTAACTAGAAAGTTTGCATTGTAATCTCGGTAGTACCGATTGCTTAATCTTGGTGGGACCAATTTTGGTAATGGACATACACAGGGAGATTACAATCCCATCTCGGTGAGACCGAGATCCCTATCGGTGAAACCGATTTGCCTAGGGTCTGTGGCAGTGGCTATGACATCTGAACTCGGTGGCGCTGGATAGAAGAATCGGTGGGGCCGAGTTTGACTTTTGGTTTAGGTTATATGTGGATGTGGGTAAGGTAGTTGAGGGTTTTGGAGCATATCACTAAGCACTTTGAGCAAGCAAGCCATTACGCAACACCTCATCCCCTCTTGATAGTATTGGCTTTTCCTATAGACTCAATGTGATCTTGGATCACTAAAATAGAAAATGTAGAGTCTTGATCTTGAAGCTTGAGCTAATCCTTTGTCCTTAGCATCTTGAAGGGGTTCCACATCCTTTAGTCCATGCCACTTAATTTGTTGAACTTGTCTGAAACATACTAGGTAAAAGTATTAGTCCAACAAGAGATATGTTGTCATTAATTATCAAAATCACCCAGGGAGCACTTGTGCTTTCAGCCATACACCGTAAACGGAACCCGCCGGAGGTGCTTCATAGTGTGTCCCAACATAGAGGAGCCGCACACCCTCTCTGCTTCACTAACGAAGTAATGGAGCACGAATTCCTAGACGGGTTTAAACCCATCAACATCGAATAATATGATGGAACAACAAATCCCGCGGTATGGATCGAGGATTACCTCCTTCATATTCACATGGCCCATGGAGATGATCTCCACGCCATTAAATACCTACCTCTCAAGCTTAAAGGGCCACCTCGGTACTAGCTAAATAGTTTGCCAGGAAATTCCACTGGCAACTGGGAAGATTTGGAAGACGCCTTTCGAGGCAATTTCCAGGGAACATTTGTCTGGCCATTATACGCTGATGACTTAAGTCACATTGTCCAGGAGCCCGGCGAGTCAGCCAGGGAGCTCTGGACCAGGTTCTTAGTCAAAAAGAACCAAATTGTCGACTGTCCGGACGCAGAAGCCCTTGCGGCCTTCGGACACAGCGTCCAGGACGAATGGCTAGCGCGTCACCTCGGCCAGGAAGGACCCAGATCCATGGCAGCCCTTACCGCTCTAATGACCCGCTTCTGCGCGGGAGAAGACAACTGGCTGGCTTGTAAAATCAATGACGCCAGCAGCCCAGGCACCTCCGAAATTCGAGATGGCAACGGCAAGCCACGACAAACTGAACACAATAGTCGCAGTAATATACACGACACAGCGGTGAACGCCGGATTTCTCAGTGCGAAGCCCAGTCAACGGAAGAAGCCACTGAAGGCAAACCAGGATGGACCATCCACCCTCGACAGGATATTGGACCGACCTTGTTAGATTCACGATCAACCTGATATGCCAGCTAATTATACCAAATGAAACTGTTGGGTCTTCAAGCAGGCAGGAAAGCTCAACGCTGATCACAAGGGGAGGAGGCCACTAGGCGATAAAGACCATGGATCGGCTTGCCAGCAGAACGCTAGGGGCCAGAAACAGTTTCCCTCCGATGTTCGCCTACTCCGGAACGCGAATAGCAGTCCATCTTCCTCCACCCGCGTACTATACTGGCAAAATTTACACCACACACACATCACTACGCACTGAAGATACCGTGGGCATCGGTGGAAGCATAATACGGACAACCCTGCAAACATTCCCGTAACATTTTTATATGTTTACCTTACTTTTTCTGTAAAACACAGGTGACCAGCTGGACAACATCTACAACGGACTTTATCAAAGTTCGGATCCGTATGCTCACTTAAGGGGCTACTTCCGTTAAGGATTCCCCTCTCCGAGGACGGGCGACGCAGACGTGCGACATGAGGTCCAAAAATAACCTTTTGTGCACCGCACTCTTTATTCCGAGCCTGTATTATGCCCTCTTTCCTCTGATCTCGACCCCGTGCATATCAAATAGCCGGGTCCGCGGTTTTTTCTTTCTTTCTTTATTATTATTATATATACATAAATTTATCATTGGCACATCGCCCCGTTCTCAGTAAGTCTCATCCGAACTGATCTTCCATACTCTTTTAAGTACGGCCTTAACGGCTGCTCAGCGGATACACCTTGGCATACCCTGCCAGGGGCTCAACATGGGAACGAATGAGCTGCCAGTAAAAGTCCGAACAGCTCTATAGCGAACTTTGGCATCGCAAGTTTGGCCTTATATGGATCAGCTCCGAATCATTGTCTTGGGTCAATAATTGGGTTGCCCGGCTCCTGTGTTTGCTACCCTATGTTCTGCTCTATCGGCTAGGGTAGTAAAGGGAGAACTACTGCAATTGTGCCCTGGCCTAGACCGGATGAGCACCTCAGTAGAGAAAGCCGAAAATTGACTGTCATGATGCGGCGAGAGCTAGTCAACCACTTACCGACTTACTGGAATCCTTAGCGATTCTCCGTGTAACACGAAGGATATTTTTCAGATCAGATATGCAAGGCACCACACGCCGCATATACACCAGGGGCTATGTCGTAGCCCCACCACAAAACTCCTATGGTTAAGTGAAAGTGTTAACACCTTATAGTCTGATTGCCTGGTTCGCTGCATTATCACCTCCTTCATGGACCAAGACGTTGGATAAAGAGTGATTAAATGCTTTGCCGAACACCCCCGTACTTCCTACGAGGGAGCTGAAGCCGATGACGGGAAAACTTTCAGATTATATTAAAACAACCGCACAGGAGGAATTCAAGCTTTCGAGAAAAACACAAATAGATTAACTATAAAGTTGTCTTTTACAATCATCATGCACCTCACTCGAACATTATGTTTTTTGAACACTGACCCTCTATCAAGCGGGCAGCCTCCAGGACGTCTTCAAAGTAACTCTCCGATTCTGAACGGTCCCTGCCCCCAGGCAGACCCTTTGTAGTGACATCGACGACCTTCATCTTTCCCCAAAATGTCTTGACTCGGGTAAGGGCCATCTGTGCACCTTCAATGCACGCCGATCGCTTCACATCATCGATTCGTGGCACCACGTCGACAAGCTTCTGCACCAAACCGAAATAACTACTCAACGCAGGCTCAGTTGGCCACAACTGGATTATAACATCCTTCATGGTAGCGCTAGATACCCTATGAAGTTCGGCCCATCGGGACATCTGCTCATTAAGTAGCAGCGGGCGCTTCGACGCACCGAACTGTGACAAAAAAGTTTCTCCGTTACATATCCAGCTCGCGCTTGGTAATAACGTGCTGCATCGGAAGAACTCTTCGGCAAGTCCAAATACTCGTCCGGAGAACTCCACACTTGGTTCAGCTGAGCATAGTCCGGGTCGCCGAACTTAGTCTGCAGCAGAAAAGGCTTTCCAGCCACTATCTCTTTCGCCTGCCGAACCTCCTCACGGAGTGCTCTGGACTCTGATTGCGCTTCTCTTGCCTCCTGTCGGGCCTTGTCCAGTTCAGCCGTTAAGGCTTCATTCTCCTTTTCAAGGAATTCGCAGCGGCCAGCAGCATTCTCCAAAGCGAGTGTTATCATGGATACCTTCTCCTCGCCCTGGCATCGGGCAACTTGCTCGGCCTTTAGTTCAACCGATGCCTCTTTAGCAGCAGCATCACTAAGCCGGACCCGCTCCTTGGCCCGGACTAGCTCTGCCCTAAGTGCCTGCACGGCGGCAGCACCATCTGCATTGTATACACATTTAATATACAGCACTTTCCTGCGTCAAGCACACGGGTGTAAAGAATGTTCAAAACACACACCTTGCGAGTCGTCAAGACGCCTGTTGATCAATGCAATGTCATCCTCTGCAATATCCAGCTTTTGCTATAGTTCGACCACTTCCGTATTTCGGGCAGCTGCAGGAGGGGCAGCAGCTTGTATTTCAAATTAAACCAAGGTTAATACATGAGCATAAATCTTTGATCCCCCGATCGCTTCCTTCGGAAGACAATCCGAGTTTCAGGGGCTACTTCGTATACAACAGGTGCATTCTGCCAATGAAATTCAGTTGATAAAGCTACATCACAAACCTCAAAACCTCTTAGAAGGCTCGTGAAGGCCTTGTTCAATCCACTCTTTGCGGATGGAACCCATTCGATCACTGTAACCATCAAGGAACGGTGCTCTTCTGAAATGGACGCTCGTCGTAGCATGTCCGTCAGCATCTCCGGCGCTCTTGGGTCTTCGTAAACCACTGCCGGAGTATGGTATTCCAGTGAAGGAACTCGCTTGCTTGCCTCCAAAACCATCTCCGGCTGTAAACCGGATGGTTCGGGAACACCAGTCTCGATCCCGGAACCTCGAGTGACGGAGGCACCCCCTTCGGGCGCCCTTCGGGACGATACCTCAGTATCATCTTCTCTGTTGGGCGATGAGGCCGGAGGAGGCGTGTCACTCTCCATCATCTCCGGAAGAAGATCTCCCGAGGAGGAGGACAATTGAGAAACACCAGGTGTTAACCTGCATGGATGAACATACGATCACTTCACTAGCAGGAAAAATGAGGTACGTTCAAAGTGCCCCAGCTTCACTTATGGTTTGCCTCGAGGTTCGTCCTCATCATCAAACTCTACGGCAGCCCCGCTCGCCCGGCCCAAGCCGCTCGATGATGGTGTTTTTCCGATCTTGGAAGGTTTCCCCTCCTGATCTTCGGAGGCGGCCCTCTTCTTGCCTTGGAGGACCCCCTCCGCACTCTTGCCCTTGGGAAAAAGGACTTCGGTTTCCCCGAACGCGGCCACCTGATACGGTGTCGGGACCAGCATCCTCGTTAGCTGGTCGGTCGCAGGGCCTTCGGGAAGAGGCGCCGGACACTAGATCAGCACCACTTTCTTTATCCAGTCATGTACAGGGACGAATTGTTCAATATCTTGTTAAGAGATACCTGAATGGAAGGTGCTCGGGTACCGAATACTTACCGAAGTGTCCGAATGATTGCAGTCAAGGCCAACGTCTTCGGTGGTGTCCGACCATTGCTCTCGTTCCACGAAATACAATTTCCACATTCCTTCGTGTGTAGTGCCGAAGAAGTGCCGTAGGGTCCGCCACCCTTCTGGGTTAAACTCCCACATACGAAGAGGCCGCCGCTGACATGGCAGGATCCGGCGGACTAGCATTATTTGAACGATGTTCACAAGATCGATGCCCTTCTCGATAAGGCTTCGGATGCGATTTTGCAGAGTCTACACTTCATTGACGGATCCCCAATCCAATCCCTTATTGACCCATGAAGCGAGCTAAACTGGAGGGCCGGGTCAGAACGCAGGTGTAGCCGGCCACTTGGAGCTTCGTGGCTCATTGACATAAAACCACCCTTGCTGCCACATATATGAAGATTTGGTGAAAGATCCTTCGGGCCAAACCGCGCTGGCCAGTTTGCCTATTATGACACTGCCGAACTCTGCGTGCTCCGCCACCTGCGGCCTCACATCAAAGGTCTTGAGCCACAAACCAAAGTGCGGAGGAGTCCGGAGCAAGGTCTCACACGTGACGATAAATGTCGAGATGAGGAGAATAGAGTCCGGGGTCAGATCTTGAAAATCTAGCCCATAGTAAAACATGAGCCCCCGGACGAAGGGGTTAAGCGCAAACCCTAGCCCGTGAAGGAAGTGAGACACGAATACAACCCTCTCACCAGATCTGGGGGTCGGTATGACTTGCCCTTGCGCCGGAAGCCGATGAAAGATTTCCGAGGTCAGGTACCTCGCTACGCGAAGCTCCACAATGTCCTCCTCTGTGACAGAAGAAGCCACCCACCGGCCCTGACGGTTGGATCCGTACGTGACTAAGGCTGGTGGTGATGGGAACCCGAGGGTTGGAACTTGGGGTGGCTGGGGTTGAGGAAGGAGCAAGCGCAAGGGAAGAAGAAGAGACATGCTCTCTATAAAAAGGCCCCAGATATTGGGTGTCTCTCCCAGGGTCTCTAAACTTACCTATCACCAAGGAGTTGTACCCAGGGGACGGTTGGGTTACCCATGCCTGCATTAATGAAAATCCCGTAAATAAAGGGACACGATCTCTGCCCTGACGAGAGGTGCCAGTAAAACTGCACCCCGAGACATGGGGCGGCTCGCTAGCTGACGGTTGGAGATAGCAACCGGGCAGGCATGATGTGTTGTCATAAACAATTATCAACAAGTTGAGATCGTGGGATATTATACTCTCTACACACAGGTCCCGATATACTTACTTCCCCCAAAGACTGTTCTGGAGTTCGGAAGGGGGGAACCTGCCTTGCAATGCCGAAGACAAATCTGCGCACCGAACTCCTCGTCATTGAAGCCAGGTTCAGGGGCTACTGAGGGAGTCCTGGACTAAGGGGTCCTCGGACGTCCGACCTGTTATCTATGGGCCGGACTTATGGGCTATGAAGATCGAAGACCATACTCGTGTCCGGATTGGACTCTACTTGGCGTGGAAGGCAAGCTTGGCGACCGAAGATTCCTTCTTATGTAACCGACTCCATGTAAACCTTAGATCCCCTCGGTGTCTATATAAACCGTAGGGGGTAGTCCGGAAAGGACATCACATATACTCATTACCATATTCATAGGCTAGACTTCTAGGGTTTAGCCATTACGATCTCGTGGTAGATCAACTCTTGTAATACTCATATTCATCAAGATCAATCAAGCAAGAAGTAGGGTATTACCTCCATAGAGAGGGTCCGAACCTGGGTAAACATCGTGTCCCCTGTCTCCTGTTACCATCGATCCTAGACGCACAGTTCGGGACCCCCTACCCGAGATCTACCGGTTTTGACACCGACAGCGGGGGGCACCCCAAAGGTACACCAAGAATTCTCTTAGCCGTATGCGGTGCCCCCTCCACAGTTTACTCCTCCGGTCATAGCGTCGTAGTGCTTAGGCAAAGCCCTACGCAGGTCACATCACCATCATCGTCACCATGTCGTCATGCTCTCGGAACTCTCCCTCGACCCTCTACTGGATCAAGAGCTCGAGGGACGTCATCGAGCTGAACGTGTGCTGAACACGGAGGTGCCGTATGTTCGGTACTTGGATTGGTTGGATCATGAAGACGTTCGACTACATCTACCGTGTTAACATAACGCTTTTGCTTTCGGTCTATGAGGGTACGTGGACACACTCTCCCACTCTCATTACTATGCATCTCCTAGATAGATCTTGCGTGATCGTAGGATTTTTTTTGAAATTGCATGCTATGTTCCCCAACAATGGTATCAGAGCCAGGTTTATGCGTAGATGATATGCATGAGTAGAACACAAAGAGTTGTGGGCGATAATAGTCATACTGCTTACCACCAACGTCTTACTTTGATTCGACGGTATTGTTGGATGAAGCGGCCCGGACCGACATTACATGACCGTGTTCATGAGACTAGTTCTACCGACGTGCTTTGCACAAATGTGGCTGGCGGGTGTCTGTTTCTCCAACTTTAGTTGAATCGAGTTTGACTATGGCCGGTCCTTGTTGAAGGTTAAAACAACACACTTGACGAAAAATCATTGTGGGTTTGATGCGTAGGTAAGAACGATTCTTGCTAGAAGCCCGTAGCAGCAACATAAAACTTGCGACAACAAAGTAGAGGACGTCTAACTTGTTTTTGCAGGGCATGTTGTGATGTGATATGGTCAATACATGATGATATATAAATTGTTGTATGAGATCACTACAAAAAAATACACTTCCGTGATGATACGTGTTTGTCACAGTAGGTCGCTTTTTTTGTCATGCATGTACATCCATGACAAATTTATGACAGAATCAAGATAGTCATACTTGTGCTGTCGTAGAAGTGTTCCATGACATTACCAAAATTATCATCACGGAAGTGTCCACTTCCATGACGATAAATCGCGCGTCATAGAAGTGCTTTCGTCAAGGGTGACCGACACGTGGCATCCACCGTAACGGAACGCCGTTAAGCTATCGGGTCGGGTTTTGGATCTGATAACCCGTTAATAGCCCCGACCAATGGGAAATTTCCACGTGTAAAATTCTTATTGGCCGGACGAAACATGCATCAGCTCGTTAGTGGGTCAGATAGGTGCCTATGATACGTCGACACATGGCACGGCCCAACAGAGGCCCATTCCTGTGAAAAGGCCGGCTCGTTTGACTTGGTCAAAAGCTGGCGGGTTGGCCCATGGAAAGCCTGTTAACGGCCTGTTCGCATATAGCCCATTTACAGCCCGCTAACCCAAGGCCCGTTACGCCCTATCCGAATTAGGCCCAGTAGCGTCATCTGGGCCATCCAATATGATTCCAGCCCGTTTTCACCTCTGGCCCATGTATGGCCCATGACGTCTTTTGGCCCATATGAGGCCCTATGTAACTCTTGGCCTATTAACGGCCCGTGGTGAAACTGGCCCGTAATGAACATTGTATCACTTTACACCCATTAACGACCCGTGGTGAAACTGGCCCGTAATGAATAGTGTATCACTTTATACCCATTAACGGCCCGTTATTCTGCTGGGCCATTTCCAGCCCATGTTATCTTTCAGTCTTCTTAGAGCCCATTTATTCTTGGGCTCATTTCCAGCATTCGTTTACTTACGGCCCGTTACTGTCATTTTCTGCTTGTGGGCCAAATTCAGCCCGTGGTTACAGTCGGCCCGTTTGTGGTCCGTTAATACGTTGGGCCATTTTCATAGCGTCATCAAATACGTCCTATTAACGATGGCCCGTTACGGTCGGCCCATGAACGGACGATTCCAACTCTAGACCGTTTACGGCCATAATGCGGCCTGTTATTGGCCCATGTTTGGCCAATCAATCATACGACCCGTATAAGGCCCATTGATTATACGACCCGTAGAAGGCCTACTGTTTCTACGGCCCGTAGAAGGCCCACTATTTCTACGGCCCGTAGGAGGCCCAGTGTCACTACAGTAAATATTAGCCCATGGTTATTGTGGCCTAGTTTTTTAAAAATAGGTTATTACAGCCACTAGTTAACCGCGGAAAAAGAACCGCAATGACTACAAGCAAACAAATAAACAAGACAACAAGGAAATAAATAAGCAAGCAACTAATGCTAGGCTATCACGGCTATTACACATATTACATCCACTGGGCATCAAAGTTCGCCACCAGTGCAAATATAGGGAACAAAGCAGCATATCATATACACTCGCCATGAAAATTGGCCACCAGTGCAAATAAACGCGGCAGCAAAACAAGAGCATAACTGAAACAACTTCAGAAGAGCTCAAGAAATGTTATCCTGGGTATCCACCATGCTGGCAATAAGCTTAGCAAGCTGATTAGCTTTGTCCTGTTTGGTGCTAAAATCCTCCAACGCTTGCTGTTGCACCAGAAAGTATGCATCTGAATGCTCCAGGGACTTCCGCAGTCCTTCCGCTTCTTGTCACAGTACAGCTGATCGATGTCTTTCAGCTTGTAGTTGAGACTCAAGAAACCGAACTGATTCAGACAGTGAGTTTGAATAGCTTGTGCAAGCGGTAGTGGCCAGTAACTCCAACAATAAACCAAGACAGGATGTGTCACTATCCTGAACCTTATCTACATTACTTCCTTTACCGTTGCTTAATAAGGCACTCTTCCCCAATATTCTGTCAGCATTCTAAAAGAAGAAACAAGCAGACACATAACAAGTTTAGCATGTACTACTATATGAAACTCATTTCGGTGAACCAGTTCATTAGTAAGGTGGACAGGATTAAACTACCAAGTATTCTATTGCCAAGTACTAGTACATAATAAAAGCATCAAACAAACATATATCTATGTCCTATGGTAGCAATGGAATCTTAAATTAGAACAGTTGTTCTTCAGGTTTAGGCACTTGTTCTACATGAACAGAGTACAGTAAAACGCAAGAATATAATACTTAAAAATAGAAAATGAGTTCATAGACCTTACCACATTCTTGGTTCGGGACCAGTACAGAACAAGGCGTTCCCAGTCATCGTCCAGTAAATGTGTCTCAGGAGAACGTAAGGGAATTTGATGAGTTTCTTTGCCGGTGAAGTACGTTTTCTTCAGGTAATTCCGATACTGCCACCAAGCATTCTTGAAGATAGCAGAGGTATTAGCACAGGTTACCTCATCCCGAGTTTCCAAATCGGTCCTTCTCTATAGAGAAAAATGGGAAAATTTGCTGTATTATAACCATCATGGAGGTAGGATGTATGGGACGAAGCAAAGTAATTGCCATGAATAACATTACTTACACATAACTCCTGGACAAACACCCGCAACTGGCATTTTCCTTCATCTTCAGTATAATATTTCCAAGATGGGAAGATACGCACATACGATTTAACAACATCAAATGCGATAGATGCTAAACTACGACTAGCTGGTTGTGCTTCCTCCACAGGAATAGGCGTACTAACTGGTGGAGTTGGGGTTCGCCGTGATAGTACTATCCCTTTGGGCACTAGAGCTACCTTACTAACTTCTCTTGTTTGGGAGCTCTATGGTGGAGATGGTGCTGTGTCAACAGGAACTGGGTTACTATCGGCTGGGGTTGGGGTTAGATTGGGTGAAGCTGGTTCTCTGTCCATCGTAGTAGGGGTACAATCTGCGAGAGTTGGGTTATGTGTGGTAGGGCTGGTTCTTGTGCATGTACAACCGGGGTGCTATCTCCACCAAGAGGTAGCACTGTTTTATTTGAAGACCGTGTTTTTAGTCCGCTAGATACTGACATCACCCGCTCCAATTCAAATGGCTGATAAACAGGAAACATAGTTGAATGTACAGACATTGTATGAGAGACAGATGCAATAGATAGTGTGGAAAAAAGAGGGCATGAAATAGTTGACATGTATATTGTTTAACTAAAACGGATAGCATGACATAATTTCACATATATGATGTCTATCTAAACTGGATAGCATAGCATAACATAATTCAAAGATATGCTGAATAACTAAACAGGATCGCATGACATAATTCACCTACATGTTATCTAAGTAATCAAGATCGCATCATTTAATTCACATATGTGATTTATATGCTAAACAGAGGGCATTCGATATGATGTCTGAACTAAGAACATGGTGTTGAATATTGTGTATATGATGTCTAAACTATGCAATGCAAGACACTGTATGCATGATATGAACAGTATAACCGTGCCAAGTTAGAGCATACACCTCAGTGGGGGAATAGGACTGGTCATCTGTCTCTGAATCCATCTCTGAGGAGCTATCGGGACCCAACAAGAGATCTGCTTCGACAGGTAGCACTGTCTGCTCTGAAGGCCTTGTTTTCACTCCAGATTTTTCCATCTCCCACCCAAATGGATGATTCATAGGAAGAGTAGTTTAATGTACAAACATTGTCGACAAATGGAAATATAATGAAGAAAAGGAAGGGCAAGATATCATTCAAATATATGATGCCTGGTTAAACAGGATGGCATTGCACATTTCACATATATTATGGCTGGCTAAAAGACATGAGACTGCATAATTCCCATATATGATATAGAAACTAAACAGGTGGCATTACAGAACATGTCTAAACTAAGCAAATGACATATATGATGTCAAAAGTAGGCACTCCAAGGCAACATATGCATGATATGACTAACATCATCATGCCAAGGTAGAGTAAACACCTTGGGGGGTAAATAGGAGTGGTCAGCGGCGTCCGAATCCGCCTCAGAACAGATATCTTCCTCTGGATTACAATCTGGAGAGGGGTGGGGAGGGTTTGCCATTGAACCCACCATGGAGCGATGTCTGCATGACATTGTATTGCCGCGCAAAACTCTTCTCTTTTTCTCTACATGTTCAGCATGACCGTGTACAATATCTGACATGCATACGAAAAAAATATGGTGAGATTATGTAAGGAGAGCATGCAGAAATTTAGAGTGATGGTAACAACCAGTGGATCGATGTTTTTCCGTTGAACCAAAATAGCCCTAATGGATCGACGTGAATGTATAGTAATAAGTGATGCAACAAGTGTACAACCTCTTTACCGTAGCTGTGTCGACCTCAACATCATTGGGTTGGTCGCTGAAGCAGTTGAGGTAGAGGTGGCTGTTGGAGGTGTGGAGGAAGATCTGAGGAATCTGTAGACGGCGTCCAGGGCACTACTCTGTTGTGATGGATCGTTCTGTCGTTGGAGCAGCTCAGGTGAGCCGCAAGACGTCAAGGCTGAAGCAGCACAAGACAGACATCGTCAATCTCAAGTGGGATTCTAATAGCATCTCCAATAGATGATGTAAAATGGATGTAAAATTAACATCACCAAAAACCACCTGACTACAACAGATGAGGTAAAAACTGTTGACTCTGAACTTAACTGTCGAAACTGAAATTTACTGTGGAATCTGAATGCTACTGTCGAAACTGAACGCAATGGTAGCAGAGAGGCACTTGACATGTAGTTTAGGGAGGGCCTGCAGTTCATCTTCAACCTACACCCCCCTAAGCCGCCAGCCACCACCGGCCGAACCGCCGGCCCCAGCGCCGCCTCGCCGCCCCGAAACAACTCGCCACCGCCGCCCCGGCCAGCCCTCTAGGCCCCCCGTCCCCCACCTTGAACCCTAAGGTAGATAGTGGGGTACCTCCCCGGCGAGCCCTCGTCCCTGCTGCGGGTGGTTCTTCCTTAACTCCGGCGAACCCCCCCCAACCCCTGAAAATCAACAGACCCAAAAGTCGATTCAGTCGACTGAAGTGTGGCTTAATCAGAGTAGAGCAGCAGCACAAGCGAGGGGGAGAGCAGCAGCAGCAGCAGCTGGGCGAGCGAGCAATCGAGCAAGAGCCGGAGCAGCAGCAGCAGATCCGTCTGGTATGGACGCTGCCGCCAAAGGGGCCTCGCACTGGGGGAGAGCCGCCGTGGAGATTTCGCTCGCGGCGCCGGCTTCAAGGTAGCCGCTCCATGGGGGTGCAGGATGGAGCACCGTCGGTGCCGGGAGGTCGAGTTAAGGAGAAGGTGCGATGCGATGAGTGTACAACCTCTTTGGTGGCGCCGAGTAGGCCTCGGCTTCGTCCGAGGAGTCGATGAGGATGCTACGGTTCTGGTGGAGTAGGTTAAGGCGGCGCTGGGGGGATGGAGCAACCGCGATAGACGAGGCGATCGTCGGAGCAGCTCCTTGGAGGTGGAGGACGGGGCGGCTGAACCGGCGGGACGGCGAGATGGACGATGGATCCTCATCCGGGGAGGTGGACAAGGGACGTCGAGCTGTTGCGGTGGACGACATCGTCGAGGAAGAGGCTCCGGCTGGGCAGCCGTGACGTGGCGGATGGAGGAGGGTGGGGTTTCGCGGCTGGAGCGGAGAGGTTATGGCGGCCTGGGATTTCGAATGGCGAAAAGGGGGTGATGGGAGGGGGTGAAGCATGACTTAGGAACGCGCTTGTCCAAAATGTAGGGTGTGTTACAAAAGTACCCCCCACCGATTTGAACTAGCGGCGCTTTCGGCTCAGGGTTAGAAGGGGGATTTCGCGTGTCGGGATTTGGCAGCTGGAGGGAGTTTTCGCACGCTTTGTAATTTTGGGATAGCAAGGCACGTGTTGTGAAGGCACCAGTTTTGGGAGCACGATATCTGAATTTTCGGGATATAACAAGACGCGGGTTGAATTTCAGGGACAAGCCTAACGTGTCGTAATATTGTACTTGTACGTACCAAATCAATTCACACTTCCCTCAACCAAAAAGAAAACAAAAAAATAAAACTATTCACACCACACAAAGAGAGAGTCTTGCCCCGTTTTACTATACAAATGCTATTCAAAGCTACTCCCTCCTTCCATCTATATAGGGCCTAATGCGTTTTTCGATGCTAACTTTGACCAAATATTAGAGCAATGATATATGACATGCAACTTACACAAAGCACACCGTTAAATTCGTTTGTGAAAGGTTCTTTCAATGATATAATTTTCACATTGTGCATGTCATGTACTATTAATCTTGTCAATAGTCAAAGGCGGTCTTAAAAATCTCATTACGCCCTATGTAGATGGAAGGAGGGAGTATGAATCCATGTTATGTCCGATTAAATTTTTTCGTTTGCTGTATAATGCATGTAACCTACTCATACCAACATTTTACTGCATTCCAAATGTTTATACTACCGCTGCAATTCGAACTAAATTTGAATTCGTTTCTCTATTTCAATAAGAATCTACAATCATGATTGTTGCCAACTTCAACCATCAAAGTTTCCTTGCTATCCGCCAGATATAAATCAGACGGCCTATAATGCAGGATAGCGGGCACACCATCATCAACAACTCCGTTTTTATAAGAGTAGAGATAAAATATATTAAATGTAGTATACCATGTTCATAACCACACCATGTTTATCACCGTTATATATATTCACACATCCATCGGTTTTAAACACTATGATAAATTCTTCAAATATCCGAATTCACTTTTTATAATGAAGTATATATGATCTCTATTCGTCTTTTACACCCACACAACCCTCTTATCTTTATAGCTAGCGCTAACTTTCTCTTATGCATGCACACACCCGCATCCCTCTCACCCTCCCTCAGCATTCTCTAGCTCCATCGCGCAAATTCGTGTTTTCACTTTAGGTCGTTCAACCACGGTGTGTGTAGGCCCCCAGCTCCTTCTTTATGGCACACATCGATCGATATGCCTCTCTAGCCAGGTGTGCCTAGCACAAACACAAGCATCCCCTCTTCTCTTGTCACCGTCCATGCCTCACTCCCACCACTCTTTTCATTGTTCTCGTACTCGCACACTCCTCCCCCTCGATATAGTATGCCTCTCATACCAGCTCCTACATGCATCCCTCTCTCTCCATCCTTCTCCTCGTGCCTCATTTGCTTCTAACACACACATGCATGTATACCGATCGATCTCCCAACATATACCTAGATCGACTTTAACTACCCCCCAATGATCGACGTACCTCACAAGTTATGTCTCTCCTTTCTCTTACAAAGGGCGATTGATCTTCCTATGTAGTTACGTCTGCTTACCACAGCCACATCGTCCCCCCTCATCATTCGTGCATGCCTCCTGACCCGTCTCTCACACGCACGTGCACAGACAACAAGCAGCCATCTCCTCTCTTATTGATATTGCAGGCATGCCCTCCGTTTGTCTAGCAAGCCCATCCCACCATTTGTTAGAAGCAACTCCACTACCACCCCCTCCAACACTCTAGCTCTGTCTCTCTCCCAACCTTATTCATCTCCTGGACATATGCATGGATGCCGATCGATCTCCCTTAATACATGAGGCAGGCCTCTCTCCTCCTCCACACATATACCAGCCATTGTACCTATATAGTTAATTGGGCCTCCCTCTTCCCCCACCACACACCGATAGTCGAGCGCTGCAGGTAGGTATCCATGCCATAGAGACAAACTGCACATGTCCCATCTCACATTCCAGTAGGCCAGCCACTCTATATATTTGGCATGGGCACACACAAATTCGATGGCACTCTTTATCGATCGCGCGCGCGCACACACACACATCATCCCTCTCTTCGATTCTATAGACACCTCAAGCCGATGATACCTTCACTCTCTTCTCGTGGATCGCCCCCTCTATATATATGTTATATCCAGGACTCTATTTCACACACATTGCATATGTTAAATTTTTTGATTACCCCCCCCCCCCCCAAAAAACTCTCAAGAACCCACACACTATATCTCTCTAGGTTTGTATCTCTCTCACATAACCCCACGTAGGTGGTGTACGTATACAAGAAGAGAATAGGTGCACCGTGCACATACTCACGCTTCGTGCCCAGCCACACCCGCGCCGGTACACGGTGGAGCTCATTTCTTTACGAAATGGCAGCCCACGTGCTAATTTGAACGCCTGTAGCGGTTGTTTACCTAGGGAGGTCGTGTACCATGCGTGCACAAAACAAAGTTTGACTTGACGCATTGCCGCGTTATTTTTAAATAAAGTTATAGCGCTCAATGGCACGTACACATAATATAAAACGATTTTTATGGAGGAAAAGGTAGTCCCCTCTTCAGAGTATCTCACACAAGGCTCCGGTGGCCTCTCTCTCTCTCTCACCGTTGGTCACTGATCCGGTCGCATCCCGTCCGCCGGGGGAAAGGGAGTGCGGTGGTCTCTCTCTCTCTCACCGTTGGTCACTGATCCGGCCGCATCCCGTCCACCGGGGGAAAGGGAGTGCGGTGGCCTCTCTCTCTCTCACCGTTGGTCACTGATTCGGCCGCATCCCGTCCACCGGGGGAAAGGAAGGAAGTGCATCGTTTCTCCGTTCGACGACGCCGAGGCAGCACGTCCCGATCTGTGGTACACGGCGTTCTCTCTGACCAAGCTCCGGCGCGGTAGGGCCTACGCCACCTGCTCGGAGATTCCGCCCGCCGCCGCTCACCTAGTTACATCCCGACGACCTCCAGGTATCCCCTCCGGCCTTGCTCCACTGCCCGTTTTCCCACGTCGCTGCATGTGGATCTTCCATAGTTCTTTGCCTAAAACGTAGCTCATCCGGCGTACTTTCCATATTGCATTCTCGTCCTCACACCATTTTAGACAAGCACAACCGTGTTGTTATCTTCCCTTAGGACAAGGAATATGCTTCTTTTTTGTCGCCGCATGTGTCATCAACTGTTATTGGCCAGTAATTGTTTCCTTTCTACCTCTTTTTTGCAAACAGGGCTATCCATTTCACCTTGTTGCCATTGCGACCTTTTGGTGAACTGCACAAATCACTTTTTCCTTAAGAGTGTTTTGTGCAGTTGTACTAAAATGTCACACGGGCAACGTCTCTACATTTCAGTGCGACTGCACAAAGGGAGATTGGTTTTGCTCTATCCTCCTCATCCAACTCCGAGCCTAATCTTCTCCAACTAGTTAGTCTTAAGAGAGGCCGCAAAGGTGACCGGCTTCTATTTGTGTGTTTATTGTTTAATCAGCAGTCCTCTATTATCGTAATCACACTTGATATCTTTGGAAGAGGGACGCTCAGCTCTATTTTAGTGGAACTGCACAAAATGATCGGAATGTTGCATGCTCCAGACAACTACTTTTTTCCCCAACATGCCTTGTTGATTTAGACAGAGCTGGGGGGACATTGCTGCCAATGAAAGCATGGATCAATTTTAATTTAACACCTTCTCACAACTTTTTCTTCACTTGTGATGTAATTATTAGCTCTGATATGCTAATAATTGACATGCATTAGCAAGGAAGTTAGTTTTTTATTGTTTCTGTTGGGGATATAACTATTTGTGTAAGCCGCCCAAGAGGGGCCGGGTTACGCAAAGAGGGACTCATCAGAAGAAGCCCAAGATCAAGCATGAAGATGGCAGTTCAATAAAGGGTCTAAAGCCCACAGGCGACTTAAGGCTCATAGTGGTAAACTGCCATGATGGCATGACTTGTATCATAAGGTAGAATTAACTAGTCACCGAGCCGGAGACTGTCTATGAGCCGGCCGGGACTCTGTAGGCCGCAGGGCGTCAACCCGTGTATATAAGGGGACGACCCGTCGGCGGCTTAAGGGAAAGAAAAACAACTGATCGAGAGCCAGGCATAGCGTATCTCGCTCCCTGGTCATCGAAACCTCAAGCAATACCAACCCAACTAGACATAGGCCTTCCTTCACCGTAAGGGGCTGAACTAGTATAAACCTCTCGTGTCCTTTGTCCCGATTAACCCCTTTAAGCTTCCTAGTTGCGATGGCTCCACGACTAAGTCCTTGCAAGAGGACATCTGCCGTGACAATTCCACAACAGTTGGCGCCCACCGTGGGGCTAGCGCATGGTGGATTCGAGTTCTTGAAGGGCAGCTTCGAAGGGCTCGAGGGATACACAGTTGGCCGGATGACCAAGAATCATCGCGACAAGATCTACATCGACGACAAAGGCTAGGGCCCTGACGCCGGTTCAATTGAGTATGGCTACCGGGTCCCCTTTGGCGGAATTCACGTCTTCATCGGCCGGATTGGTGAGCTGGGCCCTGAGCCGGACAGCTGCACCGACCTCGTCGAGACGGCTCAGCGTGCGAAACCCGCCCGAGCTCAACCCATCGTGAAGCGTGCCTTTGTGGGTTGCATCCATGGAGGTGAACTTCCTGAAGGATCGGAAGGTGATGGTGAGCCGGCCGTCCTCTCTGACGATAATTCATCCGCCGGCTCAATAGATTCGCTGTATCAAGTTCAAGATGGCGTGCTTGGGGGCTGTTCCGATGGCAGCACTATTCCGGACCTCTCAGAGTCGCCAAACCGGGCAGGAGTCTTCATGGCTGGTACTCAACCCGGCCAAAATTCTACGGCTTCAGCGGCGATTACGTCCGGGTTAGGAGCAGCCGGGGCAGGAGGCCCTGTGCGCTCATCGGCTCAGGTGCTGATGGATCTCATGGACAAGCTTACGGCTTTGTTAACTGTTACAGTCATCCCTGCGAACCAATCTGAGCATGAGGTGGAGGTGGCACAGGTTCACGACGAGATCGCCCGGGTCAAAGAAACCTTAGCAGCTGAGGACGCTAGATTAGCAGCAAAGCGGGCGGCTTTGGACGTACGGGCGCAGCAACTTCGGGCAGAGGCCTTGCAGCTCACGTTGAGCCTGAACGCATCTAATGAGGTAATGAGGAGGAGACATCAGAAAACTCAGTCCCGTTTACCTCAGAATTATGATCCTCGGAATCTCTTTGCTACACCCGGGGCCGGCCCAAGTAACCCGCCAGGTGCGAATCAGCTTATTACATCCGGAGCGGGAGGTCCAGTCTGGCCTCAGGGGATGGCACCGCCTCACGGCAATATGGCACTGCCCAATTACGTGCCAATACCGTAGGGTCACTTCTCCAACCCCATGGAGAACTTAATTGTAGCATCAGCATGTTTGGCGGCTCTCCCGGTAGATGGGAATGATCCGACAGCGGTGGAAACCCGGAAGATCAGAGGACTTGTCCAAACAGCCCTGGCTCAGCAAGAGACCTACTCCTACAGCTGGGATAGGATTCACTCGACTCCTCCGCCCTGGTTAGCTCCGCCTCATCAAAATCGAAGCCCGAGTTATAGTAGGAACATGGAATCAGAGGCCTTGTCAAGTAACGCTCAGCGCCGGAACCAGCCCGGCGGGCATAACCCGGTTCAGGATCGGATACATCAGGAGGACGAGCGGGCGGCTCAGCTAGCGGCTCAGCTAGCAGCCCAACAGAACTCACCGGCTTACCCGACGACTTCCGTTGAAGCGAGGGTTGCTACTAGAACCGGAGGAGTTCCTTGTCTGGTACCGGCTTTACGTAATGTACGTCTGCCCAAGGATTTCAAGGGGCCTCGGAAGGTGCCGAATTATACTGCCGATTTACAGCCTGGGGAATGGATTGAAAGTTATGAGATGGCTATGGAGCTGCTAGTGGTTAGTGATGAGGCGATGGCTAAATATTTCACCATGATGCTGGACAGAACGGCCCGTTCTTGGTTAAAGGGTTTGCCACCCAACTCCATTAGTTCATGGGCGGAGCTAAAAGCCCGTTTCATCCAGAACTTCAAAGATACTTGCAAGCAGTCTATGTCAATTGTGGATCTGACAAATTGTAAGCAGGAAGAAGGTGAATCTACGAATCATTGGGTGCGCCGGGTCAAGGATATAATACATTCGTCTGACAAGATGGATGCCGGTTCAGCAGTTCTCATGCTGGAGAAGAATTGCCGCTTTGAACCTCTGAAACAGAAGCTGGGGCGCCTTAAGCGTGATTGCAACGATATGGGGACGCTGATGGCGGCTTCAGTCAAGTATGCCGATTCTGATAGTACCAAGGATCCCGTGTCTGATGAGGAAAAAGACAGGGAAGGGAAAGAAGAACGGCAATGGAAAGGGTCAGTAGTATAACCCGGCGAGTCAAGGAGGTAATAGGCGTAAGGCAGACAGTAACCCGGAATTTGTGGCCAATGCACAGGGTAACAATCAGAAGCGCAAGGGAAAGCCACCCCGGTTTGGTGGGTCAGGTCCGTCTCTCGAGAAACTACTCAATGAACCCTGCCCGAAACACGGTACCCCGGAACGACCAGCGACTCATTTATGGAAGGATTGTGCAATCATGAAAGCTTTCAAGAATTCTAACACATTTGATGGCAATCAAGGCCCAGGCGGCGGTTCAGGAGCCGGCGGCTTTCATGGCCCGGGCGGTGGTTCAGGATCCGGTTTTTCAGGGAAGCCAGGGTGGTTATAATCAATAACAGTCTGGTCAAGGAGGTCAGCAGCAGCAGTCGGGTTATCAAAGCCATCCGAAACAGTTAAGCAGTGGGCAGTATCACGTGTTCACCACAAGTTTGTGTAAACGTGATCAGAAAGTTCATAAGAGGGCTGTGAATTCTGTTGAACCGGCAGTCCCTCGTTACTTGAGGTGGTCGGAACAGCCTATTGTCTGGAGCAGGGAGGATCACCCTCCCCGGGTTGATAATCCGGGTCAACTGGCCCTAGTGGTGGCACCGCAAGTTGGTGGTCATAAGTTTACTAAAGTGCTCATGGATGGAGGTAGCAGCATCAACATCCTCTATTGCGAGACCTTTCGGCGCATGGGCTTAACTGACAAGAATTTAAAGACTTCCAACACCGTCTTCCATGGAGTGGTGCCCGGTAAGTCGGCGTATCCTGTGGGGAAGATTGAGCTAGAGGTGGCCTTCGGAGACGAGCATGATTCTAGGGCGGAAAAGTTAACTTTTGAGGTGGTCAAAATCAAGAGTCTATATCACGCTTTGTTCGGGCGGCCAGCCTATGCCAAATTCATGGCATGGCCGTGTTATGTGTATCTACAGCTCAAGATGCCGGGTTACAAGGGTACCATCACTGTGCATGGAAGCCGAAAGGTGGCCCTGGAGGTGAAGAGGGCGATGCGGCTTACGCCGAGTCTATATGTGCAGCGGAGGAGCTCAAATTTTATCAAGATAACGTTGACCCGGCAGATATGACTTCTCTCAAGAAGCCGACTACGGAGCATGACCCGGCCATGAAGTTTAAATCGGCTGCAGAGACTAAGCTTGTTGATTTCACTCCAGGCGATTCATCTAAGCAATTCAGCATCAGTGCCAACTTGGATCCTAAATAGGAAAGCGCGCTCATCGAGTTCATCCGTGAGAACCAGGACATCTTTGCATGGAAACCTTCTGACATGCTGGGTGTACCGAGAGAACTCGCTGAGCACACTCTTAATATTGATCCGAAGTATAAGCCGGTCAGGCAATTTCTGCGGCGATTCAATGAAGAGCGATGAAAAGCTATAGGAGAAGAGGTCGCCCGGCTCTTGGCGGCTGGGTTTATTGTTGAAGTTTTTCACCCAGAATGGTTGGCTAACCCGGTGCTCGTACTCAAGAAAAATGGCACCTGGCGGATGTGTGTGGATTACACGGACCTAAATAGGGCTTGTCCGGCTGATCCTTTTGCTCTCCCCCGTATTGATCAAATCATTGATGCTACGACAGGTTGTGCGCGTTTGAGTTTTTTGGATGCTTATTCTGGCTATCATCAGATCAAGATGGCAGTTAAGAACCAGGAGAAAACGGCCTTCATCACCCTGTTCGGAGCCTTCTGCTATGTGTCTATGCCGTTTGGGCTCAAGAGTGCCCAGGCGACTTATCAACGATGTGTACAGAATTGTCTTCACGATCAGATTGGGCGCAATGTTCATGCTTATGTGGATGACATAGTAGTGAAATCCAGAGAGGCGGAAACCTTGATATCTGATCTCAAAGAAACCTTTGACAATCTCCGGGTTTACAAAATGATGCTTAACCCGGAGAAGTGTGTATTTGGTGTGCCTGCAGGCAAGCTTTTGGGATTCTTGGTCTCAAACAGGGGCATCGAGGCTAATCCAGAGAAGATTAAGGAAATCACTTCTTTGGCTAAACCGGCATGTATTAATGATGTTCAGCGATTGGCGGGTCGTGTTGCCGCTTTGAGCCGGTTCATAAGCTGGTTAGGTGAGAAGGCCCTACCGCTGTACCAATTAATGAAGAAGGCAGACACCTTTGTCTGGAGTGATGCCGCTAATGCTCCTTTTGAGGATTTGAAGAGGCAGTTATCTGAACCGCCGGTTCTTGCGGCTCCCATTGACAAAGAGCCTTTGCTGTTATATGTGGCTGCTAATTCACGAGCCGTCAGTGTGGCGATTGTGGTAGAGCGTGAGGAGGCTGGTAAGGAACACCCAGTTCAACGGCCGGTTTATTATGTTAGTGAGGTACTCATCGAGTCAAAGCAAAGATATCCTCATTGGCAGAAACTTGTTTACGGGGTGTTCATGGCAAGCCGGAAGCTGAAGCAATACTTCCAAGGTCACCTTATCACTGTGGTAAGTTCTGCCCCCTTGGGAGACATTATTCAAAACAGAGAGGCTACAGGACGAGTCGCCAAATGGGCCATCGAGCTCGGGCCTCATGGTCTGAAGTACGCGCCGCGCACTGCCATTAAGTCCCACGCTTTGGTGGATTTCATCAACGACTGGACAGAGCTACAGGCACCTGAGGAGAAGCCCGATAACACTTATTGGATTATTCACTTTGATGGGTCCAGACAGTTGGAAGGCTCGGGGGCCGGAGTTGTATTAACTTCCCCTCAGGGTGACAAATTTTGTTATGTGCTCCGGCTTATGTTTCCTTGCACTAACAATGCAGCTGAGTATGAGGCCCTGCTCCATGGTCTCCAGATGGCCAAAGAGATGAACTTGAGCTGGGTAAGATGCTTAGGAGACTCAGACCTTGTGGCTCAACAGGTGTCAGGCAAGTGGGACTATAAAGATCCCCTCATGGCGGCTTACCGTCGTGAAGTCGGTGCTGTGGCTGGATATTTCAAGGGTTACGTAGTGGAACACATTGATCGAAGGAAGAATGAGGCGGCGGATGCCTTAAGCCGGCTGGGGTCTGAGCATAAGCCGGTGCCGCCTAACACCTTTCTTGATGTTTTGCATAATCCTTCTGTTAAGTTACCTACAGAAGAAGATCTGGCAATACCAGACCCGGAGGCACAGCTGGTGGCGGCTCTCCACGTTACCCCGGATTGGACAATGCCTTATTTGGCTTACATGACCTGGGGAGAGTTGCCAGAGGACGAGACCTTGGCAAGACAAATCGTCCGGCGGTCCAAGTCCATGACAATTGTCAATGGCGAGTTACATCATTACAGCGTCACTGGAGTGATTCAACGTTGCGTGTCACCTACAGAGGGTCAGGAGATCCTTCGTGAAATTCATGAAGGTAATTGTGGTCATCATGCCGGCTCAAAATCTCTTGTGGCCAAAGCCTTCCGTCATGGGTTCTATTGGCTGACGGCTCATGCTGATGCGTAAGACCTGGTCAGTAAATGTGACGGATGTCAGAAATTCTCACGACGAGCCCATGTGCCAGCTCAAGAGTTAAGGATGATTCCAATTACCTGGCCGTTTGCAGTCTGGGGGCTTGATATGGTCAGGCCTTTCAAGAGATCTAAGGATAAAAAGGCTCACCTCTTGGTGGCAGTTGACAAGTTCACAAAGTGGGTGGAGGCGGAGCCAGTCAGTAAGTGTGATGCAGCCACAGCAGTCCAGTTTATGAAAAAGGTGATTTTCCGCTTTGGTTTTCCACACAGCATCATAACTGATAATGGTACTAACGTTTCCAAAGGAGCTATGGAAGAGTTCTGTCAACGAGAGCATATCCGGCTTGACGTTTCAGCTGTAGCTCACCCTCAATCAAATGGCCAAGCAGAACGAGCCAATCAAGAAATCTTGAAGGGTATCAAGCCCCGGCTCTTGGTCCCTTTACAGCAGACGCCGGGTTGTTGGGTGGAGGAGTTATCTTCTGTACTCTGGAGCATCAATACTAGCCCTAACAGATCTACGGGTTACACGCCTTTATTTATGGTGTATGGAGCAGAGGCGGTCCTGCCAGGTGACATCCGTCACGATTCACCCCGTGTGGTGGCTTATGTTGAGGAAGACAATGAAAAAGCTCGGCAAGATGCACTTGACCTGTTGGATGAAGAGCGAGACTTGGCAATAGCCCGCTCGGCGATTTACCAACAAGACCTGCGTCGCTACCACAGCCGTTGGGTTAAGTCCAGAACCTTTCAGGAAGGCGACTTAGTGCTCCGACTCATCCAGGATCAATCTAACATACACAAGCTATCCCCTCCTTGGGAAGGACCCTTTGTGGTCAGCAAGAATCTGAACAATGGATCATACTACCTTATTGACGTTCGAGAGCATAAAGACTCATGTAAGTCGGAGGAGGAGACCCGTCGGCCGTGGAATATCGCCCATCTTCGGCCTTATTATACTTGAGCCGTCAGCTCTAATGTGTATATACTTATACTATGTATATTATATAAAGCAATAAAGCAGGACCTCTGTCCTTTTTTCGACTCCCAAAAAAAAGGTTTATGTGTTTTTCCTTGACAGGTGGTGGAGATAACCAAGGAGAAGCGGATCATATCTGAATCCAGCTTTCCTTTGGTCCGGCTTATGATCATATCTGAATCTAGCCGTTGATCACTTGGGGGCTTCCTGTTCAAACATAGGTCGTATTCGAACCAAAGAGAACATAGCTGTCGATACCCGTTTGATCGGCATACTGCCAAACCCACTTGGGGGCTTCTTGATCATATCTGAATCATAGCTTAACTCCTTTTGGGTCTGACGTGGATCGTATTCGAATCAGCGTCATTAAACAACTCTTATGGTTACTTGGGGGCTTCCTGTTCAAACATAGGTCGTATTCGAACCAAAGAGAACATAGCTATCGATACCCACTTGATTGGCATCGCCACAGCCACTGGGGGCTAACAGATCGTATCCGAATCTTAGCTCAACCCCTTTGGAACG
The DNA here is from genome assembly GCF_003073215.2 of Triticum urartu. Classification (NCBI taxonomy): domain Eukaryota; kingdom Viridiplantae; phylum Streptophyta; class Magnoliopsida; order Poales; family Poaceae; genus Triticum; species Triticum urartu. The sequence goes on from NC_053023.1 coordinate 366,297,683, forward strand.
GGTCACTGATCGTATTCGAATCAGAAACCCTTGAATTTTGTTCATCATATTTTACAAGTGCCAACATTAGGTATCTTGTGACCCTCTTGAAAATACAATGGAATACATTACAGTCTTCCAGAATTAATGTTAGTTACATCAGGTTGTTAAGAACCAGGTGAACTTATATGTGCCAATTTTCAGGAGTTAAGTTTACCCTCAGGGGTTGGTTTATATAAGCCGAAAAAAACAGCTGTGAGCACTACAGGGCAATGCAAGGTATTTTTGCAAAGGACATAACAGATTCATACAAACTACAAAGAGAATAATGGCGGCGTCTTATGCAAGTATTAAGGGCCATAAGCATGCGCAAAGGCATAGCAAAACTCAAGGTATCTTTTACTTTGTTACAAGACTCCCCGAGTGTGAATGATGCATTGTTTTCTACGATGACATAAGCAGGTGGTGCCTGACAAGCTACTCTTGGGGTTGACTTGAAGCCCCCGGGTTATCCTTCTCCGTCTCTCCACCGGCTGCTTTGTCATGGAAGGATGATGAGGCCCAGTCAATGCCACTCAAGGCTTCAAACTCAGCTTCATCATCTATTAAACCGGTTGGGTCGACTTCAGGAGCAAAGGTGGGCTTACGGGTTGGAGGGATCAAGCGGACATCGTCGTAATGTGGCATGGGGATTCTCCGGTTCTCCTTGTCATAACCCGGCTGACACTTGGTGAGGTCAGTATCGTTCCCAATAAGAGTAGCCACCGGACGTATATCCTTCACACAGGCGGTGAAATCCTTATCATTAAATACGGTGCCATCTTCCTTTAAACTTGGATACCCAAGAGCAATGTCAGCGGGGTCTAGTTCTGGAAGCCACGCCTTGGCCCGGCTCAATGCGGCTATAGCTCCGGCTCTTGCAGATGCTCGTCTTAACTCTTGGATTCGCTGAGGTAGCATAGCAAGCCGCTTCAGCACATCTTGCAGGAGATAAGGAACATCGTTTGATGAAGCCACAACGGCCAGAGCATGTTGTGACCCGGTGTAGAGTTGTTCCACCAGAGTATAAACCGCCTTCATCTTGATCACCATGTTCTGCTTAAGATTTGTGCTCCTGGGGCCTGCGTTATTAAGCATAAGGTGAGTCAGAGGAGACAACTGAATTGGTCATTCAAGGAGTTTTCTAGTGTTTAAGGTTTGGATAAGTCACTCACCGAAGATTGCTAAAACCATTCGAGATATCTGGCGCTTTAAGTCGGACAGTTCGGCCGTTGCTTCCGCAAGCGATGCCTCTGCTGTCTCGGCCTGGGTCACCAGTGCGGCCTTTTCATCAGCCCAAGTTTTCTTCTCTGATTGAAAATTTTGCTTCAACTTCTCTTGTTCAGAGACGCTGAATTCAAATTTGGAGTTGGCCTTTTCAATTTCACTTTCCTAGGTTGCCAGGCGATTCTTCAAATCAGCAATCTCCAATTCAAATTTACTTATGGTGGCCTGCATTGCACCAGATAGTAGTAAAAGTTACGGTAAGTACTATTAAGTCCCAAGCACTTTGCAAGCAAAGATACTTGACACTTGGGGGCTAATGTATACCGAAGCTTTCTAAATTATTAAGCCGGTCTTGAATATTAAGTCCCAAATACCTTGCAAGCAAAGATTTTTGGCACTTGGGGGCTAATGTATATCGCAAGTTAAAGGTATTGTGTTACACCCGGTTCAATTATTTTTTCTTTGAGCCGGATAAGTAGCTCTAACAATTTTTCTAAGTCTACAGCATATTTATTGATAAGCAATAGACTTGGGGGCTGGTACAGTAAGTGTGATTGAAAGTAAGCTAGTATAAGTCATACCTCAGATTTTTTCTGTATCTGCTTCACCATGTCAATTTCCAGGTTACGGCTGCTTTGTACTTGATTGATATAGCCGGAGACAATCTCTCCAATACTCAAATGAGTATAGTTAGTGACATCTAGCTTGGCCTTCTGGCGTTCCACCAATTCCTTTTTAGAACACTTGGCAAGTGCAGACGGCTGTGCCAGCTCAACAAACTGAGTCTTGAGAATTTCAACTTCCTGATCGTTTGCCGTGGCGGGGCTAGGAGCCTCCGGGTTACCAGAATTGTTGAGGGTTTGTTCAGTAGGCGGGTCAGAGGAAGATATAGGAACATCATGAGACGGTTGAGGCGGCGGCTCGTGAGCAGAGGCATCAGGAGTAGCTGTGCCCAACTCTAGTTCAGTCACAACCGGCTCTTGGGGTGGCTTATTCTTTTTTGCCCTTTTGCTGGGCTTTACTTGCACACTGTGGAAAAGGTAGACAAGTTAAATACAACAAATATGAGTAAAATAAAGCATAAGGTACAACAAGTTTATATTACCCGGGAGCAGTTTTGAAGGCTGGCATGTTGGACTGCATAGACTCACCGGAGGAAGGTGAAATATCCTGATAGTTGGAGTCAGAATAATTGAGAGGCTAACAAATGAAGCCTGCCAAAGGAAAAAGAAGGTGTAAATCGGAGATAACCTCAGTCTGGCGTTTCCTGGTCACATCAGGTAAGCCAGAGGAGAGTTCCGCGTCTTTGCTGGTCCAGGTCTGCCTCCGGCTCTCATAATTCTATCGCTTCAAAAGAAAGTCAGGATCTTGGTAAGCCAAAGGATGTGAAAATCTTACTTTCCGGGTTACTCTTCGAATTTTCTGACGCGGCTGAAGCTCGAAGTCGGAGGAGATTACAATTACCTCTTCCTCGACGGGTTGGCTGTTGCCCGTGTCTTCCTGAAAGAAGGTTATCATCAGTAAGGTAGAAATAAAGGAGAAAGGGAATTTCAAAGGTTACCTCTTCCTCATTATCATCAGTATCATCAAGATGAAACAGCTCAGAGGCGCTTGGCTTCCTTTTCCTTGAGGTGGTGGGCTTGGTGGTTTTCTTTTCGGCTCTCTTGGCCGCCCTGGCTTTCTTGGCCGCCTCATGATCATATTGCGTGTTCCAGAAGCTATCATTTTCCTGTAAAAGGTTATAACTGGTTATGCATAAGAATACATCCTAACATGATAAAACATAACCCGATGGCTGGAAACTTACTGCAGGGGCCGGGTTCTTCTAGCAAAAAGGTAGTAAGCCGAAGGCATTACTATTCACTGTGCCCTCTTTCAACAAGGACTGAGCTGTAGCTTCCACTACGTCATCTGGTAAGTCGTCAGGATTATGATGTTGAGGGTCATTCTTCTTGCCTGAATAATTACACATTAAGCCGGGGCGGCGGCTTAACGGAATTATTCTCCAAGCAATCCAGACTCGGACCAAGTCAATGCCATCTAAGCCGTTCCCTAAAAGAGCTTTAATCCTCTTGATTTTAGGGCTGAGTGGCAGGCGTTCAATAGCTGTCAACTTATCCGGCAGCGGGTGAGTAGGTTCAAGGCGCAATGCGTGGAAGCCGGGCAGTGGATTTTCGCCAGCCGGAGAAGTATCTTGGCAGTAGAACCATGTCTGGTTCCAGTCCTTTGGATGACTCAGCAATTCAGCATAAGGGAAAAGGCAGTCTCTCCGCCTTTGAATTGATATGCCACCAAGCTCCAGACTGGGCCCGTTGGCCCGTTCATTCTGCCAGTTCAAATAGAACAATTCCCTGAACAGGAGTAGGCTGGGTTCTTCTCCAAGGTAAACCTCACAGAAAACTTGAAAGTTGCAGATATTTGACACGGAGTTGGGCCCGATGTCTTGAGGTCTTAAGTCAAAGAAGTGCAAAACGTCTCTAAAGAATTTTGAACCAGGAGGAACAAATCCCCGGCTCATGTGATTGGTAAAAATGATCACCTCCCCTTCCTTGGGTTGAGGTTTCTCTTCAGACGGGTCAGGAGCACGATAAGACATGACGTCCTTCTTGGGCAGATGGCCGGACTTCACAAACTCTAACAGTTTGCTCTCCGTAACAATGGATGGGACCCAGTTGCAGGTAATCGGAGGTTTAATAGCTTTGGGTGCCATTGAGTAAATTGAAGCCTACAACAAGATAAAGGAAATTTTCCGGTTTATTATAACCCGGAGAATAAGTATTATTGGGTTGTCTGAGATGGCGGCTTAAGTAGGGGCCTAATGACATACAGGTGGTTGTGTGATAATGTTTAAACAGCTGCAAGTATTAACGATAATGAAAATTGTCTTAAGTCACCAAAAGCAGGCAGTGCTGACAGTCAGTATTATCTTAAACCGGTCACATGAACTACTATGGCTGAAACAGAGTTGACAGATGCCGTTTTTTGGCTAAGTGTGGAACAAACAGGTTTCACAAGTTGCAGTTATTATTTTGGATCAAACGATCATTTTGAAAAGAAAAATTTCTAGACCTAAAACCAGTGCAGAGAAGTTCATACACTCGAAAGAGGCCTTTAAACAAGGGAAATGAGATCTATTTCTATTCGAGATGGGTGCGGAACAGCCGCCATAGTAGTTCTAATTGTCTAAAGATCAAAAAGGAGCACTGAGGAGGAAAACTATCAAGGGTTTGCAACGGGCGGCGATGAACACCGACGAACTCGAGAGGCCGCAATGCAGATCTAAAAGCAGGGAAGGAAAAGGACTTATGGATGCAGAGCTGTTGCAGGGTTCCGTCGCGTTTCTCTGGTCAAGTCAGGTTGATGCAGCGGCCTGAGTTGGAGAAGACGAGGAAATCTGCGGCGGCGGCGGCAGAGCTCGAGCGGCAGAGAAACAGTGCGAGGAGGAAGACGACCGAGGAAGGAGAATGGGAAAGACCTAGGTCACACCTATTTATAAGGAAGGGCCGACTGGGACGGCGCGAGAAACGAGGGGACCGAACATCATTATCCAGCGACCCCGACGCCTCGTTTTTCGAAATGGTCAGTAAAGGCAAAGATCCGTTGGAAGATATGATGGAGTAAAATATGAATTTAATTGAAGATGATGTCACGACGGGTTAACGCGGATCCAGAAGATGACGTCATGGAGGGTTAAAACCTTTGCGCAGTCAAGAAGACTGAAGGCTTGTTTCTTAAGGTATTTTAAGATTGACATGAACCGGTTCAAATCAATCTGGGGCCTAATGTTGGGGATATAACTATTTGTGTAAGCCGCCCAGGTGGGGCTGGGTTACGCAAAGAGGGACTCATCAGAAGAAGCCCAAGATCAAGCATGAAGATGGCGGTTCATTAAAGGGTCTAAAGCCCACAGGCGACTTAAGGCCCATAGTGGTAAACCGCCATGATGGCATGACTTGTATCATAAGGTAGAATTAACTAGTCACCGAGCTGGAGACTGTCTATGAGCCGGCCGGGACTCTGTAGGCCGCAGGGCGTCAACCCGTGTATATAAGGGGACGACCCGTCGGCGGCTTAAGGGAAAGAAAAACAACTAATCGAGAGCCAGGCATTGCGTATCTCGCTCCCTGGTCATCGAAACCTCAAGCAACACCAACCCAACTAGACGTAGGCCTTCCTTCACCGTAAGGGGCTGAACTAGTATAAACCTCTCGTGTCCTTTGTCCCGATTAACCCCTTTAAGCTTCCTAGTTGCGATGGCTCCACGACTAAGTCCTTGCAAGAGGACATCTACCGTGACAATTCCACGACAGTTTCTGAAAGAGCATCGATGGCAAGACACGCGAAACAAAAGCTGAAAGCTCACACCATTGTACAATTTCATGTCGCTGAAAATTATTTGTATAGTACGTCAATTATGTAAACAAATGATGGAAGCTTGATAGCATTGCCAGAAGCCTCTTCATCATCCGGGTCCATGTGCCATGCACGAAATTATACTCCTTCGTTCCTAAATATTTGTCTTTTTACAAATTTCAAACGGGCATATTTCAGAGTGTAGATTCACTCATTTTGCTTCGTATGTGTACTCCCTCCGTTCCTAAATATTCTATTCGTCTTAACAGAGATTTCAACATATTTTAGAAAGACAAATACTCCGGAATATATTTAAGAACCGAGGGGGTAGTGCACAACCGCATGGGAGACTCAGCCCGGTCGTTGCGCCGCATTAATAGTGAGTAATGAGCAGTCAAATCATAAGCCCCACCTTTCCCACTGTAAGTTGCTCTGAAGAAGCAACCATCAATACGCTCTTCTTTGAATCTGCTCATACTACTCCATCCGTCACTGTTTATACAGCGCGCTTCAGAAAAAAGAAAAAAAATCTGTGGGACCAAGGCGACTAGCGATCGGCCTGAAAAATAGCATTGGTAGTTATAGCACGGCGTCTATTACTAGAGGGAATAATGCGTACACACATGCATGAAGTGCTTCCACCACGGGTACACACATGCATGCACTCCGTAGTAGTACAGTACATGGAGAGAAAATTGTGGACTTGATTGCGGTTACCACGCCCTAATTAATTGAGCATTAAACCAAACACGTCTAAAGTCTCTCTGGTGGTGGAAATGCATTAAGAGAAATGCATCATAATGAAGCACGCCCTGTAAACTGTAACGGAGGGTGGAGTAGTATGAAGGTGCAAAACCAAGTACGCGTACTAGTACTGCGCTTGGCTCTTCGCCCCTTCGTGAAGTCGAACAATGATGGTACTCCGCATGTTGGGTACTACAGTGTATGCCTCTGACAATCTGACACCGAATGGACTGATGCATGTCCACCGAGGGTAGGTTGCATTAGTCAAAAGGCGTAAGCGAGCTTCACCTTGTCCTGCAAGCTTCTTCTCGTTCTGCGAGTTGACGGGACACACCAAATAGTAGTGCTAGTCCATACTCCCTCCTTTCCGGTTAATATGGCTTAATCTTTTTTGTGGGTAAATGAGAGAGCTTTATTCATATATAAGCATTCTTAGGACGATCAGCGAAGACACTGGTTACTAGGAAGCCAAAAAAAGAAGTAGGAAGCGAGGTGTTTCATCAAGCCAGATCTCGGCCACATTCAAAGTGCAGCAAGCACGGTTCGCACGAAGATGCGCCGCAAGATTTGCTGACCTGTTTACATGATGAATAACAAAAAAAGAGGAAATATTACCGAGCACTACTATTTGTAACAGGATATGAGCCAGAATTAAGCGAGAATTGTGGCGAGTGTTCCATGCAATCAACTTCCATTATCACATGCGAGAACCCTCGAAGAGAACCAAATGTGTTGAAGATTTCTTTATCACATTTTAAAATTATAATAAGAGTGCAGACGCTCCTCCATCCGGTTCCTACTAGTATAGTGTAGTATGCTTCTGGCAATCTGACACCGAATTAACTGTTGCACGTCCACCTTCTGAGCGAGGGAGAGCTTGCATTAGTCAAAAGTTTCTCCTTGTCCTGCGAGCCACCGCGCGCAAGCTTCTCCCGTCCTGCAACCTTCTCCTCGTTCGGCAGGTTGACGGGACACAACAAAGTAATGCTAGTCCATGCTGCCTCCTCTCCGGTTAACATGGCTTAATTTCAAACGAGATAAATATAGTCTGTCACTGTATATTTGTAAAAATACGGTCAGTGGACTTCATAATACGCTCATTGCGTTCAATATATATATTTTTCGGTGTTCATATGGTCACTAGCTCACCCTGACTGAGTATGTGTGTGCATGCACGTGTAGGTTGAGCACTTGAGCGTCACCGTGTGTGTTCTGTCATGTGCTCGGACATGCATGCATTAGGGCGTCGCGCGCGTTTTTGCGTCCATGTGTACGTGTGACTATTGCATACACATAGGGGGAGTACGTGTAGGGGCCACTAAGGAGCAGTCAAATCACACAGTAAGTTAGTCGGAAGAAGCAACCATCATTTCACTCTTGAATGACATGTACGCAATCTAAAATGGTTGATATGGAGAGAAAAAGAAAACCACTATATATACACTAGCAGGAGCCTAAGCTACAAGCCTGCTTGCTTAGGTTGCTCTCTTCACAAGCATAGAACGACGGGCCTGATCCCGCAGCTGGGGGAAGGGAACAATGTTCTGCGTAGACGCGGTTGACATCGGCGAGGGAGAAAACCCACAGTCGGTGCGTCCCAATCGGGGGTCACCGCGGTATGGGCCGATGCCGCATCCCAACCGCCCTTCTAGCTACAGCCCGACGTCCCAGGTAGTCCATCTTCCTTTTGGAGCCGGCTTGCTCCACTGCCGTAGCTCCATCTCCATGTCAATCTTTCTCTACTTCTACTGGCTTCTACTTGTGATGAGTTTATGTCTCATGAACTAGTGCCAGTACTATTATTCTAATCACACTTCTTCAATATCTTTGCCATCAGGGATGCTCAGGTCGATTTTAGTGGAACTGCACAAAAGCATCGTATGATCTGAGGGTGCCAGCCGTCTTTCCTTCGACAGGTTCTACCTGGCCAGGAAATTAAATCATGTTTAGGGTTTAGGGTTTAAGTCGTAGTGACCCCATCAGTAGTTTTTCTTTCATACACGCTCTCACAACTTTTTTCTTTAGTTGTGAAGTAAATATTGGCTATGATCTATGAATCATTGAGATGCATCAGCATGCGTGTTAGTTTTCCTTTGTATTTGATGGAATGTTGTAACAGAGCAACCTTGGAATAGGAATGAAAATGGAGTGGAAAAGTTTCCGTTTTTCCGGAGAACAAATGGAAATGGAGAGAAACCAACGTTTCGTTTTGTTGGATCGTGCCATCGAGCAAAACCAACGTTTAAATCACGTCTGTCGTGTTCGTGTCTCACACGGTCGCTCGACATGCCACTCATCGCAAACCGAGTAGTATACCATAACTTTCCCGCCTGCTTGTCGATGGATCGCGCCGTGGAGTACTAGCACCACTGGAAGAGATTGACGAGTTGGGGGAGGACAGCTAGCTGTAGCACAGACTCCCAAGAACTTTTTACATGCATGTTGTAGCCGGCTATTGCGACCTTTGAACGCGGAGCAGCCACGTGCACCCGAAAGCGGCGCAGGCGACGCTCTCTCGGCCGGTGCGCCGCTTCAATGCCGGCGCCAGTGAGAGGTCGCGTCCGCTCTGGCTGGGCATGAATGCGGCACTGACCGTTTCGGGCGGGAAGGACGCGCGGGTGATGAAGAGGGTTCGGGTTGGTCAGGACCGGCCGTGGCAGCGGTTCGGACGTGCGCAAACAAGAGATCATGTACGTTAATATGGTTGCATATATAATTAACAACGTAAATAATGTGCCAGTTGGACAAATATGATTGGAGATGGAGATATATAAGCGTGAGCCTGAGCGCTTGTTCGCTAGGGTTTGCACTCTCCACACGCTCGCCGCACTACATATATGTTACACGCTGGAGGCTCAGCATTCATTTGCTAGGGTTTTCTATATTCACAGTCTCTCGCCCTCTCTTCACCAGATCTAAACAAGATTGCGTTGGCCTCTTGTCTCTCTCCCCCCTCACAGCTGGTGAAGGAGGCGTTCGTATCCCGTCGCACCGGGAAGGGGAGGAGGTGCAGCGTTCACTCTATCGACTTCGGCGAGGGAGGCAATCCACTACTGGCTGCGCTGTTCTCTTTCACCCATCGCCTGTGCGGGAGGGCAACCGACCCCTTCTTCCTCGCTGCCGTACGTAGTGTGGGCAGATCCGGCCTCCCGCTGCACGCCTTGCCACATCCCGACGACCCTAAGGTATAAGTTTCTTTGAAACCGTCGTTGCTCTAGCTGCATGTGGATCTTTTTTGATCTGTAGTCGAATCTAGGTCTTGGTTCAAAGAGGAAAGAAGGGTGCGGTGGGCTGGAGCAAGAATCTAGGACATGGTTCAATGAGGAAAGGAGGGGCGGAAAGTAGTATAGACTGGCTATCCAGCCGCTTTGTAGGTCGAAAAGGGAAAAAGGGGGTAACCCAGTACACACATCTGTAAGGAACTGATCTCTTTGTTGAAAAGGGAAAGAAACTGGGGGGTCGGGTAGTTTGTGCACGACTAGATTTGCTGCCCTCACATAGGAAGAAGGTTCAAAGAGAACAAATATGGGACCAGCGCATATATGTTGCTTGGCTACATACTCTGCATCACCCATTTATACGTGTGGACGCACATGGTGCTGGCATGTCCCATGCAACTATTTTGCTATTGTTAATCTAAGAATGCCGCTGGAAAATTGAAGCAATGCCACTGTTAAAAGTAAATTACATTTTTAACGAATGTTGTTTCAAGAGAATGTCTCTATTAATATGAATCAATGCAACCGTTTTAAATAAATGATGAATTGAAGCTATTGTATTGCTGTCTTTTCCCATTAAGTAGTGAACAAAAATGGGACCAACCCAGACATGATGCTTATTGCTTTGTTACAACAAATTCAGCATCACCCCCTTTATAAGCCAGTAATTGATGCCACTCTCAGAATTAACTACTGATCTGTTTTAAGAGTTAATATGAATCAATGCAACCGTTTTAGAAATGCTACTGTCCTATACTTTGTTTTCCATCAAGATAAGGTAGATGCTTCTTTTTGTGGCCGCATGTTTCATCCTCCTTTATTGGCCAGTAATTGTTTTATTTTTGGCCTCTTAAAACAGGGATATCTATTCAACTTGTTGCTATAGAAAACTTAAATGTCACACCGGCAACTTTGCTTGATTTCAGTGCAACTGCACAAAACTTGATTGGGTTTCCTATTCGTGTTGGTAGATTCGTATTTTATCTTGGTCGTCTCATGAAAGGTCAGTACAGGCCTTCATCCACATGATTGTGCAGTGTGCTTTGAGATGTTGTGGTACTTGTATTGGTACTGTTTTAAATAAATGATGAATTGAAGCTATTGTATTGCTGTCTTTTCCCATTAAGTAGTGAACAAAAATGGGACCAACCCAGACATGATGCTTGTTGCTTTGTTACAACAAATTCAGCATCACCCCCTTTATAAGCAAGTAATTGATGCCACTCTCAGAATTAACTACTGAATCTTATTTCAAAACTGCAACACTTGTTAGGGATTGGCGGGATTACCATTTTTGTGGCCGCATGTTTCATCCTCCTTTATTAGCCAGTAATTGATTCCTTTTTTGCCTCTGTTTAAACAGGGATATCTATTCAACTTGTTGCTATTGCGACATTTTGCTTCACTACGCGAAACACTTTGCTTGATTTCAGTGCAACTGCACAAAACGAGATTGGATTTCCTATTCGTGTTGGCAGATTCGTATTTTATCATTGTTGTCTCATGAAAGGTCAGTACAGGCCTTCATCCACATGATTGTGCAGTGTGCTTTGAGATGTCGTGCTACTTGTATTGGTACTGTTTTAAATAAATGTTGAATTGAAGCTATTGTATTGCTGTCTTTTCCCATTAAGTAGTGAACAAAAATGGGACCAACCCAGACATGATGCTTGTTGCTTTGTTACAACAAATTCAGCATCACCCCCTTTATAAGCCAGTAATTGATGCCACTCTCAGAATTAACCACTAAATCTTATTTCAAAACTGCAACACTTGTTAGGGATTGGCTGGATTACCATTTTTGTGTCCGCATGTTTCATCCTCCTTTATTGGCCAGTAATTGATTCCTTTTTTGCCTCTGTTAAAACAGGGATATCTTTTCAACTTGTTGCTATTGCGACATTTTGTTTTGCTTAATTTTGGTGGAACTGCACAAAATGAGACCAGATTTCCATATATGTGTTGAGATCTCTGTGAGATCTTCCTCACAAGTTGTTTCAAATCTTGGTCTTGAATGGTCAGTACCGACCTTCCTCCGAATTAACTACTGAATCTTAGTTCAAAACTGCAAACACTTGTTAGGGATCGGCAGGAGTACCATTTCTGTTAGGGATCGGCCGGAGTACATGTTTAAGAAATGTATTGTTTAGATAATGTCTCTGTTATTATATATCAGTTACAGACTTACAGTGTTTTACAAATGGTACTATCCTGCTTTGTAGTTCTTTCTACATGTTTAACCAAGGTATTGTTAAGATAATGTCTCTGTTAAAATGAATCAGTCGCATTGTTTTAGGAATGATACTTTTCTGCTTTTTCGTTCTTTATACATCTTGAAACAAGGCATTGTTAAGATAATGTCTCAGTTAATATGAATGAATCACACTGATTGAGAATTGCTACTCTCCTACTTTGTTTCCCATTAAGATAAGGTAGATCAGTAGATGTTTTTCTTCTGGAAGTACAAGTCATCAACCGTTATTTCTCAGTAATTGTTTCCCTTATACCTTTTGTTGCTTATAGGCATATCAAAATTAAAGCTCGGTTTTATTCCGACTTCAATTTTAGTTCAACTGCACAAAAGGAGCCAATGTGTCCAAGGCAAACTGCTGCATTACTGGGTCCAGTTGGTCGTTCCACTTTGCAGAAAGAAGCAGTCACTGTTTGCGCTACATTACAAAAGGAATGACCGAGAAGCTTTACAGAGTATTATTAAACACCGGTGACATGACTAGTCTGCAGAGACCATTGGCAATTTAACAACACGTGGAGTGCCTCCACGATCATAGGCATTACATATTTTGAATGGGAAAAGCTTGTCAAAGTTTAATCATTGATGTTAGCAAGAAGCGACAGGACTCCACGATCATAAGCATTACATATTTTGAATGGGAAAAGCTTGTCAAATTTTAATCATTGATGTTAGCAAGAAGCAACAGGACTCCATGATCATAGGCATTACATATTTTGAATGGGAAAAGCTTGTCAAAGTTTAATCATTGATGTTAGCAAGAATACGTTAGTTTAATATATTGGAATTGGAAAACCTTGTCAAAATTTGCTCATTGATGTTAGCCAGAAGCGTCGAGTGTTTTTTCCTATTCATGTGTTCAGTTTAGAAGTAGATAGTTACTCTGCTGAGATATTCCTGTGTTAAGAGTTTGTTCTAAATATTGTCTATGTAATGCCAGGCCTTGTGTTTGATTGCAAAGTTGAGCTTGGAATGTTGTGGCATGCGGCATCACGAGCTGTTCACCGTGCCTCCTGAGAATAATGCTTCGTATTTTTTTGCATGTCGATCTAATGCCAGTGATTTGCTTGTTAAGAAGATCATCCTCTTCTGTTGTTTCTGTGCTTAAGAAGTTCATCGTCTGATGTTTCATTCATAGCCTATGGGACAAGTCGGGTTGGTTAGACGTGAAACCATATGATCTTCCGACCAACTCATGATATTAGGCCATGATTGGATCATCGTTTTCCAACCAAAACCGCTTATAAAACTGACGCTTGTAAATTAAAGCAGATGGTCTCGGGCGAAGGCGCTTGGTTGGTCGATTTCGACTAGTAAAATATTGGAAGTACTTGACACACGATAAAAACACTGAACGACACTCGGACGATTGCTAATCCAGCCGTTAGCTGCTGTTTCAGCCTTGCCCATGGATGGCATGATATGCACGTCGTTCATGTATCGTCTGGTAATGTCGTCCATATAGCAGTGCTCGTAAAATATACACTGGTCTCTCAAATTACACGCGTAACCCGCCGGTTTTACTTACAGACCTCGGGCCCTCGGTTTCATTACGCCTGTATTTTACGCGTTGTTTTCGATGACGAGTAAATTACACTTGTATGTTAATACAGGTTTGAAATAAACCAGAGCTCCCAAGCGCGGCCTTACCGTTTCATGCCGTCTCAGTTTCTCGAAGGTGCTCATAGGTGTCCGATGATCCTGGCTTCCTGAATGAGTAGCGGGCGCTGTATCAGACCATCCGTAGGGCCCGCGAGGCCCTCTCCGTTGTCCTTCAAGTTGTTGCACTCGCCGTGGCGCCGAGCATTGTTAACATCGTCAATGAACATGAGGATTCAGGAGATGACTTTATTTTGACTGGATGACACTAGGGACCCACTAGGGCCATAGCCATATGTATGCAAGTGCCTCATTATTATGTACAACTATATTTTTTTGCTTTCTCCTGGTTTCCTGACATCACGGTCCCACACCATTGTCAACCTATGTAGTCAATATGAACGAGAGAATTGCACAAGGTGCGGCCGACAGCTGGGACCAAGCAGCTTGAGCAGTATTGAGGAGAGCAGGGTATTAACTGGGCGGGCTGTGGCCCGTCTAGCCCAGGCCAGATATCCAACCCAGATACTAATTTTTTCAAGATGAAAATGGCTAGCCCAGCTATACGTCTTTTTGAGGAATACCCGCTGGGCTGCAAATCTTTCCTAGGAGGGATGCATTAGGCTTAACAGGAAAATGGGCTTTAAAAATAATAAATGGGATGTAATTATAAAAACTGGGTAGTAACTATAAAAAAATGCACCAAACACGAAATTAGTTTATAAAATATTATTTATGGATTTTGAAAATCTTAAATTTTCATTCTTGCGCGCGCAATGTTTCATTAGATTTTTACGTAATACAAATTTATATTTAATCTGACTAGAAATTTCGGGATAAAAATATTTCGGAGCCCATCAAAATGTGGGAAATTTTATTGAATTTTGTCTTCAACGGTTGGTTGAAATTATTAATCATTGTCCTAGCTAGAAAATGGGCTGTACTTTTAACAAACTGTAAATGGGCTGTTGTAAATTCCATTAGAATTCCAAAATGGTCTGTACTTTCTTACAAAACGTAAATGGGCTATAAGTTATCTGCCACACACTTGTGGGCCTACTAAGTGACGCGTCCCCTAAAAAAATAAGTTGACGCGTATGCAAGGCTTTGCCAACTTATTATAGTCAACACACGGTTCTAGCAGCAGTGGCCGTTGGATGTCTATCCAACGGATGTCGTGCTTCTTCTTCAATTTCGGATATTCTTAGCTTCGGCCGCCCAAAAAATGATTCCTCCCCCTGACATCTGGGGCGCACCGTTTCGGAGGCTGACCTGTGGGCCTACTAAGTTGGAGCGTACCAAGGGCTTTGTCAACTTAGTTAATAATAAACGTTTCTAGCTTCAGTGACCGTACGATATCCATCCAACGGTCGTAGTGCTTCCTCAACCTCTGGTCTTCTTGGTCCAGCCTCCCAAAGCAGCGCCGGTCGTGCCGCCTGCTCCTGCCTCCCGTGGCCGGCTGTGCTGCCGCAGAGGCCTCACCGCCCCCATACTACTCCCACCGCTGGCCAGGCCATCCCTCCACTCACCCACACCCCCTGTTATTCTGCGGCGACGACAGCCTCACACCACAGCCGAACCAGTGAACCCTCATACTCCTCTTCGCGCGGGCTTCCGCTGCTGCGTCTTCCCCGGCTCCGCGTCGTCCCCTTCCTAGGCCTCGACGTCGTCCAGACCACCTCCCTGGTGCTCTCGGCGCGGCGTGGTCAACATGGTCAACGACCGACTTCCATCGGAAGAGTACTGTATGTGGAGAGGCTGACAGCTGGGTCCAGGCGGCCGCAAGGAAGTGCCTCCTTATTACGCGCAAAATAATTATTCCTCCACCATACAGAAGGGACCCACCGGACGAGCCACCTTATTTCACGAAAAAACGTTGCCCCCCTGACTGCTCGGACCCACCGGACGGGCCAGCGTATTTCACGAAAAAAACGTTCCCCCCGCTGTCAGCTCGGACCCACCGGAAGTGCCTCCTTATTATGCACAAAAAAAATGAATACTCCCCCTGCTAGGTGGGACCCACCATGGTGGGAGGATGACTTGTGGGCCTACTAAGTTGACTGGGATGGGGGCCTTTGTCAACTTTAGTCAATATGAATGATTCTAGCTCCAGTGACCGTACGATGTGCATCCAACGGCCGTAGTGCTTCTTCAACCTCTGGTCTTCTTGCTCTAGCCGCCCAAAGCAGCGCCGGTCGTGCCGCATGCTCCTGCCTCCCGTGGCCGGCTGTGATGCCACGGAGGCCTCACCGCCCCGTACTACTCCCACCGCTGGCCAGGCCATCCCTCTACTCACCCACACCCCTGTTATTCTGCTGCGACGGCAGCCTCACACCGCAGCCGAACCAGTGAACCCTCGTACTCCTCTCTGCGTGGGCTTCCACTGCTGCGTCTTCCCCGGCTCCGCGTCGTCCCCTTCCTAGGCCTCGCCGCCGTCCACTGCCCTGGTGCTCTCGGCGCGGCGTGGTTAACATGGTCAAGGAACGACTTCCATCGGACGTGGATTGTACGTGGAGAGGCTGACTGCTGGGTCCACGGCCGCAGCAAGGAAGTGCCTCCTTATTACACGGAAAATAATGTTTCCTCCACCTGACAGTAGGGACCCACCGGACGGGCCACCGTATTTCGCGAAAAAAAGTTTCCCCCTGACTGCTGGGACCCACCAGCTACACCTTCGCACGCAAGGAAGTGCCTGACAGTCGGGACCCACCTGGTCGAAGCGTACGTAGCGTTGTCATTCTGGTCGCGAATGTGTACGTACATATATACTGGTGGATGTAGAGGCGCGCACGTGTCGTAGTAGAGGCGCGCACATAGCATGTACACGTACGTACAGCGGCTAGGGTGCAAGAAATAAAATACGGCCACGTATGTGTACATACGGTCGGGGTCTCGAACGCCTACTCGCGCATACATACGGCGAGGGCTCGTGTACATGGCTGGGTCGGAACGGAGAAACGACGTCGTCATTGTGTTCATGGGTCAGAATGGAATGCGTGGTCATGTTCATCGGGAGGGCTTGGACGGAAGAGGCGATGGAAACGAGGCCTGGCCTACCGCACAACGGAGGAAACGGACCTCCTACGATCGAAACGGGGGTCCTGTTGATCGGGAGGGGTGTGGCGTACCGCAAAAAAGAGGAAACGGACCTCCTACGGTCGAAACGGGGGTCCTGTTGATCAGGAGGGGTGTGGCGTACCGCAAAACGGAGGAAACGGACCTCCTACGGTCGAAACAGGGGTCCTGTTGATCGGGAGGGGTGTGCCGTACCGCAAAACAGAGGAAACGGACTTGTGTTGGAGCGCTACGGTCGAAACGGGGGTCCTGTTCATCGGGAGGGGTGTGGCGTACCGCAAAACAGGACTCCATGGGATACTGTTCATCTCCACCGTCGACCCCCTCCAGCCTCCACGAGCTACTGTTCATCCACTGTCGACCTCCTCCAGCCTCCACGGGCTCTTGTTCATCTAGCCTCCACCGCGCGCTACTCCACCGGCTACTGTTCAACCACCCCTCCACCGTCTACTGTTCATCCAGCCCTCCACACCACGGGGTCCTGTTCAACCACCCCTCCACGGGCACCCCTCCACCGTCTACTGTTCATCCTGCCCTCCACACCACGGGGTCCTGTTCATCCACCCCTCCACGGGCACCCCTCCACCGTCTACTGTTCATCCAGCCCTCCACCACACGACGGGGTCCTGTTCATCCAGAGGCAACGCCACCGCTCACTGTTCATCCAAACCCCCCCGCAACGCTCACTGTTCATCCCATCGATCGGCTTCAGTTAGCAGCAGTAGCCAAGGAATCGCTCGATCGGGTTCACTTAACAGCCATCGATCGATCGATCTGGTTCAGTAACGCGTAGCCTGCAGTGCAATCGCTCGGGTTCAGTTAGAGCCCAATGCCTCGCTCGGGTTCAGTTAGAGCCAACGCCTCGCACACACGCACATACGTGTATGAGAGAAACGCTCATCGCTCGGCCCCCGGCCTCCCACCGTAACCGGGAACTCCCCGAATTTTCCTCCCCCTCGCTTCTACCACGGTTTTTTCCGTCATGGACGGCCCAAAGAATGTCATGCAGCTGTGTCTCCGGCCCGCCCAGGATGAAAAGCCCATTTTTTGTCATAGAAGTAGGATCCCACCACATCTATGATGATACCGGGTTTTGTCACAATTATCATCATAGAAGTGTCATATGTATGACAAAAAAATTCGTTCGGCCCAAAATGTCACGGATGTGTCCTTTTTTTGTAGTGGATGATCATGTTTTGTAAAAGTTATCAGCAACTGGCAGGATCCATATGGTTGTCGCTTTATTGTATGAAATGCAATCGCCATTTAATTGCTTTACTTTATCACTAAGTGGCAGCGATAGTCGTAGAAGCAATAGTTGGCGAGACGACAACAACGGTATGATGAAGATCAAGGTGTCAAGCCGGTGATGACGGAGACCATGACTGTGCTTTGGAGATGGAGATGAAAGGCACAAGATGATGATGGCCATATCATGTCACGTATTTTGATTGCATGTGATGTTTATCCTTTATGCATCTTCTTTTGCTTAGTACGGCTATAGCATTATAAGATGACCCCTCACTAAATTTCAAGGTACAAGTGTTCTCCCTGAGTATGCACCGTTGCTAAAGTTCGTTGTGGCGAGACACCACGTGATGATCGGGTGTGATAAGCTCTACGTTCACAAACAGCGGGTGCAAGCCAGTTTTGCATGTGCAGAATTCTCGGGTTAAACTTTACGAGCCTAGCATATGCAGATATGGCCTCGGAACACTGAGACCGAAAGGTCGAACATGAATCATATAGTAGATACGATCAACATAATGATGTTCACCATTGAAAACTACTCCATCTCACGTGATGATCAGACATGGTTTAGTTGATATGGATCAGTGATCATTTAGATGACTAGAGGGATGTCTATCTAAGTGGGAGTTCTTTAGTAATATGATTAATTGAACTTTAATTTATGATCAACTTAGTACCTGATAGTTTTTGCATATCTATGTTGTTGTAGATCAATGGCCCGTGCTACCGTTCCCATGAATTTTAATGCGTTCCTAGAGAAATCTAAGTTGAAAGATGATGGTAGCAACTACACGGACTGGGTCCGTAACTTGAGGATTATCCTCATTGCTGCATAGAAGAATTACGTCCTGGAAGCACCGCTAGGTGCAACACCCGCTGCAGGAGCGACTCTGGACGTTATGAACATCTGGAAGAGCAAAGCTGATGACTACTCGATAGTTCAGTGTGCCATGCTTTACGGCTTAGAATCGGGACTTCAAAGACATTTTAAACGTCATGGAGCATATGAGATATTCCAAGAGTTGAAGTTAATATTTCAAGAAAATGCCCGAGTTGAGAGATATGAAGTCTCCAACAAGTTCTACAGCTGCAAAATTGTGGAGAATAGTTATGTCAGTGAACACATACTCAGAATGTCTGGTTACCACACCCACTTGACTCAGCTGGGAGTTAATCTTCCTGATGATAGTGTCATTGACAGAGTTCTTCAATCAGTGCCACCAAGCTATAAAGGCTTCATGATGAACTATAATATGCAAGGGATTCGAAAGACAATTCCCGAGCTCTTCGCAATGCTAAAAGCTGCGGAGGTAGAAATCAAGAAGGAGCATCAAGTGTTGATGGTTAACAAGACCACTAGTTTCAAGAAAAAGGGCAAAGGGAAGAAGGGGAGCTTCAAGAAGAACAACAAGCAAGTTGCTGCTCAAGGGAAGAAGCCCAAGTCTGGACCTAAGCTTGAAACTGAGTGCTTCTACTTCAAAGGGACTGGTCACTGGAAGCGGAACCACCCCAAGTATTTGGCGGATAAGAAGGATGGCAAAGTGAAAGGTATATTTGATATACATATTATTGATGTGTACCTTACTAATGCTCGTAGTACCCTATGGGTATTTGATACTGGTTTTGTTGCTCATATTTGCTACTCAAAACAGGGGCTACAGATTAAACGAAGATTGGCTAAGGAGGAGGTGACGATGCACGTGGGAAATGGTTCCAAAGTCGATGTGATCACCGTCGGTACGCTACCTCTACATCCCCCATCGGGATTAGTTTTAGACCTAAATAATTGTTATTTGGTGCCAGTGTTGAGCATGAACATCATATCTGGATCTTGTTTATTGCAATACGGTTATTCATTTAAGTCAGAGAATAATTGTTGTTCTGTTTATATGAATAAAACCTTCTATGGTCATACACCCAATGTAAATGGTTTATTAAATCTCGATCGTAGTGATACACATATTCATAATATTGAAGCCAAAAGATGCAAAGTTAATAATGATAGTGCAACTTATTTGTGGCACTGCCGTTTAGGTCATATTGGTGTAAAGCGCATGAAGAAACTCCATGTTGATGGGCTTTTAGAATCACTTGATTCTTGCGAACCATGCCTCATGGACAAGATGACTAAGACTCCGTTCTCCGGAACAATGGAGCGGGCCACTGACTTATTGGAAATAATACATACTGATGTATGCGGTCCGATGAGTATTGAGGCTCGCGGTGGGTATCGTTATTTTCTAACCTTCATAGATGATTTAAGCAGATATGGGTATATCTACTTAATGAAACATAAGTCTGAAACGTTTGAAAAGTTCAAAGATTTTCAGAGTGAAGTGGAAAATCATCGTAACAAGAAAATAAAGTTTCTACGATCTGATCTTGGAGGTGAATACTTGAGTTACGAGTTTGGTCTTCATTTGAAACAATGTGGAATAGTTTCACAATTTATGCCACCTGGAACACCACAACGTAATGGTGTATCCGAATGTCGTAACCGTACTTTATTAGATACGGTGCGATCTATGATGTCTCTTACCGATTTACCACTATCGTTTTGGGGTTATGCATTAGAGACAACTGCATTCACAATAAATAGGGCACCATCTAAATCCGTTGAGATGACACTGTATGAACTATGGTTTGGAAAGAAACCTAAGCTGTCATTTCTTAAAGTTTGGGGCTGCGATGCTTATGTGAAAAAGCTTCAACCTGATAAGCTCGAACCCAAATCGGAGAAATGTGTCTTCATAGGATACCCAAAGGAAACTGTTGGGTACACCTTCTATCACAGATCTGAAGGCAAGATATTCGTTGCTAAGAATGGATCCTTTCTAGAGAAGGAGTTTCTCTCAAAATAAGTTAGTGGGAGGAAAGTAGAACTTGATGAGGTAATTGTACCTTCTCCCGAATTGGAAAGTAGTTCATCACAGAAATCAGTTCTGGTGATTCCTGCACCAATTAGTGAGGAAGCTAATGATGATGATCATGAAACTTCAGATCAAGTTACTACCGAACCTCGTAGGTCAACCAGAGTATGGTCCGCACCAGAGTGGTACAGTAATCCTGTTCCGGAAGTCATGTTACTAGACCATGATGAACCTATGAACTATGAGGAAGCAATGATGAGCCCAGATTCCGCGAAATGGCTTGAGGCCATGAAATCTGAGATGGGATCCATGGATGAGAATGACGTGTGGACTTTGGTTGACTTGCCTGATGATCAGCAAGCCATAGAGAATAAATGGATCTTCAAGAAGAAGACTGACGCTGACGGTAATGTTACTGTCTACAAAGCTCGACTTGTTGCAAAAGGTTTTCAACAAGTTCAAGGAGTTTGACTATGATGAGACCTTCTCACCCGTAGCGATGCTTAAGTCTTTCCAAATCATGTTAGCAATTGCCACATTTATATGATTATGAAATTTGGCAAATGGATGTCAAAACTGCATTCCTTAATGGATTTCTTAAAGAAGAGTTGTATATGATGCAACCAGAAGGTTTTGTCGATCATAAAGGTGCTAACAAAGTGTGCAAGCTCCAGCAATCCATCTATGGACTGGTGCAAGTATCTCGGAAGTTGGAATATATGCTTTGATAAGGTGATCAAAGCATATGGTTTTATACAGACTTATGGTGACGCCTGTGTTTACAAGAAAGTGAGTGGGAGCTCTGTAGCATTTCTGATATTATATGTGGATGACATATTGTTGATCAGGAATGACATAGAATTTCTGGATAGCATAAAAGGATACTTGTATAATATTTTTTCGATAGAAACCTCGGTGAAGCTACTTATATATTGAGCATCAAGATCTATAGAGATAGATCAATACGCTTGATAGGACTTTCACAAAGCACATACCTTGACAAGATTTTTAAGGAGTTCAAAATGAATCAGTGAAAGAAAGGGTTCTTACCTGTTTAGCAAGGTGTGAAGTTGAGTAAGACTCAAAGCCCGACCACAGCAGAAGATAGAGAGAGAATGAAAGTCATTCCCTATGCCTCAGCCATAGGTTCTATATGATATGCCATGCTATATACCAGACCTATTGTGTACCTTGCCATGAGTTTGGCAAGGGGGTACAATACTGATACAGGAGTAGATCACTAGACAACGGTCAAAATTATCCTTCAAGGACTAAGGAAATATCTCTCGGTTATGGAGGTGATAAAGAGTTCGTCGTAAAGAGTTACGTTGATGCAAGCTTTTCCACCGATCTAGTTGACTCTGAGTCTCAATCTAGATACATATTGAAAGTGGGAGCAATTAGCTAGAGTAGCTCCATGCAGAGCATTGTAGACATAGAAATTTGCAAAATACATATGGATCTAAATGTGACAAACCTGTTGACTAAACCTCTCTCACAAGCAAAACATGATCACACCTTAGTACTCTTTGGGTGTTAATCACATAGCCATGTGAACTAGATTATTGACTCTAGTGAACCCTTTGGGTGTTGGTCACATGGCCATGTGAACTATGGGTGTTAATCATATGAAGATGTGAACTATTGGTGTTAAAATCTCATGGCGATGTGAACTAGATTATTGACTCTAGTCCAAGTGGGAGACTGAAGGAAATATGCCCTAGAGGTAATAACAAAGTTGTTATTTATATTTCCTTATATCATGATAAATGTTTACACTACAAAAGAAGACACATCCATGACATTTTGGGCCGAACGAATTTTTTTCTTGTCATACTTATGACACTTCTATGACGATAATTGTGACAAAACCCGGTATCATCATAGATGTGGTGGGCTCCTACTTCTATGACAAAAATCATGACAGAGAGTGGGCTTTTCATCCTGGGTGGGACGGAGAAGCAGTTGCATGGCATTCTTTGGGCCATCCATGACGGAGAAAACTGTGGTAGAAGCGAGGGCGAGGAAAATATCGGGGGAGTTCCCGGTTACGGTGGGTGGTCGGGGGCCGAGCGATGAACGTTTCTCTCGTACGTATGCGCATATGTGCGAGGTGTTGCACTCTAACTGAACCCGAGCGAGGCGTTGGGCTCTAACAGAACCCGAGTGATTGCACTGCAGGCTACACGTTACTGAACCCGAGCAATCAATCGACCCCTTGCTGTTAACTGAACCCGAGTGATTCCTTCGCTACTGCTGCTAACTGAAGCCGATCAAACACTGCTGCCTCCTTCCCTGGATGAACAGTGAGTGTTGTTGAGGGGGTTTGGATGAACAATTCCCGGTGGGGGGTTGGATGAACAGGAATGCATGGTAGTAGGCCGTTGTCGTTGGATGAGTAGTACCCCGATCGATCGAGCCTGTGGATGAACAGGACCCCATGGAGGGCTGGATGAACATGACCCCGTGGAGGGCTGGATGAACAGTAGCCGGTGGAGGGCTGGATGAACAATAGCCCATGGAGGGGTGGTTGAACAGGACCCCCGTGGAGAGGGCTGGTTGAACAGTAGCTGGTGGAGGAGCGCGCGGTGGAGGCTAGATGAACAGGAGCCCGTTGATGAACAGTCGTAGGTGGAGGCTAGAGGAGGTCGACGGTGGATGAACAGTAGCCCGTGGAGGCAGTCGACGGTGGAGATGAACAGTATCCCATGGAGTCCCGTTTTGCGGTACGCCACACCCCTCCCGATGAACAGGACCCCATTTTGACCGTAGCACTCCAACACAAGCCCGTTTCCTCTGTTTTGCGGTATGCCACACCCCTCCCGATCAACGGGACCCCGTTTCGACCGTAGGAGGTCCGTTTCCTCCGTTTTGTAGTATGCCAGACCCCTCCCGATGAACAGGATCCCGTTTCCACCGTGGCCAGTCGAACACAAGGCCGTTTCCTCTGTTCTGCAGTACGCCAGGCCTCGTTTCCATCGCTTGTTCCGTCCAAGCCTGTTGGCTCCTGATGAACAGCACACGCTCCATTGCCTCCCGATGAACATGACGCATTTCGTTGCCTCCCCAGGAGCACGACGACGACGCAGTTTCTCCGTTCCGACCCAACCACAGCCATGCACACGAGCCCTGGTCGTATGTATGCGTGAGTAGGCGTTCGAGACCCCGCCCGTATGTACGTACATGGGCGTATTTACTTTCTTGCACCATGGCCGCTGTACGTACATGTACATGCTACGTGCGCGCCTCTACTACCACACGTGCGCGCCTCTACTACCACACGTGCCCTTCCTTACACGGCCACGGTTCATCGCTGCAGCCTGCAGACAGACCGATCGACCAGTATGTTCGTACACGTTAGCGACCAAAAT
The DNA here is from genome assembly GCF_003073215.2 of Triticum urartu. Lineage (NCBI taxonomy): Eukaryota > Viridiplantae > Streptophyta > Magnoliopsida > Poales > Poaceae > Triticum > Triticum urartu. The sequence goes on from NC_053023.1 coordinate 366,321,660, forward strand.
GACAACACTACGTACGCTTCGACCGGGTGGGTCCCGACTATCAGGCACTTCCTTGCGTGCGAAGATGTAGCTGGTGGGTCACAACAGTCAGGGGGGCGAATCATTTTTTTGCACGTAATATGGACGCACTTCCTTGCGTGCGAAGATGTAGCTGCTGGGTCCCAACAGTTAGGGGAAACGTTTTTTTCGTGAAATAGGATGGCCCGTCCGGTGGTCCCTGTTGTCAGGTGGAGGAATCATTATTTTGCGTGTAATAAGGAGGCATTTCCTTGTTGCAGCCGTGGACCCAGCTGTCAACCTCTCCATGTACAGTACTCCTCCGATGGAAGTCGTTCGTTGACCACATTGACCACGCCGCGCTGAAAGCACTAGGGCGGTGGACGACGACGAGGCCTAGGAAGGGGACGATGCGGAGCCGGAGAAGATGCGGCAGTGGATGCCCACGTGGAGGGGAGTACGTGGGTTGACTGCTTCGGCTGTGGTGTGAGGCTGCCGTCGTCGGAGAATAACAGGAGGTGTGGGTGAGTATAGAGGGATGGCATGGCCAGCGGTGGCAGCACAGCCGGACACGAGAGGCAGGAGCAGGCGGCACGGCCGACGCTTGTTTGGGCAGCTGGAGCAAGAAGACCAGAGGTTGAAGAAGCACTATGGCCATTGGATGGACATCGTACGGTCACTGGAGCTAGAATTGTTCATATTTACTAAGGTGATAAAGCCCTCCGTCCCCGTCATCTTAGTGGGCCCACAAGTCAGCCTCCCATATGGTAGGTTCCAGCTAGCAGGGGGTATTCATTTTTTTGTGCGTAATAAGGAAGCACTTCCTTGCGTGCGAAGATATAGCTGGTGGGTCACAGCTGTCAGCAGCGGGAACGTTTTTTTCGCAAAATACAGAGGCCCTTTCAGTTGGTCCCAGATGTCAGGTGGAGGAATCATTATTTTGCGCATAATAAGGAGGCATTTCCTTGTGTGCGGCCGTGGACCCAGCTGTCAGCCTCCCCACGTATGGTCCACGTCCGGTGCATGTCGTTCATTGACCACGTTAACCACACCATGCCGAGAGCACTAGGGCGGTGGACGACGGCGAGGCCTAGGAAGGGGACGACGCGGAGCCGGGGAAGACGCTGCAGTGAATGCCCACACGGAGAGGAGTATGAGGGTTCACATGTTCGGTTGCGGTGTGAGGCTGCCGTCGCCGTAGAATAACAGGGGGTGTGGGTGAGTAGAGGGATGGCCTGGCCAGCGGTGGGAGTAGTAGGGGGCGGTGAGGCCTCTGCGGCAGCAGAACCGACCATGGGAGGCAGGAGCAGGCGACACGACCGGTGCTGCTTTAGGCGGCTGGAGCAAGAAGACCAGAGGTTGAAGAAGCACGACGGCCGTTGGATGGACATCGTACGGTCACTACAGCTAGAATCGTTTATAATGACTAAGTTGACAAATCCCTTGGTACGCGTCAACTTAGTAGGCCCACAGGTCAGCCTCCAAAACGGTGCGCCCCAGATGTTAGGGGGAGGAATCATTTTTTGGGCGGCTGAAGCTAGAATATCCGAGACTGAAGAAGAAGCACGACATCCACTGCATGGATATCCAACGGCCACTGCTGCTAGAACTGTGTGTTGACTATAAGTTGACAAAGCCTTGCATACGCGTCAACTTACTTTTTTTAGGGGGCGCGTCAACTTAGTAGGCCCACAAGTGTGTGGCAGAGAACTTATATCACATTTGCAATTTGTAAGAATGTACAACCCACATTTTTGAATTCTAATGGAATTTACTACAGCCCATTTACAGTTTGTTAAAAGTACAACCCATTTTCTAGTAAGGACAATGATTAATAATTTCAACCAACCGTTCAAAACACAATTCAAAAAAAATTCCCACATTTTGATGGGATACAAAATATTTTTATCCCGAAATTTCTAGTCAGATTAAATACAATTCCAATATAAATTTGGATTACGTAAAAATCCAACGAAACATTGCGCGCACAACAATTAATGAAATTAAAATTTTCAAATTCCAAAAATAATATTTTCTAAACTAATCATGTGTTTGGTGCATTTTTTTATAGTTACTGCCTAGTTTTTATAATTACATCCCATTTAATATTTATTAAAGCCCATTTTCCTGTTAAGCCAAATGGATCCCTCTTAGGAAAGATTTGCTGCCCAGCGGGGCGGAGAATAACAAGTTGACCTTGCCTAGGTATTCCTAAAAAAAGTATAGCTGGGCTAGCCATTTTTAGCTTGAAAAAAAGTAATATCTGGATTGGATATTTGGCCTGGGCTAGACGGGCCATAGCCCGCCCAGTTAATACCCCGCTCTCCTCTGAACAACAATGAAAACATCGCTCAAGAAAAACTCTGCAGTGCTCACACCTCAAAAACACAAATACTACTCGAGCTGCTTGGTCCAGCTGTCGGCCGTTCCTTGTGCAATTCTCTCATTTATTGACTACATAGGTTGACAATGGTGTGGGACCGTGATGTCAGGAAACCATAATGAATAAAAAAAATATAGAGGCACTTGCGTACGTACGGCTATGACCCTAGTGGGTCCCTACTGTCATCCAGTCAAAATAAAGTCATCTCCTGAATCCTCATGTTCGTTGACCATGTTGACAATGCTCAGCACCACGGCGAGCGCAACAACTCGAAGGAGGACGGAGAGGGCCTCGCGGGCCCTACGGATGGTCTGATACATCATCTGCTGCTCATTCAGGAAGCCAGGATCATCGGACACCTATGAGCACCTTCGAGAGACTGAGACATCATGAAACGGTAAGGCCACGCTTGGGAGCTCTGTTTTATTTCACACCTGTATTAAGATACTAGTGTAATTTACTCGTCATCAGAAACAACGCGTAAAATACAGGCGTAATCAAAACCAAGGTCCCAAGGTCTGTAAGTAAAATCGGCGGATTACGTGTGTAATTTGAGAGACCAGTGTATATTTTACTAGTCCAAATCGACCAACCAAGCGCTTCGCCCGATACCATCTGCTTTTATTTACAAGCGTCAGTTTTACAAGCAGTTTTGGTTGGAAAACGATGATCCAATCATGTCCTAAGATGATGAGTTTGTCGGAAGATCATATGGTTTCACCTCTAACCTACCCGAGTTGTCGTATAGGCTATGAATGAAACATAAGACAATGAACTTCTGAAACACAGAAACAACAAAAGAGGATGATCTTTTTAACATGCAAATCACGGGCATTAGATCAACATGCAAAACAATATGAAGAATATTCTCAGGAGGCACGGTGAACAGATCGTGATGCCGCATGCCACAACATTCCAAGCTCAACTTTGCAATCAAACTCACAAGTCCTGGCATTACATAGAAAACATTCAGAACAAACTCTTAAAATACCTTACATAAGTCAACATTCATGTGACTATGCATCTCAGTAGGGTAAATATTTACTTCTGAACTGAAGACAGGAATAGGAAAAAACGACCGACGTTGCTCATAGCAAAGGGCGCCCCACTCAAAAATATCAAATGCATGTCTTCTGGCTAACATCAATGAGCAAAAATTGACAAGGTTTTCCAATTCCAATATATTAAACTAATGTCTTCTTGCTAACATCAATGATTAAACTTTGACAAGCTTTTCCCATTCAAAATATGTAATGCCTATGATTGTGGAACGGGCAGGGTTTTTCATCAGTTTGTCATATGATAGTCCAGTGGCTCAAGGTGATGATGAATGATCAGAGAACCATTTGATGTATTGTGCATGATGAAGTATTATGGAGGATACGATCCATCTGAACGTTCTGTGCAGTTCCACTAAAATCAAGCTGAGCATCCCTGTGGATTTTGTTTTTATATGCTGCCAGAAAACAAAGACACATCAGCACACACATGAATATTGTCCCCAGTGTCAACCCACCAATCGGTGGACTAATAAACTGAAAGTATGGTAAACAGATTACCATACGCACATGCCCCATCATTGTTGCTTAGAGTGACATTGACAGACTTGGAGTCCTGTCCTGGCTTCTTGGTACTTGTTTGCCCAGTGTTCCTCTGAACCACAAGTAAAGCAACCATCTCTCCTTTTGTCTTTCTTCTTACCCTTCTTAATGGCCGACGCTGGCAGCACCATTCAAACATATAGTCCGGTGCCTCAAGGTGATGACGAATGATTAGAGAACCATTTGATGAATTGTGCATGATGAAGTATTATGGAGGACACAAACCATCTAGACATTTTGTGCAGTTCCACTAAAATCAAGTTGAGCATCCCTGTGGATATCGTATTTATATGCTACAAGAAAACAAAGACACGACAACACATACATGAATATTGGCCCCAGTGTCAACCCACCAATCGGTGGACTAACAAACTGAAAGTATGGTAAACAAATTACTATACCCAGATGCCCCATCATTGTTTCTTAGAATGACATTGACAGTTTTGGAGTCCTATCCTGGCTTCTTGTACTTGTTTGGGCACTTTTTGCCCAGTGCACTCCACGTGTTGTAGAGTTTCCTATGCTCTCTTCAGACTAGTCATGTCACCAGCGTCTACTAATACCCTATAAAGCTTCTCGGTCATTCCTTGTGTAATGTAGCGCAAACAGTGACTGCTTCTTTCTGCAAAGTGGTAAGACCAACTAGACCCACTAATGCAGCAGTTTGCCTTAGACACATTGGCTCCTTTTGTGCACTTAAACTAAAATCAAAGTCGGAATAAAATCGAGCTTTAATTTTGATATCCCTGTAAGCAACAGTAGGTATAAGGGAAACAATTACTGAGAAATAACGGTCGATGACTTGTACTCCCAGAAGAAAAACATCTACTGATCTACCTTATCTTAATGGGAAACAAAGCAGGAGAGTAGCAATTCTCAATCAGTATGATTCATTCATATTAACTGAGACAATATATTAACAATGCCTTGTTTCAATATGTATAAAGAACGACAAAGCAGAAAAGTAGCATTCCTAAAACAATGCGACTGATTCATTTTAACAGAGACATTATCTTAACAATACATTGGTTAAACATGTAGAAAGAACTACAAAGCATGATAGTACCATTTTTAAAACACTGTAACTGATATATAATAACAGAGACATTATCTGAACAATACATTTCTTAAACATGTACTCCGGCCGATTCCTAACAGAAATGGTACTCCTGCCGATCCCTAACAAGTGTCGTAGTTTTGAACTAAGATTCAGTAGTTAATTCTGATAGTGGCATTGCTTAATTATACTAGCGGCATTAGATTAAAAAAAAGCATAAATAGTTCCAGGGGAGAGTGGGCGCAACAAGAACATGTGCTTCCATCTACTTATAAAGGGGGTGATGCAGAGTTTGTTGTAACAAAGCAACAAGCATCGTGTCTGGGTTGGTCCCATTTCTGTTCACTACTTAATGGGAAAAGACAACAATACAATAGCTTCAGTTCAACATTTATTTAAAACAGTACCAATACAAGTAGCACAACATCTCAAAACACACTGCACGATCATGTGGATGAAGGCAAGTACCAACCTGTCATGACGCACACAAGATCACGTAAGAATCTGCCAACACGAATAGGAAATCCAATCTCGTTTTGTGCAGTTGCACTGAAATCAAGCAAAGTCGCCGGTGTGACATTTAAGTTTGCTATAGCAACAAGTTGAATAGATATCCCTGATTTAACAGAGGCAAAAAAGGAAACAATTACTGCCAATAAAGGAGGATGAAACATGTGGCCACAAAAAGAAGCAACTACCTTATGTTGATGGAAAACAAAGTATAGGACAGTAGCATTTCTAAAACGGTTGCATTGATTCATATTAACAGAGAAATTCTCTTAAAACAGTTCAGTAGTTAATTCTGAGAGTGGCATTGCTTAATTTTACCATCAACATTAGATTAAAAAAAAGCATAAACAGTTCCAGGGGAGAGTGGGCGCAACAACACCATGTGCTTCCATCTACTTATAAAGGGGTTGATGCAGAGTTTGTTGTAACAAAGCAACAAGCATCATGTCCGGGTTGGTACCATTTGTGTTCACTACTTAATGGGAAAAGAGAGCAATACAATAGCTACAATTAAACATTTATTTAAAACAGTACCAATACAAGTAGCACAACATCACAAAACGTGCTGCACGATCATGTGGATGAAGGAAAGTGCCAACCTGTCATGACGCACACAAGATCACCTACGAATCGGCCAACACGAATAGGAAATCCAATCTCGTTTTGTGCAGTTGCACTGAAATCAAGCAAAGTCGCCAGTGTGACGTTTAAGTTTGCTAGGCAACAAGTTGAATAGATATCCCTGTTTTAATAGAGGCAAAAAGGAAACAATTACTGGCCAATAAAGGAGGATGAAACAAATGGCGACAAAAACATGCATCTAACTTATCTTGATGGAAAACAAAGTAGGACAGTAGCATTTCTAAAACGATTGCATTGATTCATATTAACAGAGACATTCTCTTAAAACAACATTCATTAAGAATGTAATTTACTTTTAACAGTGGCATTGCTTCAATTTTCCAGCAACATTCTTAGATTAACAACAGCAAAATAGATGTATGGGACATGACATGGGACATGGAACATGCCAGCACCATCTGTGTCCACACATATAAATGGGTGATGCAGAGTATGTAGCCAAGCAGCATATCTGCGTTGGTCCCATATTTGTTCTCTTTGAAACTTTTTCCTATGTAAGGGCAGCAAATCTAGTCTTGCACAAACTACCCGACCCCCCCAGTTTCTTTCCCTTTTCAACAAAGAGATCTGTTCCTTACAGATGTGTGTACTTGGTTACCCCCTTTTCCCTTTTCGACCAACAAAGCGGCTGGATAGCTAGTCTATACTACTTTCCCTCCCTCCTTTCCTCATTGAACTACGTCCTAGATTCATGCTCCACCCCAACGGAGCCTTCTTTCCTCTTTGAACCAAGACATAGATTCGACTATAGAATCGAAAAAGATCCACATGCAGCTAGAGCAATGACGGTTTCAAAGAAACTTATACCTTAGGGTCGTTGGCATGTGGCAAGGCATGCGGCAGAGGCCGGATTTGCCCACACTATGTAAGACAGCAAGGAAGAAGGGGTCGGTGGCCCTCCCGCACAGGCGCTGGGTGAAAGAGAAAAGCACAGCCGGCAGTGGATTGCCTCCCTTGCCGAAGGCGATAGAGTGAACGCTACACCTCCTCCCCTTCCTGGTGCAACGGGATCCGGACGCCTCCTTCGCTAGCTGTGAGGGGGTGAGAGAGACAGAGGCCACAACACAGTCTTGTTTAGATCTGGTGAAGAGGGTGAGAGACTGTGAATATTGAAAACCCTAGCAAAGGAACGCCGAGCCTCCAGCCTGTATATATATGTAGTGCGGCGAGAGTGTGGAGAGTGCAAACCCTAGCGAACAAGCACTGAGGCTCCAGCTTATATAGTGTACTACATATATACTGTATTACGGACTGAGCTCTGGTGCCTTAACTGCACCTGCCTTTGGCTGTATGACAGGTGGGCCAGCGACATTTTGGGCTCACCTATCATACACCCAAAAGCAGGTGCACTAAGTCAATGAAGCTGCGTCCATATAGTACTCGTGTATACTACTAATATATAGCGGAGTGGTTTTCTTATTCTCTCCATAACAATCGTTTTAAATTGTGTAAGTATGAAACGAAACTCTTTATTTAGGGGCTGCTTGGTTCTAGGCCTAGGAATGCAAATTTTGCCATACAAATTTTGCCACACTTGCCTAAGGTTAGTTCTTCATAATGAGAGCCACAAGTTGGCAAGCCTAAGGGAATCTTGCCACACTTTTTGAGTGTATGTCATGTGGTGCCCTAGTGTGGCAAAAAGTATATTTCCTAAGGTAAGGCTTGAATGAAACACCCTCCTAAGTTGGTCAAAGTTTCCTAACCTTAGGTGTGGCAACCATAGTCACTAATCAAACAGCCCCTTAACGTACTAGTGAAGAAAACTACTACTTTCGATGAACTAACGATCCACGCGTCCTGGTCGCACTTCCTGTCCTGCATGTGCGGTACACTACCCTCCCTTATGTTGTCAGGACCCCTATTCCAAGTCACATCGATCTAGCCGGTAACACCTCATATTACTTTGCGGCCTCACGCACGGTATCCCCACGGGTGTCGTCTTACCATGTCCCGGGACCGTTTGCGCCTTTTGGCTCACGTATATGATAGTGTCGCTAGCATCCATATGACAGAGAACCCCGGCCGACATGGCTAGTCGTGAACCCAAAGCGACACAGACCTATGGGGACAGGCATACATGAATCACATCGAGCATGTCGGTCAATAGCGTGTGAATCCGGGCTGTAGCACTGGGCTAACAGGACTCCGGGGAACCCGGACTGTAGGAGGCTAGGCAGGACTTCGGAAGTCACCGCGTGACATTTCCCCGAAGGGACAGACATAGGAACAAAGTGAAACACATGCCGGCCAGTCAAGTGTCCTGAGCAATAGTGCTGGGCTAGCAGAACTCCGGTGAACCAGGCTGTGGCGGACTACTATGGCTCAAGGAGCACTAGACTACATTTCCCCATAAGAGAGGCTGCCAAGGATAAACAACTAGATTGTCAGATCCCACACATACCAAGCATTTCAATCATACACACAATATGCTCGATATGTGTAAATACAACATGGCATCACAACAAAACTCTACAACTCAAGTACTTTATTTAAAGGCTCCGGAGAGCCATACATAACATGTTCATACAGGTAGGGGTCACAAGACCTGACACTAAGTCATACAAGCATACAAGCACATGCGGAAGCAAATAAATCTGGGTACAGACACTAGAAAGAAAGAAGGCTTGTCGAAGCCTGTCTATCTACATAGGGCCCTCCATGGCCAGAATCACCACCTGGGTGGCAAGTTACTCATCGACGTCGAGGTCTATGTAAAACCCATCGGAGGGGGCGGTGTTGTCATCTGAAAACAGTAATTAAAGCAACATGAGTACAAAGGTACTCAGCAAGTCTTACAACAAATCCTACTATACATGCTTATTCTCAAGAAGGTGGTGGAAGTATTGCAGCAAGCCAGCTTTGACTCTTGGCTAAGCTATCCTATGAGACACCACTGTAAAATAGTTTCCGCACACGAGTCCACTAATCCCCAACACAATACTCCACCGGGGATCCTCCCTCGTCATCCTACGAGAGGGCCATCCTCGGTACTCACACTTATCTTGAGTCTTTTAGTAGTAACCATTAACTTGTCTATGAGCTGTATAGGCAACCAAGTAGTCCTTTACCGCGGACGCGGCTATTCGAATAGATGATGTTAACCCTGCAGGGGTGTACTTCTTCATACATGCTCTCACCACTTATCATCGTTTACACGACATGTACTCGGCAACCTTCAAGCGGAAGCCCCACGAGGGTGTCGGCCACGGCCTAACTAAACAGTCAAGTCTCTAGTCCTGGTTTATCGCCTATCTAGGTTCCGTCCGCAGGGAGTCCGGCCGACGTTTCCACATACGGCCCCGAACGATGTGAACAGGGTTCCCGAGACACCAAATGGGTGACTCGGTACACCGTGCCACGGTGTATCTACCACATCATAGCCCACCCCTAGGCTCAGCGCTACGCACGGCCGCCAACACATAACCTACAAACACCAGAAACTAATTGCAACTCCTGGACAGAGTACTAGGGTGATTAAGAAGCCGAGAGGGTCCATTGGTTTCGGGCCCAATGTATGGTAGTAACTGATTCTTGAATCACACATACAGATCTCAGTTCTTAGGACGGCCTCAATGAAACAACCCACCATGTACTCCTACATGGCCTCTCATCGATACCTTTACCAAAACATGTTCAACACATCCCTCACATTACCGACGTAATCATTTCACTCTAGCCCACCACCCAGATGGACCAGACCTGACACAACTCTAAGCATAGCAGGCATAGCAAGGTAGGAAACACATACATGGCTCAATCAACTCCTACACATGCTAGTGGGTTTCATCTAGTTACTGTGGCAATGACAGGTCATGCAGAGGATAAGGGTTCAACTACCGCAGCACACAGCAGTTTGAAACGTTGTTGTCTTAATGCAATAAATGGGAGCAGTAGTGAGAACATGGGATTGTATCAATATGATCAATGGGGCTGCTTGCCTGATGGAGTAGTAGTAGGGTACTGCCCTTCAGTTGGATACTCGGAAATATCCTCGTAGGCAGAACCTACCATGAAAGACACCATAGAACACAATCATTACATGGCAATATGCAACAATATGATGCATGCTATGACATGGCAATATGAGGTGTCCTGCCTAATGCAATATGAAACAAGTTGGTTTGGGTCCATTTGAATCAAAGATTCAAATGGAAGCTTATGTTCTTAACCCTTATAAGTGTATTAGCTTGTTTCACCTAAACATCAAGGTTAAAGTATTTTTTCATGCATGAAACCATTACAGATGGAAAGATTGAATTTTTCTGATCAAATTTCATATATAAATCTTTGCATTTGGAGTTACAGATTAAAAGTTATGAATTTTTGAAGTTTGTAATATTTTCTGGAATTTCCTGTATAAGAATAATTCCAGTAATTGAATTATTGCGTCAGCATTGGGTCAAGGTGACGTCAGCAGGTCAAAGGCGCCAGCCCAGGTCAAACCTGACCGGTGGGCCCCGTCTGTCAGTGTAACAACTAACTAACAGAGTTAGTTAGTGTTACATTAGCACTAAACTAGGTTAGTTAGGGCCTGCGCCCACATGTCAGTGAGTCAACCTAATAACTAAAGTAATTAGCATTAACTAATCTAATTCTAAATTAACCAGGGGCATGGCCCACACGTCAGTGACCCTGGGGGGGGGTCAAACTGGGTCAGCGGGGTCAAACTCGCCGGCGTTTAGCCGCCGGCGAGGCCAGACGGGGCGGAGTGCGGGTTTTGCACTCCGGCGATGAAATGGACGACGGAGACCTCCTACGTGTAGCTGGGAGAAGCCGCGTCGAGTGGTGGCAAAGGTTGGGCTCAGGGTTGCCGAAAACAATGCCAGCGACGAGCGTTGCGGCTGCCGGAGTTCGGGCGATGTCGAACTAGTCGCTAGGAGGCACGACGAGGAGCGTGCGGGGGTGCTACGGGCTCCTGCCAGTGTGTTGAAGACGATGACGTGCTCGGTTGCGAGCCAACGTGGCTGTGGCCACGACGGCGACGTGCGGTGGCGGCGATGGGTGCGGCCAAGCTTGGTGCGGTCGCTGCGGTGGTCGAGAAGGTAAACGGAGAGGATGGGGAGGTGGCTGAGCTCACGGGGGTCACGTCGATGAAGTCGGCGAGGTCGGGGACGAGCTGATGTGGCGAGGACGGCAAAGGGGATCTCCGGTGGCCTGAGTTGGGGAAGACGGGGTCGGGGCGACTCGAGAGCGGGCGAGCGCTCGGGGCTCGGCCTGCTCGACGTAGTCAACGACGGCGGAGCTCGTGGACACGGTTGCGTGGCGCAAGGACGACAGAGGGCGCGGCTACGTCGACGGTGCGATGGCAGGGGCGTTGGCCATGGTGGGAGAGGGCAAGGGAGAGAGACAGGGGGAGAATGGGTGTGTCTGCGGGGTCGGAGCGACGACATGGAGCTCGCCCAAGGTCCCACGGGCGCGAGCGGCAAGCAGGTGGCGCGGTGGCGAGCTCTCATGCGCCGGCGTCACCTCCCTGCCTGCCTGGCGGGGACGAAGCAGCTGGCTGGCACGGGCCAGCACAATGCTAGGCCGCCAGGTGGGCCGGCTGGTGGCTTTGCCAGGTTAGTTTCCTTTCCCTCTCTTTTTCTGTATTTTTATTTATTCTGTTTTGTGTTTTGAAATAGTAAAAATACTATTTCATTTAGGAAAACCCTGAAAATATTCAGAGGCACATTTGAAAATATTCTCAACATCCTAAAAATACTTTCAGGATTATTTGGGCATTTGAAAATATTTATAGGATTTAAATTGCCCAAATGCAAATAGTAATGAATTAATCCAATGACCTATGATGTCCTAGAAAAGTGTGCACCATTTTTGTGAAAGGTTTTAACCCAAAACAAAAAGGGTGGACTTTTTAGAAGGGCATTTCAGGTTCATTGAAAAAGCTTTTAGTAAACCCTAGTTGTTCCAGGGGGGTGCTGGGGGTTCTGTCATCCCCATTTCAGTTTTTTGGGAAATTAAACATGATGCAACACTGTAATGCATGAACTAGCTAGGGTGTGACATAAGTGAACAACCAGACATGCACCAAATTATCGGAAACATGTGAGAGTGTGTACAAATAAAGAATTTTAATTTCAATTATCGGAAAGGTTTGAGAGTATGTGCAGTTTGCACTCTCTCAATAATTATGGTTTGTTGTGTTTGGCCTAAACTTGGTCGAACTTTACAAAGTTTGACTTCAGTCAAATCTAATATGTAGAGTAAATAAAAATGGAGGGCTACTACATCCATCCGAGTTTTTAGTCCACACCATTTTTTTAATCAAAGTTAATAATTTGACAAATAAAATTACAGGGGAGCTGAAGATAAAGTTGTGAGAAGGCTTAGAAATCAATACAAAACTTATGCTCGTAGTACCAACGTCGATCCTTCTTCGAGGAAACATTTGGTTTATAGCCAATTGTGTGATAAAATTGACTCAACATGAAAGATGACTGCGTCCCGAACGCAACCAAGGTGAACTGATGAAGGATATCATCTTTGTGGGTAACAAGCAAAGAGCACTGATGGAAGACAGCTTGTTTTTCGTGGAAAATTGATCAGCTTCACCAGCCGCCGCAACCATGAGGCGCAACCATGAGCATTGATAGGTCATCGTGGTGATGCATCATCCATTTGGCATCAAGTTTGGGTGAGGAGCCTATGAAGTTCGACAAATCCTCACTGTGGTCTGTTTCTTCTCATTAATCAAGCTCGAGGAAGGAAGAACCACATGGCAGAGGACAATGAGGCGGAGCAACAATGGTCGTCCAACTTTGTGCAGTTCCACTAAAATTGGGTAAGACATGCCTGGGTATGGAGATACGCATTGCTGTTTGCAAAAATATAAAAAAGGGATATAGTGTTGTCACTTTGTTTTGGCAGTGGTACAAAATTAACAACGACATCTCAATTGTCATTAAGAATTAATGAAAAGTACACCAACAAACAGAAGCATCATGATTATCTTGTTGGGAACTAAACTAGGATACCCGAGAAAAAAAGCATTTCTTCATTTAACCAATGATAGTATTCGATTAGCAGCAGCAATAGGAGCATATGGACAATGACCGCACAACCACCATGTACTTTTTGTTGAAACAACATGTATACTCCACCGAGGCATAAATCAGGACAACTTTTCGAGTGGCATTTCCTCTATAATAGTAGGTGATGTTGGACCAGCCGACGAACCCTAGCTACTATACATGGGGAGCTGGGGAGTAGTCACATAGAAGAAAACACGCATGCAGCAACCTGGGGAGCTGGACTAGTACAATAAGTTATACCTCAGGTGGGCGAGATGTCGCTTAGGCGGGCGGGCAGGATCTACCCACACGACGGCAGCGAACAAGGGCGCGGAGGACCTTCATCCGCGCCAGTGCCGGCTCCGAGAGGACGATGCGCATCAGCTTCCTCCATCGCCGACGGCGACAACTCAACGCTACACCTCCTCACCTCCCGCAGCAGATGGGATTCGTCTGGATCTGTGACCACCGGTGAGGAGAGAGATAGAGCTGACACTGTCATCTTGTTTTGATATGGAGAGGGTGAGAGAGCGAGACGCGAGAAACCCTATCAAACAAGAGGCTATATATACAATGGAGTAAAAAATCGAGACCGACTACCTTGAAGCTACAAATATGGTGAGGATTAGGAATGAAGATCTTGATAGATCTCGGTTTGGTTTTTTGGTGCGTGAGATTAGATCTCTCATGGCACTCCGAAATACTTGTATTGCTCATGTTCAATGACACAACAACATTGTCAGTCACACTTTAGCTCATTATGGTAGGACTAGTGGTCGTATCGCTATTTGGCTAGGTTCAGGCCCTGATGGCACTGTCAAACTTTGTAACTCCGAGTGTAGCCTGGCTACGTGAGTAATACAAGTTTGTTCCCGCAAAAAAACATAGACATGCATATTCGTGTTTGTGTAAAATTCCATCTCCATCTCCATCCCCAATCATATTTGTCCAACTGGCACATTATTTACGTTGTTAATTATATATGCAGCAATATTAACGCACATCATCTCTTGTTTGCGGGCGTCCGGTCCGCTGCCATGCCCGCTCCTGACCAACCCGAACCCTCTTCATCACCCGCGCATGCTTCCCGCTTGAGACGGTCAGTGCCGCATTCATGCCCGGCTAGAGCGGACGCAACCTCTCACTGGCGCCGGCATTGAAGCGGCGCGCCAGCCGAGAGAGCGTCGCCCGCGCCACTTCCTGGTGCATGCGACTGCTCCGTGTTCAAAGGTCGCAATAGAAGGCCACAACATGCATGCAAAAAGTTCTTGGGAGTCCGTGCTACAGCTAGCTGTCCTCCCCCAACTTGTCAATCTCTTCCAGTGGTGCTAGTACTCGATGGCATGATCCATCGACAAGAAGGCGGAAAAGTTCTCGTATACTCGGTTTGCGGTGAGTGGCATGTCGAGCGACCGTGTGGGGTGGAGGCGTGGAGGAGGGTGAGACACGAACACGATAGACGTGATTTAAACGTTGGTTTTGCTCGATGGCGCGATCCAACGAAACGAAACATTGGTTTCTCTATGTTTCCATTTTTTCTCCAGAAAAACAGAAACTTTCCACTCCATTTTCATTCCTAGTCCAAGGTTGCCCCGTTACAACATTCCATCAAATACAAAGGAAAACTAACACGCATGCTGATGCATCTCAATGATTCACAGATCATAACCAATTTTTACTTCACAAATAAAGACAAAAGTTGTGAGAGCGTGTACAAAAGAAAAACTACTGATGGGGTCACTATGAATTAAACCCTAAACCCTAAACATGATTTAATTTCCTGGCTAGGTAGAACCTATCGAAGGAAAGACGGCTGGCACTCTCGGATCATACAATGCTTTTGTGCAGTTCCACTAAAATTGAGCTGAGCATCCCTGATGGCAAAGATATTGAAGAACTGTGATTAGAATAACAGTACTGGCACTAGTTCATGAGACATAAACGCATCACAAATAGAAGCCGATAGAGGTAGAGCAAGATTGACATGGAGATGGAGCTACGTGGGGAGCTGCGGTAGTGGAGCAAGCCGGATCCAAAAGGAAGATGTACTACTACATGGGACGTCGGGCTGTAGCTGGAAGGGCGGTTGGGACGCGCCGACTGTGGGTTTTCTCCCTCGCCGATGTCGACCGCGTCTACGCAGAACATTGTTCTCTTCCCTCGGCGGCAGGATCATGCCGGATATGTGACCAGCGGTGTGGCCACCATCGTTCTATGCTTGTGAAGAGAGCAACCCAAGCAAGCAGGCTTGTAGCTTAGGCTCCTGCTAGTGTATATATATTGGTTTTCTTTTTCTCTCCATATCAACCATTTTATATTGCGTATGTGTCATTGAAGACTGAAATGATGGTTGCTTCTTCCGACTAACTTACTGTGTGATTTGACTGCTCCTTAGTGGCCCCTACACGTACCCCCTACGTGTATGACCATTCCTGAGTCTCACTTGTACTTATCTCTATTTTCTTGCATGCCACGTGAGTAGACATGATGCGCATACAGGAATTTTGTTACGGCACGTTGTTACGTATAGTACTGTACTACTAGTACCTACTCCCTCCTTCCGGTTCACTACTGGTACTCCCTCCGTCCTAGCTTATTGGTCCCCTTTGTACTCAATTTATGGGCTCGTTTTCCTCAAGAAATTGTCTTTACCAACGTATTAATATCGGGAATGCATGTGTGAACAACGAATGATTAAACCTTGCATGCAATATTTTGACAAAGCATTGACTTATGAACATGTGAATATAAGGGACTACAACCTCGTGCATGCATGCAACAGTCACATGTACACATGGACGCAAAAACGAGCACGACGCCCTAATGCATGCATGTCTGAGCACATGACGGAACACACACGGTCACGCTCAAGTGCTCAACCTACACGTGCATGCACACACATACTCAGCCAAGGTGAGCTAGTGACAGTATAAACATCGGAAAATGTATATATTGAGCGCAATGAGCGTATTATGAAGTCCACTGACCGTATTTTTACAAATATACTGTGACAGACAGTGTATTTTTCTCGTTTTAAATTAAGCCATATTAACCGGAAAGCAGGCAGTATGGACTAGCATTACTTTGTTGTGTCCTGTCAACTTGCCGAACAAGGAGAAGCTTGCAGGACGGGAGAAGCTTGCGTGTGGTGGCTCGCAAGACATGGAGAAACTTTTGACTAATACAAGCTCTCCCTCGCTCAGGCGGTGGATGTGCAACAGTTAATTTCAGTGTCAGATTGCCAAAAGCATACACTATACTAGTACTTGTATTATCATTCGACTTCCCGAAGAGGCAAACAGCCAAGCGCAAAGTTTACTAGTACTAGTACTACTACTATAGAGGCATGTACTATACTATACTAGGAACCAGATGGAGGAGCGTTTACACTCTTATTATATTTTAAAAATGTGATAAAGCAATCTTCAACACATTTGGTTCTCTTTGAGGGTTCTCGCATGTGATAATGGAAGTTGATTGCATGGAACACTCGCCACAATTCTCGCTTAATTTTGTCTTAGATCCTTTTACAAATAGGAGCACTCAGTAATATTTCCTCTGTTTTTTGTTATTCAGCATGTAAATAGGTCAGCAAACCTTGCGGCGCATCTTTGTGCGAACCGTGCTTGCTGCACTTTGAATGTGGCCAAGAGCTAGCTTGATGAAACACCTCACTTCCTTCCATTTTTTGCGGGGTACCTCACTTCCTAGTGACCAGTCTCTTGGCTGATCATCCTAAGCATGCTTATATATGAATAAAGCTCTCTCATTTACCTGCAAAAAGATTAAGCCATATTAATCGGAAAGGAGGGAGTATGGACTCGCACTACTTTTTGGTGTGTCCTGTCAACTCACAGAAGGAGGAGAAGCTTGTAGGACAAGGTGAAGCTCGCTTATGCCTTTTGACTAATGCAACCTACCCTCGCCTAGGCAGTGGACATGCAACAGTTCATTCGGTGTCAGATTGCCACAGGCATACACTATAGTACGCAACATGCGGAGTACCATCATTGTTCGACTTCACGAAGAGGCGAAGAGCCAAGCGCAAGTGAGGGAGTCCTGGATTAGGGGGTATCCGGACAGCCGGATTATATCCTTTGGCCGGACTGTTGGACTATGAAGATACAAGTTTGAAGACTTTGTCCCGTGTCCAGATGGGACTCTCCTTGGCGTGGAAGGCAAGCTTGGCAATACGGATATGTAGATCTCCTTCCTTGTAACTGACTCTGTGTAACCCTAGCCCCCTCCGGTGTCTATATAAACCAGAGGGTTTAGTCCCTAGGACCAACAACAACAATCATACCATAGGCTAGCTTCTAGGGTTTAGGCTCTTCAATCTCGTGGTAGATCAACTCTTGTACTACTCATATTATCAAGAACAATCAAGTAGGACGTAGGGTATTACCTCCATCAAGAGGGCCCAAACCTAGGTAAACATCGTGTCCCCTGCCTCATGTTACCATCCGCCTAAATGCACAGTTCGGGACCCCCTACCCGAGATCCGCCGGTTTTGACACCGACATTGGTGCTTCCATTGAGAGTTCCTTTGTGTCGTCATCGTTAGGCTGTATGGCTCCTTCAATCATCGATAGCGATGCAGTCCGGGGTGAGACTTTTCTCCTCGGACGGATCTTTGTATCCGGCGGCTCGGCACTGCGGGCCAACTCGCTTGGCCATTTGGAGCAGATCGAGAGTTACGCCCCTGGCCACCAGGTCAGGTTTGGAAGCTTAAAATACATGGCCGACATCCGCGGAGACTTGATCTTCGACGGATTCGAGCCCCTGCCGAGTGCGCCGCATGGTCACGATGAGCATGATTTAGCTCTACCATCGGACAGTGTTCAGGAGACCGCACCGGCAACCGCTCCGACCCCCAATTCGGAGCCAATTGCACCATCCATGGACGGGTGGATAGACCCCGCCACGGAGGCCACATTCTCAGTGGCGATTGAGCCAAGTACCGATCTTACCCTTCAGGGAGCCGTGACGCCGAACTGCCGGATTCTTCCCTAGCCACGGACTTCGAACCGCCTGCGCCCGCGCCTATCGAATCCAACTGGGCGCTGATCATGGAGTTCACCTCCGCGGATATCCTTTAGCACTCTCCCTTTGGTGACATACTGAACTCATTAAGGTCTCTCTCCTTGTCAGGAGAGTCTTGGCCGAACTATGGCCAGCCAGATCGGGATGCGGACGATGAAAAAATTTGCCGCCCACCCACCACCCACTTAGTAGCCACTATCGACGATTTGACTGACATGCTCGCCTTCGACTCCGAAGACATTGACGGTATGGACGACGATGCAGGAGACGGACAGGAGCCACTACCCACAGGGCACTGGACGCCCACTTCATCATATGATGTATACATGGTGGACACACCCAAAGAAAACAACGACGAGGAACGGAAGGACACAGCGAAGGATCGTTCCCTCGAGAAGCAGTCAAAGCGGCGGCGTAAGCGTCGCTCCAAATCCCGCCTCAGCAGAAACAACGATCATATAGACCCAGCGATAGAGCAGGGTGAGCCAGCGGATGACAAACACGGTATTGAGCCACCGTCCGACCACGGCAACACGGAGAATCAAACTGAACAACCCAACTCCGGCGAAGATAACAGTCCGGATGACATCACACCAGACAGGCACCCGGAGCAACAGAATACCCATCAAAGGCTTGTTTCTAGTGCGAGGAGTCTGAAAAAGTAGAAGCAAAGTCTCAAGGCTGCACAAGACACACTCAGAATTAGATGGAGCGAAGTACTCAACACTACAGCAAAGTACGGCGGTAATCGCCACACAAAGAGCTACCCAAAGCGAAAGCTGCTACCTGAATTCGATGAGGAGGCCTTAGATCCCCCGCAATCAAAAAACAAAACAGCCATCCGGTCGGATAGACGACCTCGTGGCCAACATAGAGCGGAAAACGACGCCGCACACAAGCCAGTACGCGATCCACGTGAGGGCTCGCATCAGAAGGGCGGCGCAACCAGATCCATCTACGGGCCACGCAAGCGCGCTCCAGCATGCAATGCAACACAACAAAAATACGAACACCACGGTACACCCAAATACAGGGGTGCCGCACACCCCCTATGTTTCACCGATGAGGTGCTGGACCATGAATTTCCAGAGGGATTCAAACCCGTAAACATAGGCATACGATGGAATGACAGACCCTGGGGTCTGGATTGAGGACTACATCCTCCATATCCACATGGCTCGAGGAGATGATCTCCACGCCATCAAGTACTTACCCCTCAAGCTCAAAGGGCCAGCTCGGCACTGGCTTAAAAGCCTCCCCGAAAACTCCATTGGAAGCTGGGAAGAGCTCGAAGACGCTTTTCGGGCAAATTTTTAAGGGACCTATGTCCGACCACCGGATGCAGACGATTTAAGTCATATAACTCAACAGCCCGGAGAGTCAACCCGAAAGCTTTGGAACAGGTTTCTCACTAAAAAGAACCAAATAGTCGACTGTCCGGACGCCGAAGCCTTATCAGCTTTCAAGCACAGCGTTCGAGACGAATGGCTTGACAGACACCTCGGCCAAGAAAAGCCGAGAACAATGGCAGGATTAACAAGCCTCATGACCCGCTTTTGCGCGGGCGAGGACAGCTGGTTAGCCCGATGCAGCACCAACGACCCAAGTACATCCAAAGTCAGGGACGGAAACGGGAAGCCACGATGCAGCAAAAACAAGCGTTGAGATAAAGAAGACAACCTGAAGAGCACGGCGGTAAACGCCGGATTTAGAAGCTCTCGGCCAGGTCAGCAAAAGCTGCCCTCCAAAGGCAACAGAGATGAACTGTCCAGCCTGAACAAGATTCGGGACAAACTATGTCAGATCCACAGCACCCCCGATAAACCTTCAAATCATATCCATAGAGAATGTTGGGTCTTCAAGTAGTCCGGCAAACTCAACGCCGAACACAAGGGGCAGGATACACCAAGCGAAGACAAGGACAAGCCTCGCAAGTAAAGCAATGGGGAACAGAAGAAATTCCCACCAGAAGTCAAAACAGTAAATGTGTTACACGTGATGAAGGGGAGAAACAAAGAGATACTCCTAGAGACACATGCCCCAGGGCCTATCGACGCGGAGTTCTGCCAATGGTCGTCCAAATCGATCACCTTTGACCATCGGGATTACTTGGCAAGTATCTGGCATGCAGGATGGGCTGCCTTGGTGTTAGACCCGATAATTGACGGATAACACTTCACACGAGTCCTGATGGACGACAGTAGTTTAAATCTGATATATCAGGAGACAGTCCGCAAAATGGGGATAGACCCAACAAAAATCAGCCATAGCAATACTACCTTTAAAGGAGTAACGCCAGGCCCAGAAGCCCATTGTACGGGCTCCCTGCTACTAGAGGTTATATTCGGCTTTCCCGATAACTTCCGCAGTGCAAAGTTAACCTTCCACATCGCTCCGTTCCAAAGTGGCTATCAAGCACTACTCAGACGCGAAGCTTTTGCTCGCTTTAACGCAATACCGCATTACGCTTCTCTCATGCTTAAAATGCCTGGTCCACATGGCATCATTACAGTAAATGGAAATATTGAGTGCTCCTTGCGCGCGGAAGACCGTGCGGCTGCCTTGGCAGCCGCACACTAGATGGCCTCACCAACTAGAGCATCTGACAGGTCGCTAAGACCACAGACACGGTTAGACGAGTCCGGTGTAGCTATATATAATTGATACAAGTTTGACGACTATACCCCTACAACAATACAAGGGGCTCAACGCATGTGAACAAGTGATAATTAGGCTCAACTTTACTCATCTGGAACTATTCATGGTTTATTTAGTATAACCTACCTTTTGCACGACAACTTTTCAGCTAAGTTCCTCTCTTTTACAGATGACCATCATGCTACACTCGTCCAGGATATGGCACAACGGAGACACAGGCGCAGACGTGCAGCAGGGACCCGTTCCAAGGATTCTTTTTAGATTAAGACCCTGCGTAAACCTTTTTTACTGTCTCTTGTTGATACACATCCCCCGGATTCTCAGTACAACTGAGAAGGATGCTGACATATTGGCATGTGGCCACGTCAGAATATTGCACGTACCTGGACACCAGGGGCTTATTACAAAGGGCACTGTTTAGCCCGGTTTACATCATAAAGACCGAATACCTTAGGGAGTGTTCGGCGTCGCGAGTTTGGCCTTATATGCATCAGCTCTGAATCATGTCTTTGGTCAAATGTTGGGTTTTCCCGGCTCTTGTGTTTTGCTGCCTTACGTTCCGCTCTATCGGCTAAGGCGGCACCAGGAGAACTACTATGATTGTGCCATGGTTCATGCGGACAAGCACCTCAGTAGAGAAAGGCGAAAATTGACTGTCATGATATAGCGTGAGACTGGTCAACCACTCGATGACCTAGCGGAATCTTCGGGAGTCCTCCGCCTTAACGAAGGGTCGTTTCCCGACCAGGCATGCACGCGCCCCGAATTCGGATGAGCGCGGAGCCACCAGGGGCTATATAGTAGCCCCACTGTCAAACTCCTCTAGCTAAGTGAAAGTGTTAAAGCATTATAGTCCGATTGCCTAGTTCGCTGCGCTATCACCTCCTTAATGGACCAAGACATTGGATCAAGTGTGAACATGCGTCTTCTGCGAGCACCCCCGCATTATATGCGCGGGGGCTGAAGCCGACGACTGCCATCTTTCAGGTTATGTACATATATACATAAACGGCCGCACAAGAGGCATCATAGTACTTTCGGGCAAAAGTATAAATACAGCCTTGATAAACTCAATAAAACATTGTTTTTACAATGGGAATACATGTCACTCAAACATTATATTCTTCGAGCACTGAGCCTCTATCGAACGAGCGCCTTCAAGAACTTCTTCAAAGTAGTGCTCGGTAGCCACTCGCTCTATGGCCGAACCCTGTGCCGCAGCAGTGGTGGCATCCATCTCTGCCCAGTATGTTTTGACACGGGCACGGGCCATCCGTGAGCCTTCTATGCACGCCGACCTCTTTACAGTATCGATGTGTGGCACAACACCAATGAATTGTTGCACTAAGCTAAAGTAGTTATTCAGCCTTGGCCCTCGCGGCCACAGATGATCCACAACGTACCTCATGGCAAGTCCGGATAATCTATTGAGCTCGGCCCACTCGGCCATTTGCTCATTCAACAGCAGCGGACGGGCTGGAGCATGAAATTGTGACCAAAACAGTTTTTCCACTTCGTGATCTTTCCGATCCTTGAAGTACTCGGCCGCATCAGCAGCACTTGCAGCCAAATCCACGTAGGCGTCCGCAGAACTCCATAGCCGGTCCAGAGGTGCATACTTCGGATCCCCGAACCTAGTCCGCAACAAGAAGGGCTTCCCAGATACAATATCCACAGCTTGATGCAGCTCCTCCTTCACCGCTCTAATTTTGGAGCGAGCTTCCTTGGCAGCCACCCGGGCCTATTCCAGGTCCGTCGCCTTCTCCTGGTTTTCTTCTTCAAGAAGCTGGTAACGGTCAGCATCATCTTTTAACTCTACAGCCATCTTGGCTATTTTTTCTTTGCTCTCACAATGCGCAGCCTGTTCGGCCCTTAACTCTTTGGCCGCCTTTAAAGCGGCCGCATTGCTACTCCTTGCTTGCTCCTTGGCTCGGGCAAGCTCCGCCCGAAGGGTCTCCACGATGGCAGCTCCATCTGTAGTCACAACATATTAAAGATACTGGCATCATGCTGCTCTTATTATGTGACAATCACCAGAAAAATCAACTACCCTGTGCCTCGTCAAGCCGCTTATTAACAAGCACGATGTCGGCATCTGCCGCATCCAGTTGCCGCCTTAGTTTGGCAAACCCATCAGTCTGGCTAGCCACCGGAGCTTCAACCACCTACACATAAAGGAGGCCTGGTTATTACCTGGGACTATGATCCTCTGATTGCCACCGTTTTCGACGACAACCAGAGTCTCAGGGGCTACTATCTACATAGGGCACATCTAAAAATGTGCGGTACTGTCAACAATGTACATCATTTCGTGTACCTCAAAACCGGTCAGTAGACTCAGAAAGGCTTCATGCAACCCGCTTTCGGCGGACGAAATCCTTTCAATCACCGTACCCATCAATGTGCGGTGCTCTTATGAGATAGCCGCTTGCTCTAGCAGATCCCTCGGTATGTCCGACCACACACCAGATGGTGTCGGACTCTTTTGATTGCTCTCTTCAAGAACCAGATACTGAGGACTTCGGGTGGCCATAGGATTACCTTCTGGCCTTGCCGGATCAGGAGAAACCCTCCACGATGACACCTCGGGGCTGCCCGCCTCGTGAGGCTGTTTGGTAGGGGGAGGTGTTTCGCTCTCCATTATCTCTGGAAGAAGATCCCCTGAAGACGAGCTCTGCTGAGAAGGGCTAAGATCCGAACTGCAAGATAAATGCTTCGATTATTTTCCTCAGAAGTAAAACAAGATATTTTCATTATTAAGTACCCTTTTACTTACAGCTCAGTGGAGGGCTGATCGCCTTGAGGGCATAGTGCGGCCAGGGTATCCCCCAGGGCAGGACCCTCCGGCAAAGATTTCTTCCCCCATTTGGAGACCATTGTCTCTGGGTCCACAGAGGCGGTTCTCTTCCTTCCCTGGGGAGAGGAAGTTTTAGTTCCTCCTCCTCGGCTAACCTCCTTCGCAGAGGCGCTAGCCTCCTTGTTCCCCCCTTTATCTTCTCCTGAGGGTGCTTGATAAGGCGCGATCTCCAGCATCCTGGTCAGCACGGGATTTGGTGAGGTCTCAGGGAGGGGGGCCGGACACCTGATCAACTTTGCCTTCGCTATCCAATCCTGGTCAAAGAGCGGCTTTTTTAGGGCAACGTTGCGATAAATAAACGGACAGTGTGTTCGGATGCGGGGCTACTTACTTGGGTATCCGGGCGATTGCAGCTCAGACCTGCATCCTCAGTGATGTCCGGACACATCATTTGTGGTCCGAAGAACAATTTGTACATCTCTTCGTGCGTCATGCTGAGGAAATGTTGAATAGCTCGCGGTCCTTCTGGGTTGAATTCCCACATGCAAAGGGGCCGGCGTTTGCAAGGCTGGACTTGACGAACTAGCATAACTTGCACTACCGTAACCAGACTAAAATCTCTCTCAAAGAGATCTCGGATACGGCTTTGCAGTATTGGCACGTCCTTGGCTGGACCCCAGCTCAGCCCCCTGCTGATCCATGACATCAGTTGTGGTGGGGGGCCTGAGCGAAAGGTGGGGGCAGCTACCCACTTGGCACTTCGGGGAGCTGTGATGTAGAACCACTCCCGCTGCCACAATCCAGACACCTCTGGGAAGCAACCTTCAGGCCATGGAGCGCCAGCGAATTTGCTTATTAAAGCACCTCTGCACGCTGCATGCTTCCCCTCGATCATCTTTGGCTTCACATCGAAGGTCTTAAGCCACAGGCTGAAGTGAGGGGTAATGCGGAGGAAGGCCTCACATACGACAATAAATGTCGAGATGTGAAGAAGGGAATCCGGGGCCAGATCATGAAAATCTAGCCCATAATAGAACATAAGACCCCTAACAAAGGGATCCAGAACGAGGCCTAGTCCTTGGAGGAAGTGGGAGACGAACACGACACTCTCGTTGGGTTCGGGAGTAGGGACGACCTGCCCTCGGGCAGGCAGCCAACGCGAAATTTTGGCGGTCAGATATTTGGCCTCTCTCAACTTCTTGATGTCCTCCTCCGTGACAGAGGAAGGCATCCACCGACCTTGAAGGTTAGATCCGGACATAGTTGAAGGTCCGAAGTGCCTAAACCTGAGCTTTGGGTGTTGGAACTCGAGGCGGGAGGCGGATTTGATTGAGCACGAGAGGGAAAAAAGAAAAAGCCTTGTCCCCTTTATAAAGAGGGTGAATATCAAGCGTCCTCCTCGTGGACATTTGGGACTTGCCTAAGATCTAGGAGTCCCACCAATAGGCACGGTTGGGTTACCCACGTCCGTATTGATGAGAATCCCGTGATAAAGGGGACACGATCTCTGCTTCGACAAGACATGCCAAGGAAACCGCCTCGCGAAACACGCTGAGATGGGTTATGAAAAATGATCCGAATAAAGACCTGGCTATGGCATGATGTCACACTGCAGGGTACGTCAGAAGATTAGATTTGTGGAAATATTATTCTCTCTATGGTGGTATGTGGAACTTGTTTTGCAGAGTCGGACACGATCCTCATGTTCAAAATCTTCTATGAAGTATTCTGAGGAGGAACCCGCCTTGCAATGCCAAAGACAATCTGCGCGGTGGACTCATCATCGTTGAAGCCTGGTTTAGGGGCTACTGAGGGAGTCCTGGATTAGGGGGTATCCGGACAGCCGGATTATATCCTTTGGCCGGACTGTTGGACTATGAAGATACAAGATTGAAGACTTCGTCCCATGTCCGGATGGGACTCTCCTTGGCATGGAAGGCAAGCTTGGCAATACGGATATGTAGATCTCCTTCCTTGTAACTGACTCTGTGTAACCCTAGCCCCCTCCGGTGTCTATATAAACCGGAGGGTTTAGTCCGTAGGACCAACAACAACAATCATACAATAGGCTAGCTTCTAGGGTTTAGCCTCTTCGATCTCGTGGTAGATCAACTCTTGTACTTCTCATATTATCAAGAACAATCAAGCAGGACGTAGGGTATTACCTCCATCAAGAGGGCCTGAACCTGGGTAAACATCGTGTCCCCTGCCTGCTGTTACCATCCGCCTAGACGCACAATTCGGGACCCCCTACCTGAGATCCGCCGGTTTTGACACTGAAATCAAGGTTTATAGTTGTACGAGTAGTACTACTACTAGAACCGCATGGTGGAGCGTCTGTACTCTTATTTTATTTTAATATCTGATAAAGTACACATTTATTCGGGAGAAGGGCGGAAAACGGCAGCCCAATGGTAGTGTTAAAAAACATCAAACATGTAATGATGATATTGATCAACCATGCTCGAATATATCTTGGCCTCCATGCGAGCCCGTCTGTGTGTTCTCGCTCCTCGTCTCTCTCAAGGAACGGCGGGTTGGCAATTTTGCCATCAATTGAGATCAATTTGCTCACACTCCGGTCCCACATGTCAGTGGTATGCAAAGAGGAAGTGCATTGACTGACTGGCCATATGCGTACTTGGTTTTGCACCTTCAGGCCATGCTTGGAATGGTTGTATTTCAATACGTAGGCGTATAACTTACACCCGTAAGTTACTGGCTGCTATGCAAATTCCAGCCGGAATTGAAACGACGGGCGCAGGTGTTTATTTTTTACAACTGTATTCAAAAGAGAAACGATGATCCAAATAGGGCCTCGTACTACTCCTCCCTCCGTCATAGTTTACAGGACGCGCTTCATTCTGATGCATTTCTCTCCATGCGTTTCCACCACCAGAGAGAGTTTAGAGCGTATTGATGGTTGCTTCTTCCGAGAAACTTACAGTGGGAAAGGTGGGGCTTATGATTTGACTGCTCATTACTACTCACAAAGTTGTGAGAAGGTGTTAAATTAAAATTGATCCATGCTTTCATTGGCAGGAACGCCCCCCATCTCTGTCTAAATGAACAAGGCATGTTGGGAAAAAAGTAGCTGTCTGGAGCATGCAACATTCCGATCATTTTGTGCACTTCCACTAAAAGAGAGCTGAGTGTCCCTGTTCCAAAGATATTAAGTGTGATTACGATAATAGAGGACTGTTGATGAAACAATAAACACACAAATAGAAGCCGGTCACCTTTGTAGTCTCTCTTAAGACTAACTCGTTGGAGAAGATTAAGCAAATAGTTGTGGAAGATTAGGCTCGGAGATGGATGAGGAGGATAGAGAAAAACCAATCTCCCTTTGTGCAGTCGCACTGAAATGTAGACGTTGCCCGCGTGACACTTTAATACAACTACACAAAACACTCTTAAGAAAAAAGTGATTTGTGCAGTTCACCAAAAGGTCGCAATAGCAACGAGGTGAAATGGATAGCCCTGTTTGCAAGAAAGTGGTAGAAAGGAAACAATTACTGGCCAATAATAGTTGATGACACATGTGTCATGGATTTGTCACGACAGATGTCGTAGTGTGAGGACTTAGTCGTGAGGCCAACGCATCTATGCGGTAGCTTGAGAGGGGTTGATCGGGATGAGAGACGCGAGGAGAATCAACACACAAGACAAGGGTTTAGACATCTTCGGGCCCCGGGAAACATCATCCGGTAATAACCCTACATGCTGTTTGTGGCTTGGTCTCATTATCATCACGAGGGACTCGTCGTATCTCCGGATCTCCTAGTTGTGTCTAGCCTTAACGATTATTCAACCTGTCCATCTTGGGGTGCCCCGCCCCTCCTTATATAAGTTGAAGGGGCAGGTTACATGTAGAGTCCAACTCGGATTAAGACTTACACAATTCTGACTTCACATCACGGGCTTCTCTCCATGGGCTTCTTAATGTCTTGGGATTCTTAACGTCTCGGGCTTATTAACCCCAGGCGACTCTGTCTGCTGGGATATAACTGTCTCCCGGATTACCATCTGGCTTACAATCTGACTTATAATCTGGCTTATAATCTGTCCGCCGGCTTACCATCTGGCTTACATCTGCCTTCTTATAATCTGACTTAACATCTGCCAGCTTATAATCTGACTTAACATCTACTGGCTTATAATTTGACTTAACATCTACCGTCTTATAATCTGACTTAACATTTGCCGGCTTATAATCTCTTTCGCAGCAGAAAAGGCTTTCCAGCCACTATCTCTTTCGCCTGCTGAACCTCCTCACGGAGTGCTCTGGACTCTGATCGCGCTTCTCTTGCCTCCTGTCGGGCCTTGTCCAGTTCAACCGTTAAGGCTTCATTCTCCCTTTCAAAGAATTCGCAGCAGCCAGCAGCATTCTCCAAAGCGAGTGTCATCATGGATACCTTCTCCTCGCCCTGGCATCGCGCAACTTGTTCGGCCTTTAGTTCAACCGATGCCTCTTTAGCAGCAACATCACTAAGCCAGACCCGCTCCTTGGCCCAGACTAGCTCCGCCCGAAGTGCCTCCACGTCGGCAGCACCATCTGCATTGTATAATATACAACACTTTCCCGCATCAAGCACACTGGTGTAAAGAATGTTCAAAACACACACCTTGCGAGTCGTCAAGACGCCTGTTGATCAATGCAATGTCATCCTCCGCAATATCCAGCTTATGCTGTAGTTCGACCACCTCCGTATTCCGGGCAGCCGTAGGAGGGGCAACAGCCTGTATTTCAAATTAAACCAAGGTTAATACCTGAGCATAAATCTTTGATCCCCCGATCGATTCCTTTAGAAGACAATCCGAGTCTCAGGGGCTACTGCATATACAACAGGTGCATTCTGTCAATGAAATTCAGTTGATAAAGCTACATCACAAACCTCAAAACCTCTTAGAAGGCTCGTAAAGGCCTTGTTCAATCCACTCTTTGCGGATAGAACCCTTTCGACCACTGTAACCATCAAGGAATGGTGCTCGTCTGAAATGGACGGTCGTCGTAGCATGTCCGTCAGCATCTCCGGCGCTCCTAGGTCTTTGGAAACCACTGCCGGAGTACGGCATTCCAGTGAAGGAACTCGCTTGCTTGCCTCTAGAACCGTCTCCGGCTATAAACTAGACGGTTCGGGAACACCAGTCTCGATCCCGGGACCTCGAGTGACGGAGGCACCCCCTTCAGGCGCCCTTCGAGATGATACCTCGGTATCATCTTCTTTGTTGGGCATTTAGGCCGGAGGAGGCGCGTCACTCTCCATCATCTCCGGAAGAAGATCTCCCGAGGAGGAGGACGATTGAGAAACACCAGGTGTTAACCTGCATGGATGAACATACGATCACTTCACTAGCGGGAAAAAATAAGGTACGTTCAAAGTGCCCCAGCTTCACTTACGGTTTGCCTTGAGGTTCGTGCTCATCATCAAACTCTACGGCAGCCTCGCTTGCCCGGCCCAAGCCGCTCGACGACGACATTTTTCCTCTCTTGGAAGGTTTCCCCTCCTGATCTTCGGAGGCGGCCCTCTTCTTGCCTTGGAGGACCCCCTCCGCACTCTTGCCCTTGGGCAAAAGGACTTCGGTTTTCCCGAACGCGGCCACCTGATACGGTGTCGGGACTAGCATCCTCGTTAGCAGGTCAGTCGTAGGGCCTTCGGGAAGAGGCGTCGGACACCAGATCAGCACCACTTTCTTTATCCAGTCCTGTACAGGGACGGATTGTTCAATATCTTGTTAAGAGATACCTGAATGGAAGGTGCTCGGATACCGAATACTTACCGAAGTGTCCGGATGGTTGCATTCAAGGCCAACGTCTTCGGTTTATGCGTAGATGAAATTGCATGCTACGTTCCCCAACAATGGTATCAGAGCCAGGTTTATGCGTAGATGATATGCACGAGTAGAACACAAAGAGTTGTCGGTGATAATAGTCATACTGCTTACCACCAACGTCTTACTTTGATTCGACGGTATTGTTGGATGAAGCGGCCCGGACCGACATTACATGACCGCGTTCATGAGACTGGTTCTACCGACGTGCTTTGCACACACGTGGCTGGCGGGTGTCTGTTTCTCCAACTTCAGTTGAATCGAGTTTGACTATGGCCGGTCCTTGTTGAAGGTTAAAACAACACACTTGACGAAAAATCACTGTGGTTTTGATGCATAGGTAAGAACGATTCTTGCTAGAAGCCCGTAGCAGCAACGTAAAACTTGCAACAACAAAGTAGAGGCCGTCTAACTTGTTTTTGCAGGGCATGTTGTGATGTGATATGGTCAATACATGATGATATATAAATTGTTGTATGAGATGATCATGTTTTGTAAAAGTTATCAGCAACTGGCAGGAGCCTTATGGTTGTCGCCTTATTTTATGAAATGCAAGCGCCATGTAATTGCTTTACTTTATCACTAAGCGGTAGCGATAGTCGTAGAAGCAATAGTTGGTGAGACGACAACGACGCTACGATGAAGATCAAGGTGTCAAGCCGGTGACGATGGAGACCATGATGGTGCTTTGGAGATGGAGATCAAAGGCACAAGATGATGATGGCCATATCATGTCACGTATTTTGATTGCATGTGATGCTTATCCTTTATGCTTCTTATTTTGCTTAGTACGGCTGTAGCATTATATGATGACCCCTCACTAAATTTCAAGTTACAAGTGTTCTCCCTGAGTATGCACCGTTGCTGAGACACCACATGATGATCGGGTGTGATAAGATCTACGTTCACATACAGCGGGTGCAAGCCAGTTTTGCACATGCAGAATTCTCGGGTTAAACTTGATGAGCCTAGCATATGCAGATATGGCCTCGGAACACCGAGACCGAAAGGTCGAACATGAATCATATAGTAGATATGATCAACATAGTGATGTTCACCATTGAAAACTACTCCATCTCACATGATGATCAGACATGGTTTAGTTGATATGGATCACGTGATCATTTAGATGACTAGAGGGATGTCTATCTAAGTGGGAGTTCTTTAGTAATATGATTAATTGAACTTTAATTTATCATGAACTTAGTACCTGATAGTTTTTGCATATCTATGTTGTTGTAGATCAATGGCCCGTGCTACCGTTCCCATGAATTTTAATGCGTTCCTAGAGAAATCTAAGTTGAAAGATGATGGTAGCAACTACACGGATGGGGTCCGTAAGTTGAGGATTATCCTCATTACTGCACAGAAGAATTACGTCCTCAAAGCACCGCTAGGTGCAAGACCAGCTGCAGGAGCAACTCTGGACGTTATGAACATCTGGCAGAGCAAAGCTGATGACTACTCGATAGTTCAGTGTGCCATGCTTTACGGCTTAGAATCGGGACTTCAAAGACATTTTGAACGTCATGGATCATATGAGATATTCCGGGAGTTGAAGTTAATATTTCAAGCAAATGCCCGAGTTGAGAGATATGAAGTCTCCAACAAGTTCTACAACTGCAAAATGGAGGATAATAGTTATGTCAGTGAACACATACTCAGAATGTCTGGGTACCACAACCACTTGACTCAGCTAGGAGTTAATCTTCCTGATGATAGTGTCATTGACATAGTTCTTCAATCAGTGCCACCAAGCTATAAAGGATTCATGATGAACTATAATATGCAAGGGATGCAAAATACAATTCCCGAGCTCTTCGCAATGCTAAAAGCTACGAAGGTAGAAATCAAGAAGGAGCATCAAGTGTTGATGGTTAACAAGACCACTAGTTTTAAGAAAAAGGGCAAAGGGAAGAAGGGGAGCTTCAAGAAGAACAACAAGCAAGTTTCTACTCAAGGGAAGAAGCCCAAGTCTGGACCTAAGCCTAAAACCGAATGCTTCTACTTCAAAGGGACTAGTCACTGGAAGAAGAACTGCACCAAGTATTTGGCGGATAAGAAGGATGGCAAAGTGAAAGGTATATTTGATATACATATTATTGATGTGTACCTTACTAATGCTCGTAGTAGCCTCTGGGTATTTGATACTGGTTTTGTTGCTCATATTTGCAACTCGAAACAGGGGCTACAGATTAAACGAAGATTGGCTAAGGAGGAGGTGACGATGCACGTGGGAAATGGTTCCAAAGTCGATGTGATCGCCGTCGGCACGCTACCTCTACATCTACCGTCGGGATTAGTTTTAGACCTAAATAATTGTTATTTGGTGCCAGTGTTGAGCATGAACATCATATCTGGATCTTGTTTATTGCAATACGGTTATCATTTAAGTCAGAGAATAATTGTTTTTCTGTTTATATGAATAAAACCTTCTATGCTCATACACCCAATGCAAATGGTTTATTGAATCTTGATCGCAGTGATACACATATTCATATTATTGAAGCCAAAAGATGCAAAGTTAATAATGATAGTGCTACTTATTTGTGGCACTGCCGTTTAGGTAATATTGGTGTAAAGCGCATGAAGAAACTCCATGATAATGGGCTTTTGGAATCACTTGATGCTTGCGAACCATGCCTCATGGACAAGATGACTAAGACTCCATTCTCTGGAACAATGGAGCGAGCCACTGACTTATTGGATATAATACATACTGATGTATGCGGTCCGATGAGTACTGAGGCTCGCGGTGGGTATCGTTATTTTCTGACCTTCATAGATGATTTAAGCAGATATGGGTATATCGACTTAATGAAACATAAGTCTGAAACGTTTGAGAAGTTCAAAGATTTTCAGAGTGAAGTGGAAAGTCATCGTAACAAGAAAATGAAGTTTCTACGATCTGATCTTGGAGGTGAATATTTGAGTTACGAGTTTGGTCTTCATTTGAAACAATGTGGAATAGTTTCACAACTCATGAAACCTGGAACACCACAGCGTAATGGTGTGTCCGAACGTCGTAACCGTACTTTATTAGATACAGTGCGATCTATGATGTCTCTTACCGATTTACCACTTGTTATGCATTAGAGACAGCTGCATTCACGATAAATATGGCACCATCTAAATCCGTTGAGATGACACCGTATGAACGATGGTTTGGAAAGAAACCTAAGCCGTCGTTTCTTAAAGTTTGGGGATGCGATGCTTATGTGAAAAAGCTTCAACCTGATAAGCTCGAACCCAAATCGGAGAAATGTGTCTTCATAGGATACCCAAAGGAAACTGTTGTGTACACCTTCTATCACAGATCTGAAGGCAAGATATTCGTTGCTAAGAATGGATCCTTTCCAGAGAAGGAGTTTCTCTCAAAATAAGTTAGTGGGAGGAAAGTAGAACTTCATGAGGTAATTGTACCTTCTCTCGAATTGGAAAGTAGTTCATCACAGAAATCAGTTCTAGTGATTCCTACACCAATTAGTGAGGAAGCTAATGATGATGATTATGAAACTTCAGATCAAGTTACTACCGAACCTCGTAGGTCAACCAGAGTACGGTCCGCACCAGAGTGGTACAGTAATCCTGATCTGGAAGTCATGTTACTAGACCATGACGAACCTACGAACTATGAGGAGGCGATGATGAGCCCAGATTCCATGAAATGGCTTGAGGCCATGAAATCTAAGATGGGATCCATGTATGAGAATGAGGTGTGGACTTTGGTTGACTTGCCCGATGATCAGCAAGCCATAGGGAATAAATGGATCTTCAAGAAGAATACTGACGCTGACGGTAATGTTACTGTCTACAAAGCTCGACTTGTTGCAAAAGGTTTTCAACAAGTTCAAGGAGTTGACTATGATGAGACCTTCCCACCCGTAGCGATGCTTAAGTCTGTCCAAATCATGTTAGCAATTGCCGCATTTATATGATTATGAAATTTGGCAAATGGATGTCAAAACTACATTCCTTAATGGATTTCTTAAAGAAGAGTTGTATATGATACAACCAGAAGGTTTTGTCGATCATAAAGGTGCTAACAAAGTGTGCAAGCTCCAACAATCCATCTATGGACTGGTGCAAGCATCTCGGAAGTTGGAATATACGCTTTGATAAGGTGGTCAAAAAATATGGTTTTATAGAGACTTATGGTGACGCCTGTGTTTACAAGAAAGTGAGTGGGAGCTCTGTAGCATTTCTAATATTATATGTGGATGACATATTGTTGATCAGGAATGACATAGATTTCTGGATAGCATAAAAGGATACTTGTATAAGATTTTTTCAATAAAAGACCTCGGTGAAGCTACTTATATATTGAGCATCAAGATCTATAGAGATAGATCAATACGCTTGATAGGACTTTCACAAAGCACATACCTTGACAAGATTTTGAAGGAGTTCAAAATGAATCAGTGAAAGAAAGGGCTCTTACCTGTGTTGCAAGGTGTGAAGTTGAGTAAGACTCAAAGTCCGACCACGGCAGAAGATAGAGAGAGAATGAAAGTCATTCCCTATGCCTCAGCCATAGGTTGTATACGATATGCCATGCTATGTACCAGACCTATTGTGTACCTTGCCATGAGTTTGGCAAGGGGGTACAATACTGATACAGGAGTAGATCACTTGACAACGGTCAAAATTATCCTTCAAGGACTAAGGAAATATCTCTCGGTTATGGAGGTGATAAAGAGTTCGTCGTAAAGAGTTACGTCGATGCAAGCTTTTACACCGATCTAGTTGACTCTGAGTCTCAATCTGGATACATATTGAAAGTGGGAGCAATTAGCTACAGTAGCTCCATGCAGAGCATTGTAGACATAGAAATTTGCAAAATACATACAAATCTGAATGTGATAAACCTGTTGACTAAACCTCTCTCACAAGCAAAACATGATCACACCTTAGTACTCTTTGGGTGTTAATCACATAGCAATGTGATCTAGATTATTGACTCTAGTGAACCATTTGGGTGTTGGTCACATGGCGATGTGAACTATGGGTGTTAATCATATGAAGATGTGAACTATTGGTGTTAAACCGCATGGCAATGTGAACTAGATTATTGACTCTAGTGCAAGTGGGAGACTGAAGGAAATATGCCATAGAGGCAATAATAAAGTTGTTATTTATATTTCCTTATATCATGATAATTGTTTACACTACAAAAAAAGACACATCCATGACATTTTGGGCCAAATGAATTTTTTTCCTGTCATACTTATGACACTTCTATGACGATAATTGTGACAAAACCCGGTATCATCATAGATGTGGTGGGCTCCTACTTCTATGACAAAAATCATGACAGAGAATGGGCTTGTCGTCCTGGGCGGGCCGGAGACGCAGCTGAATGACATTCTTTGGGCCGTCCATGACGGAGAAAGCCGTGGTAGAAGCGAGGGCGAGGAAAATATCGGGGGAGTTCCCGGTTACGGTGGGTGGTCGGGGGCCGAGCGATGCGCGTTTCTCTCATACGTATGCACATATGTCCGAGGTGTTGCACTCTAACTGAACCCGAGCAAGGCGTTGGGCTCTAACTGAACCCGAGTGATTGCACTGTAGGCTACGCATTTATGAACCCGAGCAATCAATCGATCCCTTGCTGTTAACTGAACTCGAGTGATTCCTTTGCTACTGCTGCTAACTGAAGCCGAACGAACACTGCTGCCTCCTTCCCTGGATGAACAGTGAGTGTTGTTGAGGGGGTTTGGATGAACAGTTCCCGGTGGGGGGTTGGATGAACAGGAACGCGTGGTAGTAGGCCGTTGTCGTTGGATGAACAGTACCCGATCGACCGAGCCGGTGGATGAACAAGACCCCGTGGAGGTCTGGATGAATAGGACCCCGTGGAGGGCTGGATGAACAGGACCCCGTGGTGGGCTAGATGAACAGTAGCCGGTGGAGGGCTGGATGAACAGTAGCCCGTGGAGGGGTGGTTGAACAGGACCCCCGTGGAGAGGGCTGGTTGAATAGTAGCCGGTGGAGGAGCGCGCGGTGGAGGCTAGATGAACAGGAGCCCGTGGATGAACAGTCGTAGGTGGAGGCTAGAGGAGGTCGACGGTGGATGAATAGTAGCCCGTGGAGGCAGTCGACGGTGGATATGAACAGTATCCCGTGGAGTCTCATTTTGCAGTACGCCACACCCCTCCTGATGAACAGGACCCCCGTTTCGACCGTAGCACTCCAACACAAGCCCGTTTCCTCCGTTTTGCGGTACGCCACACCCCTCCCGATCAACATGACCCCGTTTCGACCGTAGGAGGTCCATTTCCTCCATTTTGTAGTATGCCAGACCCCTCCCGATGAACAGGATCTCGTTTCCACCGTGGCCAGTCGAACACAAGGCCGTTTCCTCTGTTCTGCAGTACGCCAGGCCTCGTTTCCATCGCCTGTTCCGTCCAAGCCGGTTGGCTCCCGATGAATAGCACACGTTCCATTGCCTCCCAATGAACATGACACATTCCGTTGCCTCCCCATGAACACGAAGACGACGCAGTTTCTCCGTTCCGACCCAGCCACAGCCATGTACACGAGCCCTGGTCGTACGTATGCGCGAGTAGGCGTTCGAGACCCCGCCTGTATGTACGTACATGGTCGTATTTACTTTCGTGCACCCTGGCCACTGTACGTACATGTACATGCTACGTGCACGCCTCTACTATGACACGTGCGCGCCTCTACTACCACACGTGCCCTTCCTTACACGACCACGGTTCATTGCTGCAGCCTGCAGACAGACCGATCGACCAGTATGCACGTACATGTTCGCGACCAGAATGACAACGCTACGTACGCTTCGACCAGGTGGGTCCCGACTGTCAAGCACTTCCTTGAGTGTGAAGATGTAGCTGGTGGGTCCCAGCAGTCAGGGGGCGAATCATTTTCTTGCCCGTAATATGGACGCACTTCCTTGCGTGCGAAGATGTAGCTGTTGGGTCCCAATAGTTAGGGAGGAACGTTTTTTCACAAAATACGGTGGCCCGTCCGGTGGGTCCCCGCTATCAGGTGGAGGAATCATTACTTTGCGCATAATAAGGAGGCATTTCCTTGTTGCGGCCGTGGACCCAGTTGTCAGCTTCTCCATCTACAGTACTCCTCCGGTGGAAGTCATTCATTGACCACATTGACCACGCCGCGCCGAGAGCATCAGGGCGGTGGACGACGATGAGGCCTAGGAAGGGGACGACGCGGAGCCAGGGAAGACGCGGCCGTGGATGCCCACACAGAGGGGAGTACGTGGGTTGACTCCTTCGGCTGTGGTGTGAGGCTGCCGTCGTCAGATAATAACAGGAGGTCTGGGTGAGTATAGAGGGATGTCATGGCCAGCGGTGGCAGCACAGCCGGACAAGAGAGGCAGGAGCAGGCGGCACGGCCGACACTTGTTTGGGCGGCTAGAGCAAGAAGACCAGAGGTTGAAGAAGTACTATGGCCGTTCGATGGGCATCATACGGTCACTTCAGCTAGAATCGTTTATAATGACTAAGTTGACAAAGCCCGTGGTACGCGTCAACTTAGTAGGCCCACAGGTCAGCCTCCAAAACGGTGCGCCCCAGATGTCAGGGAGAGGAATCATTTTTTGGGCGGCTGAAGCTAGACTATCCGAGACTGAAGAAGAAGCACGACGTCCACTGGATGGATATCCAACGGCCACTGCTGCTAGAACCGTGTGTGGACTATAAGTTGACAAAGCCTTGCATACGCGTCAACTTACTTTTTTTAGGGGGCACGTCAACTTAGTAGGCCCACAAGTGTGTGGCAGAGAACTTATACCACATTTGCGATTTGTAAGAATGTACAGCCCACATTTTTGAATTCTAATGGAATTTACTACAGCCCATTTACAGTTTGTTAAAAGTACAACCCATTTTCTAGTAAGGACAACCATTAATAATTTCAACCAACCGTTCAAAACAGAATTCAAAAAAATTCCCACATTTTGATGGGATACAAAATATTTTTATCCCGAAATTTCTAGTCAGATTAAATACAATTTCAATATAAATTTGGATTACGTAAAAATCCAACGAAACATTGTGCGCGCAACAATTAATGAAATTAAAATTTTCAAATTCCAAAAACAATATTTTATAAACTAATCACGTGTTTGGTGCATTTTTTTATAGTTACTGCCCAGTTTTTATAATTACATCCCATTTAATATTTATTAAAGCCCATTTTCATATTAAGCCTAATGCATCCCTCTTAGGAAAGATTTGCTGCCCAGCGGGGCGGAGAATAACAAGTTGACCTTGCCTGGGTATTCCTAAAAAAGTATAGCTGGGCTAGCCATTTTCAGCTTGAAAAAAATTAATATCTGGGCTGGATATCTGGCCTGGGCTAGACGGGCCATAGCCCGCCCAGTTAATACCCCGCTCTCCTCTGAACAACAACGAAAACATTGCTCAAGAAAAACTCTCCAGTGCTCACACCTCAAAAACACAAATACTACTCGAGCTGCTTGGTCCCAGCTGTCGGCCGTTCCTTGTGCAATTCTCTCATTTATTGACTACATAGGTTGACAATGGTGTGGGACCGTGATGTCAGGAAACCAGGAGGAAGCAAAATAAATATAGAGGCAATTGCATACGTACGGCTATGGCCCTAGTGGGCCCCTACTGTCGTCCAGTCAAAATAAAGTCATCTCCTGAATCCTCATGTTCATTGACCATGTTGACAATGCTCGACGCCACGGCGAGCGCAACAACTCGAAGGACGACGGAGAGGGCCTCACGGGCCCTGCGGATGGTCTGATACATCGTCCGCTACTCATTCAGGAAGCCAGGATCATCGGACACCTATGAGCACCTTTGAGAGACTGAGACGGCATGAAACGGTAAGGCCGCGCTTGGGAGCTCTGGTTTATTTCACACCTGTATTAAGATACAAGTGTAACTTACTCGTCATCAGAAACAACGCGTAAAATACAGGCGTAATGAAACCAAGGGCCCGAGGTCTGTAAGTAAAACCGGCGGATTACGCGTGCAATTTGAGAGACCAGTGTATATTTTACTAGTCGAAATCGACCAACCAAGAGCTTCGCCCGAGACCATCTGCTTTTATTTACAAGCGTCAGTTTTACAAGCGGTTCTGGTTGGAAAACGATGATCCAATCACGGCCTAAGATGATGAGTTTGTCAGAATATCATATGGTTTCACCTCTAACCTACCCGAGTTGTCGTATAGGCTATGAATGAAACATAAGACAATGAACTTCTGAAGCACAGAAACAACACAAGAGGATGATCTTCTTAACATGCAAATCACGGGCATTAGATCAACATGCAAAACAATATGAAGCATATTTTCAGGAGGCACGGTGAACAGCTCGTGATGCCGCATGCCACAACATTGCAAGCTCAACTTTGCAATCAAACTCACAAGGCCTGGCATTACATAGAAAACATTCGGAACAAACTCTTAAAATACCTTACATAAGTCAACATTCATGTGACTATGCATCTCAGGAGAGTAAATATTTACTTCTGAACCGAAGACAGGAATAGGAAAAAACGACCGACGTTGCTCACAGCAAAGGGCGCCCCACTCATAAATATCAAATGCATGTCTTCTGGCTAACATCAATGAGCAAAAATTGACAAGGTTTTCCAATTCCAATATATTAAACTAATGTCTTCTTGCTAACATCAATGATTAAACTTTGACAAGCTTTTC
This sequence comes from Triticum urartu, assembly GCF_003073215.2. NCBI lineage: Eukaryota > Viridiplantae > Streptophyta > Magnoliopsida > Poales > Poaceae > Triticum > Triticum urartu. The sequence goes on from NC_053023.1 coordinate 366,360,871, forward strand.
CCATTCAAAATATGTAATGCCTATGATTGTGGAACGGGCAGGGTTTGCCATCAGTTTGTCATCTGATAGTCCGGTGGCTCAAGGTGACGACGAATGATTAGAGAACCATTCGATGTATTGTGCATGATGAAGTATTATGGAGGACACGAACCATCTGAACGTTCTGTGCAGTTCCACTAAAATCAAGCTGAGCATCCTTGTGGATTTTGTTTTTATATGCTGCCAGAAAACAAAGACACATCATCACACACATGAATATTGGCCCAAGTGTCAACCCACCAATCGGTGGACTAACAAACTGAAAGTATGGTATATAGATTACCATACCCACATGCCCCATCATTGTTGCTTAGAGTGACATTGACAGACTTGGAGTCCTGTCCTGGCTTCTAGGTACTTGTTTGGGCACTTGTTTGCCCAGTGTTCCTCCGAACCATATCTGTGTTGGTCCCATATTTGTTCTCTTTGAAACTTTTTCCTATGTGAGGGCAGCAAATCTAGTCCTGCACAAACTACCCGACCCCCCAGTTTCTTTCCCTTTTCAACAAGGAGATCGGTTCCTTACAGATGTATGTACTTGGTTACCCCCCTTTTCCCTTTTCGACCAACAAAGCGGCTGGATAGCTAGTCTATACTACTTTCCCTCCCTCCTTTCCTCATTGAACCACGTCCTAGATTCATGCTCCACCCCACCGGAGCCTTCTTTCCTCTTTGAACAAAGACATAGATTCGACTATAGAATCGAAAAAGATCCACATGCAGCTAGAGCAATGACGGTTTCAAAGAAACTTATACCTTAGGGTCGTTGGCATGTGGCAAGGCATGCGGCGGAGGCCGGATTTGCCCACACTATGTACGACAGCGAGGAAGAAGGGGTCGGTGGCCCTCCCGCAGAGGCGTTGGGTGAAAGAGAAAATCACAGCCGGCAGTGGATTGCCTCCCTTGCCGAAGGCGATAGAGTGAACGCTGCACCTCCTCCCCTTCCTGGTGCGACGGGATCCGGACGCCTCCTTCGCCAGTTGTGAGGGGGGTGAGAGAGACAGAGGCCACAACGCAGTCTTATTTAGATCTGGTGAAGAGGGTGAGAGACTATGAATATAGCAAACCCTAGCAAACGAACGCTGAGCCACCAGCGTGTATATATGTGTAGTGCGGCGAGAGTGTGGAGAGTGCAAACCCTAGCGAACAAGCGCTGAGGTTCCAGCTTATATAGTGTACTACATATATACTGTATTATGGACTGAGCTCTGGTGCCTTAACTGCACCTGCCTTTGGCTGTATGACAGGTAGGCCAACGACATTTTGGGCCCACCTGTCATACACCCAAAGGCAGGTGCACTAAGTCAATGAAGTTGTGTCCATATAGTACTCGTGTATACTACTAATATATAGCGGAGTGGTTTTCTTATTCTCTCCATAACAATCGTTTTAAATTGTGTAATTACGAAACGAAACTCTTTATTTAGGGGCTGCTTGGTTCTAGGCCTAGGAATGCCAAATTTTGCCATAAAATTTCTCCACACTTGCCTAAGGTTAGTTCTTCCTAATGAGAGCCACAAGTTGGCAAGCCTAAGGGAATCTTGCCACACTTTTTGAGTGTATGTCATGTGGTGCCCTAGTGTGGCAAAAAGTATATTTCCTAAGGTAAGGCTTGAATGAAACACCCTCCTAAGTTGGTCAAAGTTGCCTAACCTTAGGTGTGGCAACCATAGTCACAAATCAAACAACCCCTTAACGTACCAGTGAAGAAAACTACTACTTCCGATGAACTAACGATCCACGCGTCCTGGTCGCACTTCCTGTCCTGCATGTGCGGTACACTACCCTCCCTTAAGTGAACAACCAGACATGCGCCAAATTATCGGAAACGTGTGACAGTGTGTACAAATAAAGAATTTTAATTTCAAGTATCGGAAAGGTTTGAGAGTATGTACAGTTTGCCCTCTCTCAATAATTATGGTTTGTTTTGTTTGGCCTAAACTTGGTCAAACTTTACAAAGTTTGACTTCAGTCAAATCTAATATGTAGAGTAAATAAAAATGGAGGGCTACTACATCCATCCGGGTTTTTAGTCCACACCATTTTTTAATCAAAGTTAATAATTGTACAAATAAAATTATAGGGGAGCTGAAGACAAAGTTGTGAGAAGGCATAGAAATCAATACAAAACTTATGCTCGTAGTACCAACGTCGATCCTTCTTCGAGGAAACATTTGGTTCATAGCCAATTGTGTGATAAAATTGCATCAACGTGAAAGATGACTGCGTCCCGAACGCAACCAAGGTGAACTGATGAAGGATATCATCTTTGTGGGTAACAAGCAAAGAGCACTGATGGAAGACAGCTTGTTTTTCGTGGAAAATTGATCAGCTTCACCAGCCGCCGCAACCATGAGGCGCAACCATGAGCATCGGTAGGTCATCATGGTGATGCATCATCCATTTGGCATCAAGTTTGGGTGAGGAGCCTATGAAGTTCGACAAATCCTCACTGTGGTCTGTTTCTTCTCATTAATCAAGCTCGAGGAAGGAAGAACCACATGGCAGAGGACAATGAGGCGGAGCAACAATGGTCGTCCAACTTTGTGCAGTTCCACTAAAATTGGGTAAGACATGCCTGGGTATGGAGATACGCATTGCTGTTTGCAAAAATATAAAAAAGGGATATAGTGTTGTCACTTTGTTTTGGCAGTGGTACAAAATTAACAACGACATCTCAATTGTCATTAAGAATTAATGAAAAGTACACCAACAAACAGAAGCATCATGATTATCTTGTTGGGAACTAAACTAGGATACCCGAGAAAAAAAGCATTTCTTCATTTAACCAATGATAGTATTCGATTAGCAGCAGCAATAGGAGCATATGGACAATGACCGCACAACCACCATGTACTTTTTGTTGAAACAACATGTATACGTCCACCGAGGCATAAATCAGGACAACTTTTTGAGTGACATTTCCTCTATAATGGTAGGTGATGTTGGACCAGCCGACAAACCCTAGCTACTATACATGGGGAGCTGGGGAGTAGTCGCATAGAAGAAAACCCGCATGCAGCAACCTGGGGAGCTAGACCAATACAAGAAGTTATACCTCAAGTGGGCGAGATGTCGCTTAGGCGGGCGGGCGGGATCTGCCCACACGACGGCAGCGAACAAGGGCGCGGAGGACCTTCATCCGCGCCAGTGCCGGCTCTGAGAGGACGGTGCGCATGAGCTTCCTCCATCGCCGGTGGCGACAACGTCAACGCTACACCTCCTCACCTCCCGCAGCAAATGGGATTCGGCCTGTTTTGTGACCACTGGTGAGGAGAGAGATAGAGCTGACACTGTCATCTTGTTTTGATATGGAGAGGGTGAGAGAGCGAGACGCGAGAAACCCTATCAAACAATAGGCTATATATACAATGGAGTAAAAAATCGAGACCGGCTGCCTTGAAGCTACAAATATGGTGAGGATTAGGAATGAAGATCTTGATAGATCTCGGTTTGGTTTTTTGGTGCGTGAGATTAGATCTCTCATGGCACTCCGAAATACTTGTATTGCTCATGTTCAACGACATAACAACATTGTCAGTCACACTTTAGCTCATTATGGTAGGACTAGTGGTCGTATCGCTGTTTGGCTAGGTTCAGGCCCTGATGGCATTGTCGAACTTTGTAACTCCGAGTGAAGCTTGGCTACGTGAGTAATACAAGTTTGTTCCCGCAAAAAAAACATAGACATGCATATCCGTGTTTACGTAAAATTCCATCTCCATCTCCATCTCCAATCATATTTGTCCAACTGGCACATTATATACGTTGTTAATTATATATGCAGCAATATTAACGCACATCATCTCTTGTTTGCGGGCGTCCGCACCGCTGCCACGCCTGCTCCTAACCAACCCGAACCCTCTTCATCACCGCGCATGCTTCCCGCTCGAGACGGTCAGTGCCGCATTCATGCTCGGCCAGAGCGGACGCAACCTCTCACTGGCGTCGGCATTGAAGCGGCGCGCCGGCCGAGAGAGTGTCGCCCGCGCCGCTTCCTGATGCATGCGACTGCTCTACGTTCAAAGGTCACAATAGAAGGCCACAACATGCATGTAAAAAGTTCTTGGGAGTCCGTGCTATAGCTAGCTGTCCTCCCCCAACTCGTCAATCTCTTCCAGTAGTGCTAGTACTCCATGGCATGATCCATCGACAAGAAGGCGGGAAAGTTATCGTATACTCGGTTTGCGGTGAGTGGCATGCCGAGAGACCATGTGGGGTGGAGGCGTGGAGGAGGGTGAGACACGAAAGCGACAGACATGATTTAAACGTTGGCTTTGCTCGATGGCGCGATCCAACGAAACGAAATGTTGGTTTCTCTCCGTTTCCATTTTTTCTCCAGAAAAACGGAAACTTTCCACTCCATTTTCATTCCTACTCCAAGTTTGCCCCGTTACAACGTTCCATCAAATACAAAGGAAAACTAACATACATGCTGATGCATCTCAAAGATTCACAGATCAGAACCAATTTTTACTTCACAACTAAAGACAAAAGTTGTGAGAGCATGTACAAAAGAAAAACTATTGATGGGGTCACTACGAATTAAACCCTAAACCCTAAACATGATTTAATTTTCTGGCTAGGTAGAACCTATCAAAGGAAAGACGGCTGGCACTCTCGGATCATACGATGCTTTTGTGCAGTTCCACTAAAATCGAGCCGAGCATCCCTGATGGCAAAGATATTGAAGAAGTGTGATTAGAATAACAGTACTGGCACTAGTTCATGAGACATAAACTCATCACAAATAGAAGCCGGTAGAAGTAGAGAAAGATCGACATGGAGATGGAGCTAAATGGGGAGCTGCGGTAGTGGAGCAAGCCGGATCCAAAAGGAAGATGTACTACTACATGGGACGTCGGGATGTAGCTGGAAGGGCGGTTGGGACGCGCCGACTGTGGGTTTTCTCCCTCGCCGATGTTGACCGCGTCTACGCAGAACATTGTTCCCTTCCCCCGGCGGCGGGATCAGGCCGGATATGTGACCAGCGGTGTGGCCACCATCGTTCTATGCTTGTGAAGAGAGCAACCCAAGAAAGCAGGCTTGTAGCTTAGGCTCCTGCTAGTGTGTATATAGTGGTTTTCTTTTTCTCTCCATATCAACCATTTTATATTGCATATGTGTCATTGAAGAGTGAAATGATGGTTGCTTCTTCCGACTAACTTACTGTGTGATTTGACTGCTCCTTAGTGGCCCCTACACGTACCCCCTACGTGTATGACCGTTCCTGAGTCTCACTTGTACTTATCTCTATTTTCTTGCATGACACATGAGTAGACAGGATGCGCATACATGAATTTTGTTACTGCACATTGTTATGTATAGTACTGTACTACTAGTACCTACTCCCTCCTTCCGGTTCACTACTGGTACTCCCTCCGTCCTAGCTTATTTGTCCCCTTTGTACTCAATTCATGGGCTCGTTTTCCTCAAGAAATTGTCTTTACCAACGTATTAATATCGGGAATGCATGCGTGAACAACGAATGATTAAACCTTGCATGCAACGTTTTGACAAAGCATTGACTTATGAACATGTGAATGTAAGGAACTACAACCTCGTGCATGCATGCAACAGTCACACATACACATGGACGCAAAAACGGGCACGACGCCCTAATGCATGCATGTCCGAGCACATGACGGAACACACACGGTCACGCTCAAGTGCTCAACCTACACGTGCATGCACACACATACTCAGCCAGGGTGAGCTAGTGACAGTATAAACATCGGAAAATGTATATATTGAGCGCAATGAGCGTATTATGAAGTCCACTGACCTTATTTTTACAAATATACTGTGACATACAGTGTATTTTTCTCATTTGAAATTAAGCCATATTAACCGGAAAGGAGACAGTATGGACTAGCATTACTTTGCCGTGTCTCGTCAACTTGCCGAACGAGGAGAAGCTTGCAGGACGGGAGAAGCTTGCGCGCAGTGGCTCACAAGACATGGAGAAACTTTTGACTAATGCAAGCTCTTCCTCGCTCAGGCGGTGGACGTGCAACAGTTAATTTCAGTGTCAGATTGCCAAAAGCATACACTATACTAGTACTTGTATTATTCTTCGACTTCCCGAAGAGGCAAATAGCCAAGCGCAGAGTTTACTAGTACTAGTACTACTACTATAGAGGCATGTACTATACTATACTAGGAACCAGATGGAGGCATGTACTCTTATTATATTTTAAAAATGTGATAAAGCAATCTTCAACACATTTGGTTCTCTTTGAGGGTTCTCGCATGTGATAATGGAAGTTGATTGCATGGAACACTCGCCACAATTCTCGCTTAATTCTGGCTTAGATCCTTTTACAAATAGGAGCACTCGGTAATATTTCCTCTTTTTTTGTTATTCAGCATGTAAACAGGTCAGCAAACCTTGCGGCGCATCTTTGTGCGAACCGTGTTTGCTGCACTTTGAATGTGGCCGAGAGCTGGCTTGATGAAGCACCTCGCTTCCTTCTTGTTTTTTGGTGGGGTACCTCACTTCCTAGTGACCAGTCTCTTGGCAGATCGTCCTAGGAATGCTTATATATGAATAAAGCTCTCTCATTTAACTGCAAAAAGATTAAGCCATATTAATCGGAAAGGAGGGAGTATGGACTAGCACTACTTTTTGGTGTGTCCCGTCAACTCGCAGAAGGAGGAGAAGCTTGCAGGACAAGGTGAAGCTTGCTTACGCCTTTTGACTAATGCAACCTACCCTCGCCTAGGCAGTGGACATGCAGCAGTTCATTCCGTGTCAGATTGCCACAGGCATACACTATAGTACCCAACATGTGGAGTACCATCATTGTTCGACTTCACGAAGAGGCAAAGAGCCAAGCACAAGGTTTATAGTTGTACGAGTAGTACTACTACTAAAACCGCATGGTGGAGCGTCTGTACTCTTATTTTATTTTAATCTCTGATAAAGTACACATTTATTCGGGAGAAGGGCGGAAAACGGCAGCCCAATGGTAGTGTTAAAAAACAACGAACATATAATGATGATATCGATCAACCATGCTCGAATATATCTTGGCCTTCGTGCTAGCCCGTCTGTGTGTTCTCGCTCCTTGTCTCTCTCAAGGAACATTGGGTTGGCAATTTTGCCATCAATTGAGATTAGTTTGCTCACATTCCGGTCCCACATGTCAGTGATATGCCAAGAGGAAGTGCATTGACCGACTGGCCATACGCGTACCTGGTTTTGCAGCTTCAGGCCATGCTTGGAATGGTTGTATTTCAATACGTAGGTGTATAACTTACACCTGTAAGTTACTGGCTGCTGTGCAAATTCCAGGCGGAATTGAAACGACGGGCGCAGGTGTTTATATTATACAAGTGTATTCAAAAGAGAAATGATGATCCAAATAGGGCCTCGTACTACTCCTCCCTCCGTCATAGTTTACATGGCCGCTTCATTCTGATGCATTTCTCTCCATGCATTTCCACCACCAGAGAGACTTTAGAGCATATTGATGGTTGCTTCTTCCGAGCAACTTATAGTGGGAAAGGTGGGGCTTATGATTTGACTGCTCATTACTACTCACAATTAGTGCGGCACAACAACCGGGCTGAGTCTCCCATGCGGTTGTGCACTACTCCCTCCGTTCTTAAATATACTATGGAGTATTTGTCTTTCTTGAGATTTCAACGAGTGACTACACTCTAAAATATTTAGGAACGGAGGAAGTATAATTTTGTGCATGGCACATGGACCCGGATGCTGAAGAGGCTTCTGGCAATGCTATCAAGATTCCAGCATTTGTTTACATAATTGACGTACTATACAAATAATTTTCCAGCGACATGAAATTGTACAATGCTCTAAGCTTTCAGCTTTTGTTTCGTGTGTCTTGCCATCGATGCTCTTTCAGAAATGATAAAAAACTAACTTCCTTGCTAATGCATCTCAATGATTAGCAGATCAGAGCTAATATTTACATCACAACTTAAGACAAAGTTGTGAGAAGGTGTTAAATTAAAATTGATCCATGCTTTCGTTGGCAGGAACGCCCCCCATCTCTGTCTAAATGAACAAGGCATGTTGGGAAAAAAGTAGCTGTCTGGAGCATGCAACATTCCGATCATTTTGTGCACTTCCACTAAAAGAGAGCTGAGTGTCCCTGTTCCAAAGATATTAAGTGTGATTACGATAATAGAGGACTGTTGCTGAAATAGTAAACACAGAAATAGAAGCCAGTCACCTTTGCAGTCTCTCTTAAGACTAACTAGTTCGAGAAGATTAAGCAAATATTTGTGGAAGATTAGGCTCGGAGTTGGATGAGGAGGATAGAGCAAAACCAATCTCCCTTTGTGCAGTCGCACCGAAATGTAGACGTTGCCCGTGCAACATTTTAATACAACTACACAAAACACTCTTAAGAAAAAAGTGATTTGTGCAGTTCACCAAAAGGTCGCAATAGCAACAAGGTGAAATGGATAGCCCTGTTTGCAATAAAGAGGTAGAAAGGAAACAATTACTGGCCAATAATAGTTGATGACACATGTGTCATGGATTTGTCATGGCAGATGTCCTAGTGTGAGGGACTTAGTCGTGAGGCCAATGCATCTATGTGGTAGCTTGAGAGGGGTTGATCGGGATGAGAGACGCGAGGAGAATCAACACACAAGACAATGGTTTAGACAGCTTCGGGCCCTGAGAAACATCATCCGGTAATAACCCTACATGCTGTTTGTGGCTAGGTCTCATTATCATCATGAGGGAGTCGTCGTATCTCTGGATCTCCTAGTTGTGTCTAGCCTTAACGATTATTCAACCTGTCCATCTTGGGGTGCCCCGCCCCTCCTTATATAAGTTGAAGTGGCGCATTACATGTAGAGTCCAACTCGGATTAAGACTTAAACTATTCTGACTTCACATCACGGGCTTCTCTCCATGGGCTTCTTAACGTCTTGGGCTTCTTAACATCTCGACCTTAATAACCCCAGGCAACTCTGTCTGTTGGGTTATAACTGTCTGCCGGCTTACCATCTGGCTTACAATCTGACTTATAATCTGGCTTATAATCTGTCCGTTGGCTTACCATCTGGCTTAACATCTGCCTGCTTATAATCTGACTTAACATCTGCCGGCTTATAATCTGACTTAACATCTACCGGCTTATAATATGACTTAACATTTGCCGGCTTATAATCTGCCGGGTCACCAATGAAACACCAAGTCCCAGCCGGGTCATACTTCTAGCCGGGTCATAGCACATGGTATATCCCCTACATTAGCCCCAAGTTTAATTTGGATTTATCCATGTTAAACTGATCCTGTAAAACAAACATAATAACAATTTTGATAGATTATGCTCCGGGTTAAGAACTCTTGTAAGCCGGCACCTGATCATCCTTAATTCCCTGTCATTTCCTTCTTCTATAAAATCTAGGTCAATAGGCCAGCTTCATAATCAGTTTGCTGATATTGGTTTCTCATAGAGAAATATTGTGAAGAATAACTCATTTGACTCAGCTCCCAATGCTTAACAAAAATATTGGTCTTTGAAATACTCATCTGATCTTCAGCCGGCTTGAAGATGAAAAACTTGCCGGTTTATCATTGTCAAAATTGCCGACTCGTAAATATTGATGGCACTGGGTCATAATTGTTGTTAACATCAAGCTTAAAAATGTACCTCCCTTATATGCACATCACTTGTAGCCCCCAAGTCTTAAGAAGGGAGCGTAGTAACCACTTAAGACATGCTTCAATATAAATGTCGCAACCTTGAAGAAATCCAATTTGTTCATCTAAATCACTAGTTAGAACTGAATATTCCACATATGTAGCCCCCAAGTGCCGGGTTGTCATGCTTGCAGCAACCTGAGACTTGTAATTGCCTTATGCTCATAAAAACTTCGACCAGTGTAGACCCTAAGGGCCGGGTAATTATGCAAAAATGAGCAGGGACTTTGTAGATATGATCATGTAGACTTGAACAGCAACGTGTAGCCCCCAAGGGCCGGCTCAACAAGACAATACTAAGGTGGGACTTCATATATAGTTCATTGAAAATAACATCATATGATGTAAACCCCACCATGAGGCTCGAACCCACGGCCATAAGGTTAAGAGCTTTCTACTCTACCAACTGACCAATGAACCCTTCAAAATAATGGATTAAGGCTTGTGTACCTTGAATTTTTAACAAGAGCAATTGGTAGCCCCCAAGGGCCGGCTCATTATAATGTGATGAGTCGGGTCTTCAATAAAGCAAGTAAAAAATGACCTTGCATTAGCCCCCAAGTGTCATGGTGCATGCTTGCAGCAACATGGGACTTCCATATTTAATATAATCTTAATCTGAATAATGTAGCCCCCAAGTGCCGGGCCGTAAGCTTGCAGCAACTTGGGACTATTCCATCCATTGCAGAATAAATCATATCCTTTGATAAAGTAATAGCCATTGCGCTGAAGCGACTTTGAAAACCTCAGTCATAATACTGGTTATTGATAACCATAATAAAAATCCAGCCATGTTGGCTATTCAAGATTTGAATAATATAATCTGGTATGAAAACCCCAATCATTCAATATCATCATGACAATCCAGCCAAGTTTGGCTATTAAAGATTTGAATACCTTATCGGCTGATAAGTAAATCCGGTGGCTCTTGGCCGATGGCGACTTAATATGCATCCATTGTAATCAGGGATTTTTGTAACCCCAGATATGCTGAAATATGTGCCATGAGGATTAAGGCTACATGGCCTGAATCGTTTCAAACCATATGTCAATATGGTACAAAGATGAACCCAAAAAAGTTCAAAATATAAATAATAAATCAGAAAAACAAGGCTTTCATAGGCCGTCGAGCCTAAATCTTAAGTGCTTTCAAGGGCCACATAGCCACTGAGTTAAACCTTCATGCAAACCTTATAAGCCGGACCTCACATAACCAATTGTCGTTTTAACTTTGACAAGTTCAGGGTCTGTATAAGATTGACATGTCAAAAGTACGGTGGGTCATTCCATTCAATCTAGGTGGAGTGGCAGACTTAAAAAAGGCAGGATAACCCGGGTTTTTAGGTGAATACACCTTGCTTCCAAGCCTGGCTTTTAAGCCTATTACAAGGGTCATAAAAACTCTTGTCCATTGAACAAAGAGCCCCCAAGTAACATTTTATTTCTGGCATATAAGCCGGATCAACAAGGGTAATCATAGCTATGCTCGATGAATAGGAAGCCCCCAAGTGATATATTTCTAAGCTATGCTCGTCGGGTACCTATGTTTGAGTTGTGATGTGCGAGAAACTCTCTTTGGTCCCTGTAACTCGGGCATCAAGCCTCCAAGTGATTTGTAATAAGGCATGTAAGCCGGAGCAAGAGGGTAAGCACAACTATGCTCATTGAGCAGGAAGCCCCCAAGTGACCAATAAGATAAGCCAATAAGGTAGGATACCCATGTTTGAACTGCGCATCATGGCAGTAAGCTCTCTTTGGCAACCTTTAGTTTTTCTGAGAACTCAAACTTGCGAGAGATGGATTCTTTTTGAACCGGATGTTAAACCGGAGATTGAGAGCTTCAAAGCTTTATGGGAGAGAGATGTCTCTTGAGCCAGATTTTAAACCAGAATCTTCATTTTGAGCCAGAAATTTTCTAACAGCCTTTAAATTTTCATCAATATGGCAGCAACCTCTGGAACCAGGTTATCTTCCCTCCAATGACCCGGAAATCTTGAATCTGGCAAAATTTGCTAAGTCATGCCATCGTAACCCCCGAGTCTTAAGACGACTCAAGGAGTTGTCTTGAGATTCTCCATGCTTGACCGTGATATAACCGGTATGAGTCGTTCAACAGCTCAGTGATATAATAGTCCCTTTTGAAGTAGACAACTTGTCCTACATTGGAGAACCTCACAAGACAGAGTAATTGCTCTTTTAAAGGAAGCAATATGTAATATAAAAATATACTCAATGGATTTCACCTCATATGTCAAGCCAGAAATTATTCACCGCAGAGTTGATGATCACCACGGTGAAGCTGAAATTAATCACGGCAAAGTCGGCCGCGGAAGCAGATAGATGAGACGACTGCGGCGTCGTAAGCTGATGACCCACAAGTATAGGGGATCTATCGTAGTCCTTTCGATAAGTAAGAGTGTCGAACCCAACAAGGAGAAATGATAAGCGGTTTTTAGCAAGGTATTCTCTGCAAGCACTGAAGTTATCGGTAACAAATAGTTTTGTGATAAGGTAATTGGTAACGCGTAACAAGTAACAAGTGTACATAAAGTGCAGCAAGGTGGCCCAATCCTTTTTGTACCAAAGGACAAGCCTGGACAAACCCTTATATGAAGGAAAGCGCTCCCGAGGACACATGGGAATTATCGTCAAGCTAGTTTTCATCACGATCATATGATTCGTGTTCGGTACTTTGATAATCTGATATGTGGGTGGACTGGCGCTTGGGTGCTGCCCTTACTTGGACAAGCATCCCACTTATGATTAACCCATATTGCAAGCATCCGCAACTACAACAGAAGTATTAAGGTAAACCTAACCATAGCATGAAACATATGGATACAAATCAGCCCCTTACGAAGCAACGCATAAACTAGGTTTTAAGCTTCTGTCACTCTAGCAACCCATCATCTACTTATTACTTCTCAATGCCTCCCTCTAGGCCCAAACAATGGTGAAGTGTCATGTAGTCGACGTTCACATGACACCACTAGAGGAGAGACAACATACATCTCATCAAAATATCGAACGAATACCAAATTCACATGACTACTAATAGCAAGACTTCTCGTATGTCCTCAGGAACAAACGTAACTACTGACAAAGCATATTCATGTTCATAATAAGAGGGGTATTAATATGCATAAGGGATCTGAACATATGATCTTCCACCAAATAAACCAACTAGCATCAACTACAAGGAGTAATCAACACTACTAGCAACCCACAGGCACCAATCTGAGGTTTGGATACAAAGATTGGATACAAGAGATGAACTAGGGTTTGAGATGAGATGGTCCTGGTGAAGATGTTGATGGAGATTGACCCCCTCCTGATGAGAGGATTGTTGGTGATGACGATGGTGATGATTTCCCCCTCACGGTGGGAAGTTTCCCTGGCAGAACAGCTCCGCAGGAGCCCTAGATTGGTTCCGCCTCGTGGCGGCGGAGTCTCATCCTGAAAGCTTGCTTATTATTTTTTCCTCGACGAAGGACTCCATATAGCAGAAGATGGGCATCGGAGGGCCACCAGGGGGCCCGCGAGGTAGGGGGGCGCGCCCAGTGGGGTAGGGCGCGCCCCCCACCCTCGTGGCTGGTGGGTGGCTCCCCTCTGGTACTTCTTGCACTAAGTATTTTTTATATATTCTGGAAATTACTTACGTGAAGTTTCAGGACTTTTGGAGCTGTGCATAATATGTCTCTAATATTTGCTCCTTTTCCAGCCCAGAATCCCAGCTGCTGACATTCTCCCTCTTCATGTAAACCTTGTAAAATAAGAGAGAATAGGCATAAGTATTATGACATAATGTGTAATAATGGCTCATAATGCAATAAATATCGATATAAAAGCATGATGCAAAATGGTCGTATCATAAGCCAGCGCAAACGGGCGAGACAATCGTAGGCACGATCCCAGTGAGTCGAAATAGTCCGGGCCGTAGGGGCAGCGTCTTGCGCACATCCATTGAGCGACAATCAAGTGTGATCCCGGCAAGCTAATATAGACTGGGCCGCAAGGGCGGCGGCTTGCATGCGTCCACGGAGCATCATGGCACGGACGAACATCAACGCAAGATGATGTTGGCGCGCGCTCCATATCCATGGTATAACAACCCTTTTATCATGAATAATTATCCTACATAAAAATACCGCAATAAAGGAGTAATTGTTCTCAAGATAAATTAATATGTATTAAAAATAGATAGAAAATATAGCACCTGGTAGTAACATACAGTGGACGTAGCAATCCACATCAACTAGTGCCAAATCAGCCAGCTAGTACTAGTGGTGCTTCCGTAGCAATAGTAGTAGCACTAGCAACCAAGGGGTACAGTACCCTTGGTCTCACGTGGTGTAAATAACATCAGTGGTTGATGTGACTTGTTTTGATCAACGTGGAAACAACAGCAGTCACAACAAAAGCCAGAGGAAAAAGCACGGGAAACAACAACTCTCCTTCCGTGTACTAATATCAGTAGTACGACGACGACTCCGTGCAGATGGGCGGGTTAATTTACTCCGAGCCATTATGTAGATGTGGAGATAACCATATTAACTCAGATACGGAGCAGCTTAGCGAGGCAACAACGGCGGCTTGAGGTCGACAAGGCAGCTCATTGCGGAGGCAATGGTGATATAAAGTGAGGCCTCAGCAGAGGCGAGTTGGAAACAACCGGCAGAGGGCGCGGTTTCAGCCATATCAGCAGAAGCAGGGCCGTTCGGTCGGGATTGTTCGCAGCAGGTGGCGAGTCGATGGTGGTTCAGCAACAAGGGCGGCCTGGCCGGCGAGGTGGAGGCATAGGCGAGCCCCCAAAACCGGCCATGGTGGCGTCGGCAGGGGCTAGCCCTTTGCGAATGGTGACCTAAGGCCATGGAAGCGGCGGATCAAGGCCATGGAGTAGGGCGGCGACTTGCGGCCGAGGGCCGCGGTGGCTTGATGCCGCTCCCGTGAGGCGGCTCAGTATTGGTTTTGATGCCATTACCACGACCTTCAATTTTTTGTCAACAGTCTGGGTATCTTATTCTTTTAGAAACAATCATCCTTCATAAATCACTACATCTAATCTTTAATCAATGGACTCAGCAATCCGTCATGGCTCAGAACAAAGGTGAGTCTAGCCAGGCGCGGGCGGGTCGCAGCCGTGCAACATGGTGAGGTAGCATGCCTCTCCCGGGGAACAACTTGAGGAGGCCGCAAGGAAGCAGAGCAAGGCGTCCACAACAGCGGCTCGGCGCGGAGGTAATCTGGGGACTCGACGCAGCAGAAAATAGTGTTGCAGGCATGTGGTGGAGGGGACGGCTCAAGGCCGGCGACTCAGGCGACGGCGGCTTGCCACGGTGCCGCGGGCCACAACAGCGGAAGAATCAATGTTGCAGCTCGTCGTCGGCCGCTCGATGACTTAGACGGTGAGACTCCAAGGCAGGAGACTAACCCGGCGGCGGCTTTGACGTGGAGCTACGGTCCACAGCAACAGAAGTGAAGACGGAGGCGAGCGGTTCAGCTGGGCCGGCTTAGTGTGGCTGTGGGTGAAGAGGCCCCCGGTGACTCAAGGCGTCGACCACAGCGGCGAAGTGGAGAAGTGCGGCCGTGGCCGGTTCAGCAAGGCCACGAGGTGGTGGACTTAAATACCAGGCAACTCGTGACTCGCGGAGGCGCGGCGCATCCGGGTGGCATACGGGCCGCAGCAGGTGAAGGCAGCATGTGGTCGGTTTGACCCAGAAGTAGCGTGGTGAGGCCGATGCGGAGCTGACCCGGGATGGCGCAGGGTGGCGGTTCTAGGGAAACCCGTGGCGACTCATCGCAGTGAATCCGGGTCACCGATGTTGACTCCCAGTCGTGATTGTCTTCGTTTCCGGTTCATAGGCGTCTTTAGAAAATTCCCGTATACCTCTTTCTGTTTCCTTGACTTTTTCCTTTGCTGTTGATGGTTGAACGGTGAAGGCGACTCAATAGCTCGGCGGCGGCTTGCAGCGGCGGCACCGGGGTCGAGGCCTCAGAGACGGTGGCCAAAACCAGCGATCCCGGAGCAAAGCCAAGCAGAGGTGGCTCATGGGCAGAGGCAGGCGGCTCAAAGGCGAGAACTGAATCCGTAATGACCAAGGTTTGTAAGACGTGCAATGAAAACTTGCCTCTGATCGATCTCTTCTGTCAGGATATTCACGTGTTAAACTCACGCGGTAGCTTTCCCTTCCTGGTAAATTCCTTGTAGGCATGTAGTAACCAGAGTTAACACAAGGACAAACCGATTTGGCTTCAGGTGACGGTCTCGGCGACTCCTGTATGAGCCCTGCGGTGGGCGCCAACTGTCATGGATTTGTCACGGCAGATGTCCTAGTGTGAGGACTTAGTCGTGAGGCCAACACATCTATGTGGTAGCTTGAGAGGGGTTGATCGCGATGACAGACACGAGGAGAATCAACACACAATACAAGGATTTAGACAGTTTCAGGCCTCAGGAAACATCATCCGATAATAACCCTACATGTTGTTTGTGGCTATGTCTCATTATCATCACGAGGGAGTCGCCCTATCTCCGACTCTCCTAGTTGTGTCTAGCCTTAATGATTATTCAACCTGTCCCTCTTGGGGTGCCCCGCCCCTCCTGATATAAGTTGAAGGGACGGGTTACATGTAGAGTCCAACTCGGATTAAGACTTAGACTATTCTGACTTCGCATCACGGGCTTCTCTCCATGGGCTTCTTAATGTCTCGGGCTTTTTAACCCCAGGTGTCTCTGTCTGCCGGGTTATAACTTCTGTCTGCTTACCATCTGGCTTACAATCTGGCTTATAATCTGGCTTATAATCTGTCCGTCGGCTAACCATCTGGCTTAACATCTGACTTAACATCTGCCGGCTTATAATCTGACTTAACATGTGCCGGCTTATAATCTGACTTAACATGTGCCGGCTTACAATCTGACTTAACATCTGTCGGCTTATAATCTGACTGCACATCTGTCGGCTTATAATCTGACTTAACATCTGCCGGCTTATAATCTGCCGGGTCACCAATGAAACATCAAGTCCCAGCCGGGTCATACTTCCGGCCGAGTCATACCGCGGG
The DNA here is from genome assembly GCF_003073215.2 of Triticum urartu. Taxonomy (NCBI): domain Eukaryota; kingdom Viridiplantae; phylum Streptophyta; class Magnoliopsida; order Poales; family Poaceae; genus Triticum; species Triticum urartu. The sequence continues at coordinate 366,377,666 of NC_053023.1, forward strand.
GTATATCCCGGACAACATGCGACGACAAAAAAGAAGCATATTCCATGTCCTAAGGGAAGATAACAACCTGGTTGTGTTTGTCTAAAACGGTGTGAGGACGAGATTGCAATATGGAAAGTATGCCAAACGAGCTACATTTTGGGCAAAGAACTATGTTAGATCCACATGCAAGATTTTCCACATGCAGCGACGTGGGAAGACGGGTAGCGGAGCCAGGCCAGAGGGGATACATGGGAGTCGTCGGGATGTAACTAGGTGAGCGGCGGCGGGCGGGATCTGCCCATCCCGCAGCAGCGAGCAGGTGGCGTAGGCCCTACCGCGCCAGAGCTTGGTCAGAGAGAACGGCGGGTACCGCAGATCGGGACGTGCTACCTCGGCACCGCCGAACGGAGAAACGATGCACATCCTGCCTTTCCACCGGTGGACGGGATGCGGCCGGATCAGTGACCAACAGTGAGAGAGAGAGAGAGAGAGTGGGTGTGGCTGGGCACGAAGCGTGAGTACGCGCACCTATTCTCTTCGTGTACGTACGCCACCTACGTGGGGTTGTGTGAGAGAGATACAAACATAGAGAGATATAGTGTGTGGGTTCGTGAGTGTTTTTTTGGGGGGGGTGTCAATCAAAAATGTAACATATGTAATGTGTGTGAAAATAGAGACCTGGATATATCATATATATAGAGGGGGCGATCACGAGAAGAGAGTGGAGGTATCATCAGCTTAGTGTATCCTTAGAATCGAAGAGAGGGATGATGTGTGTGTGTGTGCGCGCGCGCGCGATCGATAAAGAGTGCCGTAGAATTTGTGTGTGCCCACGTCAAAGATATAGGGTGGCTGGCCTACTGGAACATGAGAGGGGACATGTGCAGTTTGTCTCTGTGGCATGGATACCTACCTACAGTGTTCGAATATCGGTGTGTGGTGGGGGGGGAGGCCTTATTAACTATAGAGGTACAATGGCTGTTATATGTGTGGAGGAGGAGAGAGGCCTACCTTATGTATTAAGGGAGATCGATCGGCATCCATGCATATGTGTGGGAGAGGAATAAGGTTGGGAGAGAGACAGAGCTAGAGTGTTGGAGGGGGTGGTAGTGGAGTTGCTCCTAACAAATAGTGGGAGAGGCTTGCTAGACAAACGGAGGGCACGCCTGCAATATCAATAAGAGAGGGTATGGCTGCCTGTCTATGCACGTGCGTGTGAGAGACGGGTCAGGAGGCATGCATGAATGATAAGGGGGGACGATATGGCTGTGGTAAGCAGACATAACTACATAGGAAGATCAATCGTGCTCTGTCAGAGAAAGGAGACACATAACTTGTGAGGTACGTCGATCGATGGGTGGGGGTAAAATAGTTAAAGTCGACCTAGGTATATGGAGGGAGATCGATCGGTATACATGCATGTATGTGTTAGAAGCAAATAAGGCCAGGGGAGAAGAATAGAGAGAGATAGGGATGCATCTAAGAGGTGGTGCAAGAGGCATACTATATCGAGGGGGAAGGAGTGTGCGAGTACGAGATCGATGAAAAGAGTGGTGGGAATGAGGCATGGAAGGTGAGAAGAGAAGAGGGGAAGCTTGTGTTTGTGGTAGGCACACCTGGCTAGAGAGGCATATCGATCGATGTGTTCCATAAAGAAGGAGTTGGGGGCCTACACACACCGTGGGTGAACGACCTAAAGTGAAAAGACGAATTTGCGCGATGGAGCTAGAGAATGTTGAGGGAGGGTGAGAGGGATGCGGGCGTGTGCATGCATGAGAGAAAGTTAGGGCTGGCTACAAATATAAGAGGATTGTGTGGGTGTAAAAGACGAATAGAGATCATAATCCATTATAAAAAGCGAATTTGGATATTTGAAGAATTTATCATAGCGTTTTAAACCGACGCATGCATGAATATATATATAACGGCGATACACATGGTGTGGTTAAGAACATGTTATACTACATATAATATATTTTGTCTCTACTCTTATAAAAAACAGAGTTGTAGATGATGGTGTGCCTGCCATCCTACAATATAGGCCGTCCGATTTATATCTGACGGATAGGAAGGAAACTAAGGCAATTTTGAAAAAGATACCCACACCCCTCTCCATATTTGCAAATAAAGCCTCCCCTTGGTCATGTTGATGTTCCGTGTAATGCAGGGGCATCTTGCTAGTACTACATATAATATATAGAACGTTGATTATAATTTGGGCTAATGTGTGGCTTTTGCAGCTCACGGCTAAATACTTGTCATAATGTAGGGTGCGGGGCACTATACTTTGTGTGATAAACACGGTGTATGTATGGAACATGGTTTAGATTATGAATATATAGTGTGACGCCCCGAGACCAATGCGCCAGGTGTCTTCCAGTTATTCGCTGTTGTTGCCTTGTCTTTTGCTTGCATGTTGCATCTAGCCATGTCATCATCCGCATTGCATCTGCATGTTTTTGAAATTTGCATCTGTCCGGGTTCCCCCAGTTCTCTCCGTTGTCCGTTCTGAGCCCAGACACACTCGCACGCGCCCGCGGCACCTCCGAAATATTATTTTATAAGTGGCCGAAAAATGTTCTCGGATTGGGATAAAAGATGGCGTGCGGTGTTGTTTTGTTGTCAGTAGGTCACCTGCCAAGTATCATCGCATTCGGAGTCCGTTTCATGCCCCAACGGATAACTATAGCGGCATTATAGCCGGTCTAACGTCAGACATTTTTGGTCTCCGGAAACAGTCACTGGGCTGCACTCCTTCCTCCCTCTCTTCTCAGTCCTACCACACACTTGACCCCGTCTGCCTAGCCCTCTTTGCACAGTGCATCGAACCCTCGCCTGTATCCGAAACTTCCCTGAACCCGAACCGGACTATCGTTACCGTTGGGTCCGGATCATCCCCAAACATCCCTAAATCATCATCGGTTTCTCGTTGGACTCTCCTAAGCTAATATTTCTCGACCGTCCGATTAAAATCGGAGGGACCAGATGCCCCTAAACTTAGCCCACATGCTATATATAGATCAACCACTAGCCTATTTTGCACAAACCCTAAAATCTAGGGACAATGTCCCATCCATCAAATCCTCCGCCGCCACAGTCTTTCTCCCACCCTGAGATCCCCTTCGCACCAACCAGTCACCACCAAAAGCTTCCAAATCCATCGATCCCCACCAACCAGAGCCCGCACCCATGTTCCAAATCCTCTCCGACTGTCTCGCTGGTTTTGTGCCGCCGACCAACCATAGCCTCCACCGTCTCCTCATTTTTCCTTCCTGTCCAACCACCATCGCCACCCAAATCCTACAGGAGTGCGAGGCTCCAGCCGCCCGAGCACCGGGCAGCTCGCTGGAGCAGACCACCGGCGACCAGGACCGGCCTCCCTGCTCCTTTCTTCTTCCCTACCTTCTCTCCCTTCGCCCTAAACTCTCCGCCTCTCTTTAGTCTTCACAGAAGGCCACCGTCACCATGAACGCCCGCAGGAACGCCAACGCCACCAAGCCGTCGTCTGTCATCCTCTGCTTCACGCTGCCTCCAGCGAGCAGAAGCTCCGGTCCTACAGCCTCTCGTCCCGCAGCATGCCCGTCCTCAGAGCCCCAAGCCAGGAGCTCCTTCCCTTTGCTCGCTTCGACCCCAGGTCGCCGGAGACACCAGGGGTTCTCCTTTGCCTCGCCCCGTTATCCCGCAAGTTCGGCAGCGCCATCGGAGTTCCCTCCGCCGATGAGAACCACCTTCAGATGAGCCCCGCGCCACCCGTTCCTTCCTTTCCCGCTTCTCTCTTCTCCCTCTCACATCTCTATCTCGTTTGCTTTTTTCGTCGGAGAACCAGAGCCAGAGCATGTTGCTACCTCGTCCAAGCCGCGTCCTAGCCAAATCTCGCCGTTGTTGCCGCACCTTGACGCTGGTGCGCCTCTACGGTCAGACCTCGCTGGATCCACCTCGGGTGCCCGCTGCCGGGCCTCCCTGCGCCAAGTCCCCGCATCGCTCCCGCCCCTGCTGCTTCGTCCACGCGAGGGAAACGAGCACTCACCCATGTGCGTTGACCGCGCCCGCGTGGACCAGGAGGCATCGATCACCACCAGATCCAGCACCCCTGGCCCAGCTCCAGTGCCCGCGTGGGCCATAGGCAGGCCGGCCTAGAGCGCCCCTTTGCCGGCCTCTCTTCCACCGAACGGGCAAAGGCCCATTGTGAGGATGCACACAACCCTTTCCTGTGCATGTTGGGCCAGCCAGATTCAGCCCAGTGCACGTTTTTTCCCAGACTGTGAATTTGTCTATTATCTAGAGATCTATAGTTTTACAGAAAAACCCTTCTAGTTCATGCATTTACTAACTCACCAACCATGCATCATATGTAAATAACTTATATATGAAAAATGCTTATAATTTTGTCTAGTTTCATATTTTCTAACTTTCATGCATGTTGAAAATGCCGTTTGTTTAAATTTGCTTAAATGCCACGTTAAAATGATTTATTTCATAACTAAATAACCGTAGCTCCAAACTTAACAAACTTTATATGTAAATGGGGTAGAAAAATGCCTAGTTTAACATGGTGGTATTACTTTTCATGTTTAAGAACTCTAAAATATGCTTTAGGGCAGAACAGTTCCAAACCTAATATATGCATATGAGGATTTTCTGGAATTGTGTTTGTTATTTCCGGCCTCATTTAAACTTGCCTAGATAGGTAGTTTTCAAATGCTTCACCTCTTGCCAAGCTAACCAACATTTAATATTGTTGATTACATAAATGGGAGAGAACTAAATAAGTCATGTGGTGTTCCGTCAATATGCAACTCGTTTCATATTGAGCTCCACTTAATTTGTAGTATTGTTTGTGCACTTTGCCATGCCATGCCTCTTTAAAATCGGACATGCATCATACTTGGTTGTGCGTCGTGCCATGTTTATGTGATGGGTGTTTACTATGTTGTTTGCATCTTTCTGGGTTTCTTCTCTTGTTAGCTTCGGTTTCGTTCCGGAGTTGTGAGGATTCGTTCGTCTACGTCCGTTTGTCTTCTTCATGGACTCTTTCTTCTTTCTTGCGGGATCTCAGGCAAGATGACGATACCCTCGGAATCACTTCTATCTTTGTTTGCTAGTTGTTCGCTCTATCGCTATGTCGCGCTACCTACCACTTGTTATATCATGCCTCCCATATTGCCATGTCAAGCCTCTAACCCACCTTTCCTAGCAAACCGTTGTTTGGCTATGCTACCGCTTTTCCTCAGCCCCTCTTATAGCGTTGCTAGTTGCAGGTGAAGTTGAAGCTGGTTCCATGTTGGAACATGGATATGTTGGGATATCACAATATCTCCTATTTAATTAATGCATCTATATACTTGGTAAAGGGTGGAAGTCTCGGCCTTATGAATGGTGTTTTGTTCCACTCTTGCCGCCCTAGTTTTCTTCATACCGGTGTTATGTTCCTTGATTTTGCGTTCCTTACGCGGTTGGGTGTTATGGGAACCCCTTGACAGTTCGCTTTGAATAAAACTCCTCCAGTAAGGCCCAACCTTAGTTTTACCATTTGCCTCACCACCACCTATACTTTTCCCTTGGGAGTCGTGCTCCCGAGGGTCATCTTTATTTTAATCCCCCCCGGGCCAGTGCTTCTCTAAGTGTTGGTCCGAACCGAGCTTCCTGCGGGGCCACCTCGGGGAAACTTGAGGGCTGGTTTTACTCGTAGCTAGTCTCATCCGGTGTTGCCCTGAGAACGATATACGTGCGACTCCTATCGGGATTGTCGGCACATCAGGTGGCTTTGCTGGTCTTGTTTTACCATTGTTGAAAGGTCTTGTAACCTGGATTCCGAGACTGATCGGGTCTTCCTGGGAGAAGGAATATCCTTCGTTGACCATGAGAGCTTGTGATGGGCTAAGTTGGGACACCCCTGCTGGGTATAAACTTTCGAGAGCCGTGCCCACGTTTATGTGGCAGATGGGAATTTGTTAATATCCGGTGGTAGAGAACTTGACACTTCACTTAATTAAAATGCATCAACCGCATGTGTAGCCGTGATGGTCCCTTTCCGGCGGAGTCCGAGAAGTGAACACGGTTCTTGTGTTATGCTTGAACGTAAGTAGTTTCAGGATCACTTCTTGTTCAAGACCGCTGTGTTGCTTCTCTTCTCGCTCTTATTTGCATACGTTAGCCACCATATATGCTTAGTGCTTGCTGCAGCTCCACCTCACTACCTTCTCCTACCCATAAGCTTAAACAGTCTTGATCTCGCGGGTGTGAGATTGCTGAGTCCTCGTGACTCACAGATACTTCCAAACTGTTGTAGGTGCCGATGATACCAGTGCAGGTGACGCAACCCAGCTCAAGTGGGAGCTCTATGAAGACCTTGATCATTGTTTTGTGTCTTTTCCGGTTGATTAGTAGTGGAGCCTAGTTGGGACGATCGGGGATCTAGCATTTGGGGCTGTCTTCCTTCATTTTGGTTCTATAGTCGGACCTTGATTGTACTCTAGATGATGTATGTTTAACTTGTTATTTGTGTGAAGTGGCGATTGTAAGCCAACTCTTTACCCCTTTCTTATTCAGTACATGGGATTGTGTGAAGATTACCCCTCTTGCGACAAACCAGGTTATGCCTCTAAGTAGTGCCTCGACACGTGGGAGATATAGCCACATTGTGGGTGTTATAAGTTGGTAATCAGAGCCATCCCCGGCTTAGGAGCCCCCCTGCTTGATCGAATCACTGACATTGTTGAGTCTAGAATAAAATATTTTGAGTCTTAGGATTATATATATATATCAGAGAATAGGATTCTTTTTACTCCTCAGACCCTTCGTCGCTCTGGTGAGGCATCCTGACGTAGAAGTTTTGACTTTCGTCTCCTCAAATTTCACGAATTTTTTAGGATCACGCGGGTATCTTGGAATTGTTCTGATAGTCTTGTGACGAGAACATTGTTCTTGGTGCCTCCTAACATTTAGGGGTTGTGGCAGTGTCCTGGGGAGTTGAGCTCCGAGGTGTTGTCGTCACAATTTTATCATTGCAGTTCTGGAATATCTGAGTTTCGCCGACATCGAAAATCTCTTTTATGTAGTTGTTGGTGAGATAACCTCGACCCCACCCAGTACTGGGGCGGGAGTTCGGGAGTATTGCCATAACTCGTATAACGGATGCTTTTCGAAGGTTGAGGTACACGATTTCTGAAGGTTTCTTGGTTATGTGTTGAAGGATGGATACAACTGGATGTAGGAATTGTTAGTTTGGGTGAGATATTATGCTTCCCCTGTATCCCCAACACCTGAGTGCATAACCAGAAAGGTTTGGGATTTTATAAGTGGGAATTCAAGTAGCTCCTAGAATATCTTCCCAACAGACACATGATATGATATGGGATCTATCATATGTTTGTTCCGGCTTATTCTGCAAGCCAAATCCTTGTTTTGTTTTGTTGTGGTATTCGAGTTGCTTCGAAGTCAAATGTGGATTCTATACCCTTTCTAAGCGGTGTTCTTATATTTCTTTGGGAATACTAATCCTTCTTGATCATTGAGTTTGTCATCTCAATTTCTTCTCAACCGGTGTGCTCTTCTTCAAGTGGATTTGATCATTTTCAACATCCGCAAGATCAACTCAAAGTTTTTCTCAATAGTATCATTTCCATCTGCCCAAGTTGCCTTTGTTTTCCTGCCCTCCCACCCTTTTTATTCAAGGATTCAGATTTCTTAATCAAGTATCCATTTTATTCATGTGAAGTCTCTTCATTCTTTTTAATCAATGTTCTTATCCGGTGATTCTCATGAAGATACTAACGGAGCTTCAAGTTCATCATTCTTCGTTCTTTTCCTTCCCCGATGGATTCAATCCAAGATTTTGGTGTTAATCATATCCCTTTCCTCATTTCACAAGGCTTTCTCGCACCATTGCACCTCTTAATCGCTCATCTCTCTCTATTCATATCCGAAGTGCTGAAGATATCTCACGAGATTCGTGTTTTCATTCCTTACCTATTCAAGATATCTCGAGGCTGTTATCTCTTTTGAGCCATTTAATTCAACTGGCACAACCTCTCTTTTAAATCGTTCAACGGTGTTTCTCTTGAGTGGGCCCTAACCCACAGGTCTTTTCCCATGATCTTACCTGACTCTTCTAATTTTTCCGGAGTTATTCTCAAATTGATTTCAAAGTTTGACGTGAGAATGAGTTATCATCAGTCATATGTCTTTATAGACCTTTCAAATTCTTGTCATTGTTGGTTCATCATTTCTAGTCTTCATTGTTCCAGAGTGCCTCAACAATTCATGGTGGTGTTTCTCGTCGTCATTCTCAGATTTTTGAAGACCAAAGAAGAGCTCCTCTTAAATTCTTACCCGTTCTTCCAAAGATTCATGGGTCTAGCTTGATGCCATCCTCTCATAATTGTTTTTGATTGTGAGAATTCTTTTCAACTATTTGGAGCAATTCAGGAGTCTTTTCCATTTGATTCTCCGAAGGCCATCATTTCGGGTCTATTCATTCTCAGCTTTCAGCTCTCGTTCTCCAATCTTACCGGTGCACCATTCAAGTATTCTCTAATCAGATCGCGATCTCTTCATTCACTTATATCTAAATTCCCTCAAGTATCTTCATTCGTTTTCCAATTCTTTCGGGTGATTGGTGTCTTTGCTATTTTTCATTTTCAATTCTTACGGTGGTTTGTTCAAGATTTGTCTTCCTTCATTATCCTATCAATTCATTCGTTGTTTCAATCCTACCGGTGGTTCGTTGAAGACATTCTCAAGATTACGCTATATCTCTCCTGAATCTTTTCCAATGAGAATGAGTAGTATGCCAAATCCATTGTGTGTAATCAATATAATTGATGAAGGATAAGCATGATGTAATTATTATTCTTGTTTCATCGAGTGAATTCAATTCCTTATTCCGGAGGTTCATCAAAAAATTCTCAGTTTCAATTGTTTCATCTTTTATTTTTCGGAGTTCCAAGCTCTCTCAATTATATCATCACGAAGATCCATCTAAATCATTACAATGCTTCACCTTGTGTTTTCAACTTCTCTTTATTTTTATCATCATTTTTTTACCAGAGTTCTTCATGGAGACTCTACATGGTGGTTCATCAAGGATTCCTTTCTTTATTCATTTGTTCTTTAAGATTCCTCTCGAAGTTAAGTTCCGCCAAGATTTAGTTTAAAAAATAAACATGGTGCTCAACACATGTCTTGTTTTAAGGAGTTCAATCATTCTTTATCTTGCATTCCAAAGTGCAATTCTTTCTTTCTTATCTTTTGAGGTGGTGTTATGTCACTCTTGACAATTTCCCTTCGTGTTTCACCATTCACAAAGTTGTCCGGAATGACATATTTTAAACCCATCATTTTCAATTCGTTCATGATATCATTTGCAATCCATCAATCTCTTCCTTGGAGTAATCTTGGGTTATATTTCACCTAAAGTTTTCCCTAAGGATTTTGCTATTAATGGTTCTCATAAATGACCCAAGTTCTTCATTTATCCTCCCGATGAAATAAGCTTCTCATATCCTTGTTGATGTCAATTCAATCTATTGTTTCCACTAGTGGCAGAATTTCACCTCAAATTTTGAGATGTTTTCCATAAGCCCACAACAAGCTTACTCTTTTCGTCGTTGGTTTTCCAACAACTCCGTTCAATCCTTCTTTGTAGGAATGCTTTTCAAATTCAATTATGGTAGAAGTTATCGTTTCCTTCTACGTTCTCTTGTTCCGACAATCTAGCTTCTATTCATCCGCTCTGAAGGCATTGTGATGTTTTTCTTCGACCCATCATATCATTTTGGAGATCATGTTCTTTTCATGCTTATCCATTTAACCAGATTGTTGTGTTCTCATTCTAGTTCTTTCATCTTATCAAGTTTTACCTCCCTTCTTAATCGGAGTGCTATCTGAAATATTTCTTACCCCTTGTGCCATTCTTTCAATAGTTCTGGAGTTAGTGTGTTGTTGATTTCATCAAGTATCTTCTCATCTTGTCTAGTTCATGATTCTAATTCCTTCCATTTACAATTGGAGTGCTGTCCAAATTATATCATTCTTATTCTGTCTCTATCTTGTTTTAATCGGAGTGTTGTGGCTATCATTCCTCTTCTATCCGGAACCTCATCCAAGTGCTTTCATTTTATCAAGTCCATATTATTGCCTTCCATTTCCAACCGAAGTGTTGTCATATTTGATCCTTATCATTCCTTGTACATCTCGTTTCAAACGGAGTGCTTGCATGTACTTCTTGTCCATTGCAACCCTTTTTCTTATGTCTTTCAACCTACAAGGTCCTCCTAATGTTCCTTGTTCCTCTTTTCTAATAGAGTGTTTTCAACTTTGTTCATCTTCTTTGTATTATTTCTTTCAATTTGTTCAACATCTCAAGGTTCGTGGTTTCACTAGTTTGTCAAAGAAGCAACTTAGTTTACCTCTTCTCTTGCTCTTCCGTTTCTCTCTAGCGCCATCCTAGATCTCGGGATGAGATCCTCTTGTAGTGGTGGAGTGTTGTGACGCCCTGAGACTGATGCGCCATGTGTCTTCCAGTTATTTGCTGTTGTTGCCTTGTCTTTAGCTTGCGTGTTGCATCTGGCCATGTTGTCATCCGCATTGCATCTGCATGTTTTCGAAGTTTGCATCCGTCCGGGTTCCCCTAGTTCTCTCCCTTGTCTGTTCTGAGCCCAGACACACTCGCACGCGCCCGTGGCACCTCCGAAATATTATTTTATAAGTGACCGAAAAATGTTCTCGGATTGGGATGAAAGTTGGTGTGCGGTGTTTTTTTGTTGTCAGTAGGTCGCCTGCCAAGTTTCATCGCATTCGGAGTCCGTTTGATGCCCCAAAGGATAACTATAGCGGCATTATAGCCGGTCTAACGTCGGATGTTTTCGCTCCCCGGAAACAGTCGTCGGGCTGCACTCCTTCCCCTCTCTCTTCTCAGTCCAACCACACACTTGACCCCGTCCGCCTAGCCCTCTTTGCACAGTGCATCGACCCCTTGCCCGTATCTGAAACTTCCCCGAACCCGAACTGGACTATCGTTACCGTTGGGTCCGGATCATCCCCAAACATCCCTAAATCATCATCGGTTTCTCGTTGGACTCTCCTAAGCTAATATTTCTCGACCGTTTGATTAAAATCGGAGGGACCAGATGCCGCTAAACTTAGCCAACTTGCTATATATAGATCAACCACTAGCCTATTTTGCACAAACCCTAAAATCTAGGGACAATGTCCCATCCATCAAATACTTCGCCGCCACCGCCACTGTCTTTCTCCCACCTCGGGATCCCCTTCGCACCAACCAGCCACCACCAAAAGCTTCCAAATCCATCAATTCCCACCGACCAGAGCCCACACCCATGTTCCAAATCGTCTTCGACCATCTCGCTGGTTTTGCGCCGCCGACCAACCACAGCCTCCACCGTCTCCTCTTTTTTCCTTCCTGTCCAACCACCATCGCCGCCCAAATCCTGTAGGAGCCCGAGGCTCCAGCCGCCCGAGCACCGGCCAGCTCGCTGGAGCAGACCACCGGCGACCAGGACCGGCCTCCCCTGCTCCTTTCTTCTTCCCTTCCTTCTCTCCCTTCGCCCTAAACTCTCCGTCTCTCTTTAGTCTTCATAGAAGGCCACCGTCATCATGAACGCCCGCAGGAACGCCAACGCCACCAAGCCGTCGTATGTCGTCCTGTGCTTCACGCTACCTCCGGCAAGCAGAAGCCTTACGCCTGCAGCCTCTCGTCCCGCAGCACGCCTGTCCTTAGAGACCCACGCCAGGAGCTCCTTCCCTTTGCTCACTTCGACCCCGGGTCGCAGGGGACAACAGGGGATCTCCTCTGCCTCGCCCCGTTCGCCCGCAAGTTCCGCAGCGCCACCAGAGTTCCCTCCGCCGATGAGAACCACCTTCAGATGAGCCCCGCGCCGCCCGTTCCTTCCTTTCCCGCTTCTCTCTTCTCCCTCTCACATTTCTGTCTCATTTCCTTTTTCCGTCAGAGAACCAGAGCTGGAGCTTGCCGCTGCCTCGTCCAAGCCGCATCCTAGCCGGATCTCGCCATCGTCGCAGCACCTCGATGCCGGTGCGCCTCCACGGTCAGACCTCGCCGGATCCACCTCGGGTGCCCGCTGTCAGGCCTCCCTGCGCCAATTCCCCACTTCGCTCCAGCCCTGGTTGCTTTGTCCACGCGAGGGAAACAAGCACTCGCCCGCGTGCGTTGACCGCGCCGCGTGGACCAGGAGGCATCGATCGTCACCAGATCCAGCACCAGTGCTCGCCCAGCGCCGGCCTAGCGCCCCCCCTTGCCGGCCTCTCTTCCACCGAACGGGCAAAGTCCCATGGTGAGGATGCGCACAACCCTCTCCTGTGCAAGTTGGGCCAGCCAGATTCAGCCGAGTGCACGTTTTTTCCCTGACTGCGAATTTGTCTATTATCCAGAGATCTACAGTTTTACAGAAAAACCCTTCTAGTTCATGCATTTAATAACTCACCAACCATGCATCATATGTAAAAAACTTATATATGAAAAATGCTTAGAATTTTGTCTAGTTTCATATTTTCCAACTTTCATGCATGTTTAAAATGTTAAAAATGTTATTTGTTTAAATTTGCTGCCATGTTAAAATGATTTATTTCATAACTAAATAACCGTAGCTTGAAACTTAACAAACTTTATATGTAAATGGGGTAGAAAAATGCCTAGTTTAACATGGTGGTATTACTTTGCATGTTTAACAACTCTAAAAAATGGATTAGGGAAGAACAGTTCCAAACCTAATATATGCATATGAGGATTTTCCAGAATTGTTGTTTGTTATTTCCAGCCTCATTTAAACTTGCCTAGATAGGTAGTTTTCATATGTTTCACCTCTTGCCATGCTAACCAACATTTAATATTGCTAAGTACATAAACGGGAGAGAACTAAATAAGTCATGTGGTGTTCCGTTAATATGCAACTCGTTGCATATTGAGCTCCACTTAATTTGTAGTATTGTTTGTGCACTTTGCCATGCCATGCCTCTTTAAAACCGGACATGCATCATACTTGGTTGTGCATCATGCCATGTTTATGTGATGGGTGTTTACTATGTTGTTTGCTTCTTTCTGGGTTGCTTCTCTCATTAGCTTTGGTTTCGTTCCGGAGTTGTGAGGATTCGTTCGTCTATGTCCGTTTGTCTTCTTCATGGACTCTTTCTTCTTCCTTGCGGGATCTCAGGCAAGATGACCATACCCTCGAAATCCCTTCTATCTTTGCTTGCTAGTTGTTCGCTCTATCGCTATGTTACTCTACCTACCACTTGTTATATCATGCCTCATGTATTGCCATGTCAAGCCTCTAACCCACCTTTCCTAGCAAACCGTTGTTTGGCTATGTTACCGCTTTTGCTCAGCCCCTCTTATAGCATTGCTAGTTGCAAGTGAAGTTGAAGCTGGTTCCATGTTGGAACATGGATATGTTGGGATATCACAATATCTCTTATTTAATTAATGCATCTATATACTTGGTAAAGGGTGGAACGCTCGGCCTTATGCCTGGTGTTTTGTTCCACTCTTGCCGCCCTAGTTTCTGTCATAACGGTGTTATGTTCCTTGATTTTGCGTTCCTTACGCGATTGGGTATTATGGGAACCCCTTGATAGTTCGCTTTGAATAAAACTCCTCCAGCAAGGGCCAACCTTAGTTTTACCATTTGCCTCACCACCACCTATACTTTTTCCTTGTGAGTCACGCTCCCGAGGGTCATCTTTATTTTAACCCCCCGGGCCAGTGCTTCTCTAAGTGTTGGTCCAAATTGAACTGGTTGCGGGGCCACCTCGGGGAAACTTGAGGGTTGGTTTTACTCGTAGCTAGTCTCATCCGGTGTTGCCCTGAGAACGAGATACGTGTGACTCCTATTGGGATTGTCGGCACAGCAAGTGGCTTTGCTGGTCTTGTTTTACCATTGTTGAAATGTCTTGTAACCAGGATTCCGAGACTGATTGGGTCTTCCTAGGAGAAGGAATATCCTTCGTTGATCGTGAGAGCTTGTGATGCGCTAAGTTGGGACACCCCTGTAGGGTATAAACTTTCGAGAGCCGTGCCCATGGTTATGTGGCAGATGGGAATTTGTTAATATCCGGTGGTAGAGAACTTGACACTTGACTTAATTAAAATGCATCAACCGCGTGTGTAGCCGTGATGGTCTCTTTCTGGCTGAGTCCGGGAAGTGAACACGGTTCTTGTGTTATGCTTGAACATAAGTAGTTTCAGGATCACTTCTTGATCACTTCAAGTTCACGACCGGTGCGTTGCTTCTCTTCTCGCTCTTATTTGCGTATGTTAGCCACCATATATACTTAGTGCTTGCTGCAGCTCCACCTCACTACCTTCTCTTACCCATAAGCTTAAATAGTATTGATCTCATGGGTGTCAGATTGCTGAGTTCTCGTGACTCACAGATACTTCCAAACAGTTGCAGGTGCCGATGATACCAGTGCAGGTGACGCAACCTAGCTCAAGTGGGAGCTCGATGAAGATCTTGATCATTGTTTTGTGTCTTTTCCAGTTGATCAGTAGTGGAGCCCAGTTGGGACGATCGGGGATCTAGCATTTGGGGTTGTCTTCCTTCATTTTGGTTCCGTATTCGGACCTTGATTGTACTCTGGATGATGTATGTTTAACTTGTTATTTGTGTGAAGTGGCGATTGTAAGCCAACTCTTTACCCCTTTCTTATTCAGTACATGGGATTGTGTGAAGATTACCCCTCTTGCGACAAACCTACCATGCGGCTATTCCTCTAAGTCATGCCCCGACACGTGAGAGATATAGCCGCATTGTGGCTGTTATATATAGTTAGTACATCAAATGTACTATTATTTGGAATCAACATCTAGTGTATTCAAAAGATTGAATTCGAGTTCATATAGTACACATAGTTCATATCTATCTCTATAATAATCATGTGGTGTGTTGTTAAGGTAATACACGAATGATGGTTGAAGTTGGCGACAATCATGATTGTAGATTCTTATTGAAATAGAGAAAAGACTCAAATTCAGTTCAAATTGCAGCGGTAGTATAAACATTTGGAATACACTAAAATGTTGGTATGAGTAGGTTACATGCATTATACAGCCAGCGAAAAAATTTAATTGGACATAACATGGATCCATACTCCCTCCTTCTATCTATAGAGGGCCTAATGCGTTTTTTAAGACCGCCTTGGACTATTGACAAGATTAGTAGTACATGACATGCACAATGTGAAAATTATATCATTGAAAGCTCCTTTCACACACGAATTTAACGGTGTGCTTTGTGTAAGTTGCATGTCATATATAATTTCTCTAATACTTGGTTGGTCAAATTTAGCCTCAAAAAATGCATTAGGCCCTATATAGATGGAAGGAGGGAGTAGCTTTGAGAAGCATTTGTATAGTAAAATGGGACAAGACTCTTTCTTTGCATGGTGTGAATAGTTTTTATTTTTTCGTTTTTTTCGTTGAGGGAAGTGCGAATTGATTTGGTACGTACAAGTACAATATTACACGTTAGGCTTGTCCCTAAAATTCAACCCGCGCCTTGTCATATCCTGAAAATTCTGATATCGTGCTCCCAAAACTGGCGCCTTCACAACCTGCGCCTTGCTATCCCGAAGTTACAATGCGCCCGAAAACTCCCTCCAGCTGTGAAATCCCGACACGCGAAATCCGCCTTCTAACCCTGAGCCGAAAGGGTCGCTAGTTCAAATCATGGGGGTACTTTTGTAACACACCCTACATTTTAGACAAGCACGTCCCTAAGTCATGGTTCCCCCCTCCCATCGCCTCCTTTTCGCCATTCGAAATCTGGCCGCCATAACCTCTCCGCTCTAGCCACGAAAACCCACCCTCATCAGTCCGCCACATCACCGCTGCCCAGCCGGAGCCTCTTGCCTGATGATGTCGTTCATCACAACAGCTCGACGTCCCTCATCCGCCTCCTCGGATGAGTATCCGTCGTCCATCCTGTCGTCCCGCCGGTCCAGCCGCCCCGTCCTCCAACTCCAAGGAGCTGCTCCGGTGATCGCCTCATCTATCGCGGCTGCTCCATCCCCACAGCGCCGCCTTAACCTACTCCATCGGAACCGCAACATCCTCACCGACTCCTCGAACGAAGCCGAGACCTACTCGGTGCCACCAAAGAGGTTGTACACTCATCGCATCGCACCTTCTCCTTAACTCGACCTCCCGGCGCCGACGGTGCTCCATGCCACACCCCCATGGAGAGGCTACCTCGAAGCTGGTGCTGTGGGCGACATCTCCACGACGGCTCTCCCCAGTGCGAGGTCCCTTTGACGGCGGCATCCATACCAGCCGGATTTGCTGCTGTTGCTGCTCCGGCTGTAGCTCGGTCGCTCACGCTGCTGCTGCTGCTCTGGCTCTCGCTCGCTCGCGCAGCTGCTGCTGCTCTGGCTCTCGCTCGCTCGCGTTGCTGCTGCTGCTCCGGCTCTCGCTCACTCGCGCCGCCGCTGCTGCTGCTCCGGCTCTCGCTTGCTCGCTCATGCTGCTGCTTTCCCCCTCGCTCGTGCTGCTGCTCTGCTCCGATTTAGCTATACTTCAGTCGACTGAATCGACTTTTGGGTCTGTCGATTTTCAGGGGGTGGTGGGTCTCACCGGAGTTAAGGAAGAACCACTCGTAGCGGGGAGGGGGGCTCGCCGGAGAGGTACCCCACTATCTACCTTAGGGTTCTGGGTGGGTGCTACTCATGGGGGGGGCGGTGGTGTGGGGATCGCCGAGAAAAATCTTGAAGCGGGGGGGGGGCAAGGGGGCAGGCTAGGGCGGCGGCGGACCGACGGTGGAGAGTTGTTTCCGAGCGGCGAGGCGGCTGTGGACCGGCGGTGGGAAGTTGTTTCGGGGCGGCGAGGCAGCGGCGGACCGGCGGTGGGTAGTTGTTTCGGGGCGGCGAGGCAGCGCGGGGTTCGGCCGGTGGTGGCTGGCGGATCAGGGGGGTGCAGGTTGAAGATGAACTGCAGGCCCTCCCTAAACTATCCCATGTGAAGTGCCTCTCTGCTACCATTTCGTTCAGTTTTGACAGTAACATTCAAATTCCACAGTAAATTTCAGTTTCGACAGTTAAGTTCAGAGTCAACAGTTTTTACCTCATCTGTTGTAGTCAGGTGGGTTTTGGTGATGTAAATTTTACATCTATCACTTTTTGGTAATGCATTTTACATCATCTATTGGATATGCTATTAGAATCCCACTTGAGATTAACCATTTATGTCTTGTGCTGTGTCGGTGCACAAAAGTAGGGGCTCTGTTTTGCACCCATTTACTTGTGCGCGAATAGTTAGAGCCGCGCCTACGGCCATACCTAGCGGGGCAGAGGAAGCAGAAGCACAAGACAACCAAAAAAATGCGAAGACCAGAGACACAAAGAGCAAGAGGGCGACTCCGCAGCCCCGGCAAGAGCCTTGCCGGGGTAACTTGCCCAATGCCAACAGAGCGCGCCACCCTTGAGCCCAAGGGTTCCAAGACCACCAACCACATTGCAACCAAGGCTCGGGAGACACCTCCAAGGTGGCATGCAGATCTTCGAGAAGATCATAGGCACACAAGATCAGATGAGGACCAGAGGGCGACGATCCTCGGCAAGATCCTTGCCGAGGAAATCCACGAGACCCTCGGGAAGATCCTTGCCGGGGATGACCGCGATGCCATGGCAAGACCCTTGCCGGGGCCCCGGCAAGACCCTTGCCGAGGACACCTGCGGGGCCACAGCCAGGCCCATGTCTGCCAAGACCCCACCACCGTCCCCATATAGCTGCCAGCCCAACCAGCTAGGAAAGCACCTGCGTGTCGACGCGCGGCCTCTAGGCCAACTCAGGAAGCACCTACATGGTGGCATGCATATCTTCGTGAAGACCCTACCACCATGCCATCTCAGCAGCCTGCCAGCTTACGTGGTTCTGCATGCCTCATCAGCTCGGACATGCGTCGGAGCGAGGTGGAACGACGACGGATGGGACGGGCCCCGTTACCATCCCCAATAAAGCAACGGGACACCTAAGTGGCGCATTTAATACACCTTGTCCCGTAATGACAGGTGAGAAGCTTGTACACTGTTTACCTTTCCACCTCCTGTGTGCCACTATGGCGACCCCTTTTTGACTATAAAAGGAGGCCCGAGGCGTACTGGAGAAGGATTCGGATCTTTTGGACTACGCGCACACCGCAGCTAGTTCGGAAGCTCATGAACACTCAAATATATACCAAAGCAGGACTAGGGTATTACGCATCCTTGCGGCCCGAACCTGGGTAAACGAACTTTGCTCTGGCTACTAGACCCGCTCTTTGCACAACCCAGCGCCTGCCAACCGTAGAAGGGATCCCAGTGATCCCATAGGTGTCGTCCCCACCGACATCTCTGGCGCGCCAAGTAGGGGGGCGCCGTCGTGGAAATCTGGTCTAGTTGGCGTGGGGGATTCATCGTGGTCATCGCCCCAAGGAAGAAGATGACCGAACGAGCGGCAACATTTGCGGATGCAGAAAACGCTCGCACAGCGATAGAAAAGCTAAGTCATTCGAAACTTTGAGTAATTCTTTTATGTATAAGGTTGTTTTCCTCGGAGATCCTGCTCTTGGTATGAAAAACCTGCATGCAATGTGGGCCTTCCGCTATTGGCAACACCCTTGTTCTGTTTCGAGTCCGCTCAATAGTTCAAGCGGCCGCGTCGATAACGGCAAGGTGGCCTTCCCGCTATTGGCAACACCCTTGTTCTGTTTCAAGTTCGCTCAATAGTTCAAGCGGCCGTGCTGAGAACGGCAAGGTGGTTTACTTGGCTGCAGGAACACCCGACCGGTTGTGAGGATCCGTCCTCGGAAACGTCGCAGCCTGGGTTCGCGTGCCGGAAAGCCTATCCTGTTGAGCATAGGGTATACATACAAAGAACGATCGAACAGGAAAATAACATGCATCATTTCAGGGTACTGCAGAGTTATATTACATCAATTGTTATTGCGGTTCTAACTAAAGATAAAAATTGTCTTGGTCATGAACCTGCAGCGGTGATGAGAAATGGGGTGCCTAGTCCCGATGGTGGCCCTCCGAACTCCGTCGATGCGGCTGATGATGGGCTCGATACGCTCTTCGAGTGCCGCGAGGTCCACATCCTCCGGCAGGCTCTCCAGCGCGGCGTCAAAGTTGAGGTTGGGGTTCCAGTATGCCACCTTGGTGAGGACCTTGGTCAGGACACGCCGGCAAAGCCTCCGGGCCTCATTGGCCAGGGAGGTTGCTCTGTTGGAGCGGAATTGCACCAGAGCTCCAAGAACGCTCTCGAAGAACAGGGTCAATCTAGCATTGGGACTCATGTTCAGTTCCGGGACGTACCTCATGTTCGGCATCCCCATGGTAGCCAACTGTGTGGTGATCCTGCTGGCGATGTTGGCGAGGCGGCTGATCCAGAGGTTTTCACCCTTCACAAAATCCGCGTGGTTGGCAGCGTCATTCCTCCACAGCTACCTCTCGGCCTCCAGATTTTTGGTCAGGGTCTCATCCGGGGCCCTGAACTTTGAAAGCGTCCCCTCAAGGCCCTCCAGTTTTAGCTTCAAGTCCCTGATGGAGTCATTGACCTTGGAGAGCAGCTCGACCTTGTCAAGGACTGTGGCCTGCGCATCAGCCAGAGCGCCCTTGGCCGCGTCCCTCTCCTTTGTCAGCTCTAGGACCTGCTTCTTCATCCCGTCCTGCTCCACCTCCAGCTCATTCACCTTGCCGCCATGGACCTGTGCCTGAGGATTGAGTGCCTCCTCGTGCCTCTACTCCATCTCCCGGGTTCGCTGCACGACAAGCTTCTCGACCTCCTCATCCTTGCCGTGGACTGTCATGGCGAGCTTCTCCTCACGAGCTGCAAGGTCCTCCTCCTAGGAGTTCTGCACGGCTTGATGCTGGAGCCAAGCGGCCTCGTCCTTGGCGGCCTGTGCTTTTGCCGCCTCCTGGTCCTTCTTGATGTCGGCCTGCTTCAGGACAAGATCCTGCTTGCGCTCGGCCAGCAGATCTTGGGCGGACTTCAGTTCCCCACAGGCTGGCGGAACCAAGCCTACGTCTCGGTGACGCTCTCCTCAAGATCCGCCTCCGCCTTGTCCACCGCCGCCATCCTGGACTTAGCCTTGTCCATGCGGGCACCATGAAGCACCTGGAGCTTCTCGAAGTTGACGCTCATGGCCTGGAGGAGCCGCTCTTCCTGTGTACCGCCACCACCAGCGCTAGGTTCATCAACAACCTCGAGCCCGGCGGCGGCGAGCACCTCGTCATCAAACACCTCCCCCTCGATGGGCGCCCTAGTGTTCGCCGTCCCTGGGAGGTGGACAAACAAATCGTCGCTCACCTTCAGATACTTGCCCGAGCCAGAGGCGGCGAAGGAGGAAGGTTGATCGTCAACCACCCCCTCCTCGGCAGTGGCCTTGCCGGCCTCCCCGGCAGGCCCCTTGCCGGCCCCCCCGGCATGCCCCTTGGCAGCATCCTTAGCAGCACCCTTGGCGGCCTCCTCGGTGGCGATCTTGGCGGCCTCGTCCTTAGTGTCCCTGGCGACCTCCTCAATGACAGTGTCGATGTCCTCCCGGTCCGCTGGGGAAGGGTCTGGATACCAAGGAGGGGAATGAGGCAAAGCCAAGACCAAGGTTTGAAAAGAAAAGGCAAGAACACGGACATAGGGCAATTAACTTACTGCGCCGGGCGGGAAGAAGTGGCCCCCTCCTCGCCGATATTTGGTGCCAGGATGGAGCCACCGGCGCCCGGGTTCACCTCCTCCTCCTCGGTGCGCATGGGCTCGGTGCTTGGCACCCTTGCAGGGGACGCCCCTCGGGGCAGCGTGGTCGATGGGGGCGGCGTGCTGGGGGTGGCCCTCACGGGCTCTTCCTGCTGCCGTCCTCCTCCTGCAACCACGGCAAGGTCAGCGCCAAGGGATCATACCCCAACACACGTTGATGGGGAGTGAGTGGTGAACGCATGCTGGGGGCTGCGCCAGAGGCTACTATCCGGGCTGCTCTCCACCACCAGCGGCGTACTCGAGGTGCCCGCTGGGGGCTGGCCGCCCGTCGATGCCCTGGCCCTCTTCGCCACCCTCTGGGCAGCATCTCCATGTTCCTGTAACAGTAAAAATGAGTTAAGGAAACCAGCACGGTCTGAAGGAACAGAGATGATGAAAGGCAGGATGCTTATTCATCCTCGACCTCCTCTTGTGCTGCCTCCCTCTTCCTCCTTGGGTTGAGAGACCCAAGACCGAAGACGACCTCCATGTCGACGTCTGTAGGAGGAGGGGCAGGGGATGGCGTCCGGCGGCGCTTGGACGAAGAAGAGGCAGTTGCTTTCTTCTTCGCCACCGCGGCCTTCACCACCTTCCTCACTGCCGCGGCCCTCGTCAGGTGCACGGACTCCTCCTGGGCCTCTTGCCGCTGCCCGGTCCTACCGGGGTAGACCTACTCACCAGGGCTGGCCCGCCACAGGACACACTTTCTCCCTGTTGCCGGAGGGACGTCAGCCCCGGCCTCTTCCTCGGTCGACTCCTCGACCACATCTTTGATGAGAGGGGACCCGGTGCCTGCACTGCTGGCCTCCCCGGCAGGCTCTACCCATTTGGCAAGCTCCTCCTCCTCTGCGGCCACCTCGGCCTCGTTCTCCATGTGGCCGACGCTACCAGCTTCCCTGGCAAGCGCCGCCTCTGCCGCCCTGGCGGCGATGTAGTCTAGCTCCTCCTTGGTGGTGTCCTTGATAAGAAGTGGCTCATCGCAGACATACCTCTCTAACAGGTTGTCGAAGAACTCCCGCACCCGCTCTTCCTCCGTCTCGGCCCACCTTGGGTCATGGCCGTGCGCGTTGAAGTCCGGCGTCATGGCGATGATGTTGGCTTGGCGGGAGTTTTTCCTCAGCAGGACCACTCCCGCCGGCAACCTGAACAGAGGCCCCTTGACGACCTTGCCGACCTTCACGGCCTTTCCGGCTCTCTCAGCCCTGCTGTCGCCACCCGCATCGAGCTGGAAAAGCCGTTGAAAAAAGGAGCGTGCCCCATCACCGTGAAGTTGTGCTGCAAGCCAGGGCGAAGCCTCATGAGATCAGCCGTGTTCCTGAAGAGCCAGGCGGGCCTCCCCTTGTTATGCAGTGAGGCGATGCGGCGGCGGATGAAATCAGCCCCAATCTTCTCAAGGGTGAGCCCGGCCATGGTGAGGCGATGGATCCTAGTGGTAGCGATCCCGAGCTTCTTGTCATCGGCGTCGGCGTCGCTCTAGTCCTCGTGACAGAATGGCAGGCTCTGACGAACTTGGCAGAACTCTTGCAGATCCTCCTCCTCGATCCATAGCCACCGCCCCCGCCACTCCTCCCACCTCTCCTTCTAGGCACCCTCTGGGTATGTGCCTTTCTCCTGGGTCTGTGGGATCCAGGTGACGCAGCCGGAGATGGCACCCCCCTCCTGGATGCGGGTAAAGAAATAGTGGCGGAAAAGCGCTGTGCTGGGAAGCATTCCGGCAAAGCCCTCGCAGAGGTGGGTGAAGAGGGCCATACACGCCACGGCATTCGGTGTGAAATCAAGAAGGTGGAAACCGAAGGTGTGCATGACATCGTTGAAAAAATCAGAGAAAGGGTGGCAAAGCCTGCAGGAGAAGTAGTCAATGAAGAAAGGATACCGATTCAGGACGGCCTTGGCAAAATCGGCGGGGATGATGCGTGTAGCCGGATGCCCCGTCGTCTTCACCCCCCACAGAGGCTTGAAGTTGTCCCTGAGGTGGACTGCATCGACCGTCGAGGGGAATATGGAAAGCTGTGTCCGAAGCGCCGCCGACTCGCTCTCGGGCATCTCCTTCTGCTCGGCATCCTTGGCCACTCCCTTACCCTTGCTGGTTCTGGGTGCCATGTCGGCCGTGAAAGAGGTGAAGAATCTGGAGCAGTGGGATATTGGGGGCAATGGGGGCACGGCGGCGACGGTTGGAGGCGGAAGCTTTAGCTTTTTTGCTTGAGGAAGAAGAAGGGGGGACGATGGTTCCGAAATTGAAGAGACACAGAGGGTAAATGAGCAGCGCGCCCGCAGTCTCCCCTTTTTCTTATGGGGAAGGCGCGGGCCACCTCTTTACCATTTACTGCGAAGTGCCGCGTGACGGCAGCAACCGCCCCACGCATGACCCCTGGAGTGCTTGCTGAGTTGGCCCCTGGCAAGACCCTTGCCGGGTTGGCCTTCGCAGCCCCGGCAAGGCGTGGACTCCCCCGGCAAGACCCTTGCCGGGGCAGCCTTCACAGCCCCGGCAAGAGCCTTGCCGGGGCAACTTGCCCAATGCTAAGAGAGCGCGCCACCCTTGAGCCCAAGGGTTCCAACACCACCAACCACATTGGAACCAAGGCTCGGGAGGCAACTCCATGGTGGCATGCAGATCTTCGAGAACATCATAGGCACACAAGATCAGATGAGGACCAGAAGGCAACGTTCCTCGGCAAGATCCTTGGCGAGGAAATCCACGAGACTCCTGGCAAGATCCTTGCCGGGGACGACCGCGATGCCAAGGACACTTGCGGGGCCACAGCAAGGCCCACGTCTACCAAGACCCCACCACCTTTCCCATACAACTGGTAGCCCAACCAGCTGGCCAGGCACTTGTGTGGCGACGCACGGCCTCCAGGCCAACTCAGCAAGCACCTACGTGGTGGCATGCCGATCTTCATGAAGACCCTACCACCACGCCATCTCAGCAGCGTGCCAACTTACGTGGTGCTGCATGCCTCATTAGCTCGGACGCACGTCGGAGTGAGGCGGAACAACGACGGATGGGACGGGCCTCGTTACCATCCCCAATAAGCTTGTACACTGTTTACATTTCCACCTCTTGTGTGCCACTGTGGCGACCCCTTTTTTACTATAAAAGGAGGCCCGAGGCATACTGGAGAAGGATTCAGATCTTTTGGACTACGCACACACCGCAGCTAGTTGGGAAGCTCAAGAACACTCAAATATACACCAAAGTAGGACTAGGGTATTACGCATTCTTGCAGCCTGAACCTAGGTAAACGATCTTTGCACTAGCTACTAGACCCGCTCTTTGCACAACCCCGCGCCTGCCAACCGTAGAAGGGATCCCAGTGATCCCATAGGTGTTGTCCCCACCAACATGCTGCTTCAGCCTTGACGTCTTACGGCTCACCGGAGCTGCTCGAAGGACGGAATGATCCATCACAACAGAGCAGTGCCCTGGACGCCATCTACAGATTCCTCAGATCTTCCTCCACACCTTCGACAACCACCTCTGTCTTAACTTCTTCAACGACTAACCAATGATGTTGAGGTCGACATGGCTACGGCAAAGAGGTTGTACACTTGTCGCATCACTTATTACTCTACATTCATGTCGATCCATTAGGGCTACTGTGGTTCAATGGAAAAACATAGCAATAGGAAATTTTCCTATGGCACTCTACTATTCAATTATTCATGCATTTTGTTGAAAGAAATGGAGCAAAACGTCCACTTGGACCTAATTTTCAAAATCCTATGCATGAAAACAAGACCAAGTGCATTAATGACAGAATAACATTCTAATTGTACACGCTTTCATATGGTTTCACTTTCTTTTGGCCATGTTTCTTTGCATTCCTCTACTCCTCCTTTTCCTGTGAACCAAACACCCAAGTTGACAGAAATCCTGTGTTCACAAATGCTCTGTTTCCCATGTGCATTCCTATCCTATTCTGTTGTTTTTCCCCCTATCCCCGCGTTTTTAGAATCATGCAAGCCAAATGAGCCCTTACAGAATTACTTCAGTTACAGGTAGGTGTCAAAGAAAACTTTGTGTGGTTTGTCCTACTCCCGCCACGACATCGTCCACCTCACCTGAGCTGCTCCATCGACAGAAGCATCCAGCAAACCATACATCACAACTCCTGACCATCCTTCGCTGCCTCAGATCTCCTTCCCTGCCATCGGCACCCACCACAACAACATCACCATCATCGACTGAGTAGATGAACCCGAGGAGTACACGGGTCCACAAGATAGGTCACACTCTTTTGTGTTCTGCTTATGTTATGGATTGCTTAATATTACCTGCTACTTTATTGTCCTGTTCGCCTCTTAGTGAAAGTGTCAGTTATCGACTAGAGGGGGGGGTGAATAGGCGATTTTTATGGAAGTCTTCAAAACATGGAAGTTTCGAAGAAAAACAATAGAAATGAACCTATAAACATGCAGTGGAAGGTAGACTACACTAGGCAAGCCACAGTCAAGTATACAATGAAGTGAAGGCATGAAGACTAATAGCAGCTAGGCAGTATGGATTAGGATGGAAGATAGTATGAAGCCAATCAGAACAAACTGTCACACAGTGAAGACAAACAAATAATGCAAGCAGGCAATGACTTCACAAGGACCAACTGTAATTAAAGAGAAGGGAAAGATAGAACCAGTTGCTTGGTGAAGATAAGGGATTTGTTGGACCAGTTCCAGTTGCTGTGACAACTGTACGTCTGGTTAGGGAGGCTCAGATTTAACTCAGAAGACCATGTCTTCACCTTATTCCCCTTGAGCTAAGGACACACAGTCCTCGCCCAATCACTCAGGTAAGTCTTCAAGGTAGACATCCAAACCTTCACAGACTCCGTTCACCGGCGATCCATAATGACTCTTGGATGCTCAGAACGCGACGGCTAACCGACTGGAGGATTCACAGTCCTCAAGTGTACCAAGTCTTCAGATCACACAGACAGGAAGACTTCAGTGATGCCTAACACTCTTTGGCTCTGGGTGTTTAGAGCTTTGTGCTCGCAAGGATTTCTCTCTCAAAGGCTTTGGAGGTGGGTTGCTCTCAAACGACAAAAGCCGTGCACTAATTCTAAGCAGCCACCAATTTATGGTGTAGGGGTGGGCTATTTATAGCCACTAGGCAACCTAACCCGATTTGTCTGAAATGACCCTGGGTCCCTAAGGAACTGACACATGTTCCAACGGTCAGATTTCAAACACACACGACAGCTTGACATGGGCTACAAGTAAAGCTGACTCATCCCAGCTCTGGATAAGATTTGCTCTCATTGTCTTCGCTCGAAGACTTAGGATTTGGTTGAGCATCACTTTAGTCATTCTGACTATGTTCACTTGGGCCCCACTTAACAGTACGGTGGTTCCTATGACTCAACAAAGAAGAAAATGGAACTACGAAACAACTCTGTCTTCACGGTCCAAAGTCTTCATGCGATGTCTTCTCATGTCATAGTCATCAATGTGAATATCTTCACATACCACCATTGTCTTCAATGTCTTCACACATTTTTGGGGTCATCTCTGGTAGGTAAATCGAATCAATGAGGGAGTACTACCTGTGTTATCCTACAATTCTTACAAACACATTAGTCCCTCAACCAGGTTTGTCATCAATACTCCAAAACCAACTGGGGGTGGCACTAGATGCACTTACAATCTCCCCCCTTTTGGTGATTGATGACAAACTGGTTAAAGTTTTCAATGGGGATAAAAATATGTGAAATTGTAAATGCTTGAGGTATTGTCTTCGTAAGGAGCAAAAAGGCTCCCCCTGAAGATGTGCATATAAGTATTTTGCTTTTGAATGCAAATGCACATGGCAGGTTGTACTTGCGGAGATCCTCTTATACTTATGAAGACAATTTATCATGCATGAAAGAATATAGTGAAGACAATGACATGCCTAATGAAAAATGGGCATCTGCAAGATGACTTCGTGCGGAATTTATCGTCGCATATGCGGAATTCATCATCGCATCACATAGTTGACAAAAAGGTAGCATACGACCATCAAGTTTAAGTGTTACAACTCAAAAGAACCAAATGAATCACAAGCGAGAGTTGTAAGAACTTGACAAATGTAGCAAAAGTATAGCAACCACCCATATGGACCCGCTTGAAGACTATCAACTCATATGCTTCTCCGCCTTTTGTTAGTAAGGACCAAAAAGGTTTGAAGACATAGAGCTTCTACTCATTCCCATGAGGAGTAGGTGAAACAGCAGGGTCACCGTTGATGTTTGGTGGTGCAGAAGAACTTGGTGCAGTGTCGATTCACGCAGAAGTTGGAGGTGGTGAAGTAGCATCATCTTGGTCATCAATGACTCTGGCATTAACTATTACAACTGAGGAAGAATATTCAGAGTCTTCGAGTGAGGGAGTCCGACGGAAGTCAGCGTTCCGGGGAGGAGTTGAATCAAACTTGAATCTCTCTGTGAAGCCATCCTGTTGAAGATCATCTTCAGAGCTCAGCAGAGCCAGACTCTTCCATGATCGGCGACATGTTTCATGAGTGACAAAGGCATTCTTGGTGGCAAGGTTGTGAATGCGATTGACATCCACCAAGAGGCTCTGCATTTGATGCTTGAGCCAGTTGAGGGAGTCCTGGATTAGGGGGTGTTCGGGTAGCCGGACTATACTGTAACACCCCGAATGTAACTTTCCCAATTTGTACTCCAACTCTTGCCGTTTCCGGCGTTAAGTTATATTTATTTCTCGGGTTCGGGTCTTTGTCTCCGTGTGTTGTTGTCTTGCCGTGCATCTCATATCATGTCATCATGTGCATTGCATTTGCATACATGTTCGTCTCATGCATTCGAGCATTTTCCCCGTTGTCCGTTTTGCATTCCGGTGCTTCGTTCTCCTCCGGTGGTCATTTCTAGCTTTCCTTCGTGTGTGGGGATTAAACATTTCCGGATTGGACCAAGACTTGCCAAGCGGCCTTGGGTTACTACCGGTAGACCGCCTGTCAAGTTTCGTATCATTTGGACTTCGTTTGATACTCCAACGGTTAACCGAGGGACCGAAAAGGCCTTGTGTGTGTTGCAGCCCAACACCCCTCCAATTTGGCCCAAAACCCACCAAACTCTGCTCCATGTCCTAGAGCGTTCGATCATGATCGCGTGGCCGAAAACCGCACCTCATTTGGACTCTCCTAGCTCCACTTATGCCTATAAATAGCCCCCCCCCCCCGTTTTTGGATCATCTCCCCCTCCCGAAACCCTAAAAAAAATCGCCCCGCGCTGCGCCGGACATGTCCGCCGCCACGCCCAGCCAGCCGGCTCCCACCACGTGGCACCCCAGCTCCCCGCCGCCGTCGGCCCGGGAGGCCCAGGAGGGCCCCCCGCGAGCCCATCGCCACCTGCCCCCGCCCGGGGTCGTCCGCCTCCTCTCGCCCGCGAGCCGCCGCCGTCACCCTCAAGTCCGGCCGCCGGACCCCATCATCCGCCGCCGCCGTCCTCAGCCGCCGCCGCCATCCTCAGCCGCCGCCGCCCGCGCCTCCACGCCGCCGCTCCGGCCTCCTCCCGGCCGCTCCCGCCTCGGATCCGGCCACCGGCGACGATCTCCGGCGAGCTACAGGGTTTTCCGGCCGACCTCGTTCCACGTGCATCTCGGATCTCAGATCTGGAATTATCACCTCAGTTGACTTTTCCCCTCCAAACCCTAAATTTTTGCGCATACTTTGACCTGTCGTAACTTTGCATCCGTAGCTCCGATTTGGGCATATAGCATATCAAAATGTTCGCCTCGACGAGTACATCATTTCATTCCATTGCATAATTTTCATTTGAGTTCATCTTGATGCCCAAAATGCTGTTAGAAGAGGCCTTCTTGAGTTATTTGTCAGATCTGCTAGTTCATCTTAGACTTTTGTTATTTTTGCCATGTTTAATGTGTGCATGATATGCCTGTGAGTCCTTCATATGTTTTGTTAAGTATTTTGTCTTCTTTCCATAGGTGCAACCCATGAATTTTTAGGATGTGTGTGGTGACTTGTGCAAGCATGCAAAGTGAGGCACCCGGTGAATCTGTTTTCAGGGACTTAGTTGTTTTCACTAAGTCTGGGATTATTCAGTTCATGATGCCATATGTTCAACTTGTTTCCTAGTGATCCGTGCCTCTTTTGAGGATGATCTGTAAAGGAGTTTTGTTAATCATGTTATGCTCTATCCATCCATGTCTTTTTTTGCAATTATGGAGCAATCTAGCTTGAGTCAATCGAGCTCTACTTTTGCTTCATGGTGAATCTGGGCAGATCGTCAACTCGTTTGCGATTTTGCCGGCGTTGTTGTAGTTGATCCGTGCATGCTATGCCATTGTTCTTGCCATGTCTAGCTATTATTTTGTGCCTTCTTTATGGGTGTATGATTGCCTTGCCATGACTTGCACCGTGGTGAGTGCATCGAGCTCGTTTACATGCCTTCGTGAGTTATATTTCAGCATGTCTCAGTTTTCACCAAGTCTGAAAACTGATTATGTTTTTGCTATGTTCGTGTGCCCGTTAGTATATTTTGTGATCCCTTTTGACCCCAGATCACTTAGGGACTTTTGTTAAGCTTGTTGAGTAGCTCCATGCAATGTTCTTACTTGTCTTAATCAGGTCATGTATCATGTTGTTTTTGCTGCTCCGAAGAGGGCTTCGTGATTTGAGATTTCTGACAAGTGTTAATTTCACTAAGTCTGGAATCTGTTTTGCATTTGCGTTTTTGCCATGCTTGTTTGAACCTCATAATGGATGCATTGGCCTTAGCTCAGTGCTAGTCTTTTGTTAAGCATCTTGTGTGCATCCCTGCCATGTATTTTGTTGTCATGTTTGGTGGCTGTAGCATGTTCATCTCATTGCATTTAGATGCCTACTTGCTGTAAATCGCAGACCGGTGTCATTCTTAAAACGCTTGCCATTTCCAAACCGTAACTCCGATTCTGGCGTTCTTTATATTGTTTTCAAGCGATTTCATCTCATCTTTCCAGTGGCACCCTTGGAATTCCATGTTGAGGCCAGGTTCATGCATTTCCTGTCATATCTTGCATTTTGCATCCCGCATCGTATCCCGCATAACATATCATCATTTCATCATATTGCTTGGTCTTGCACGTGGTTGATTGTATCCTTGTTGCTTGTGAGGAGCCCGTTGAGTTTTCTTGTGAGGATCCAGTCAACTCTGACAACTGTGCAGGCAAGATGATCATACCCTCGGAATCACTACTATCTTTGCTATGCTAGTTTGCTCGCTCTTTTGCTATGCCAATGCTACGATGCCTACTTTTTGCTTGTCAGCCTCCCAATTGCCATGTCAAACCTCTAACCCAACTTGTCCTAGCAAATCGTTTATTGGCTATGTTACCGCCTTGCTCATCCCCTCTTATAGCGTTGCTAGTTGCAGGTGAAGATTGGAGGCCGTTCCTTGTTGGAACATCATTTATTTACTTGTTGGGATATCATTATATTGCCATGTTATCTTAATGCATCTATATACTTGGTAAAGGGGGAAGGCTCGGCCTCTCGCCTAGTGTTTTGTTCCACTCTTGCCGCCCTAGTTTCCGTCATATCGGTGTTATGTTCCCGGATTTTTGCGTTCCTTACGCGGTTGGGTTATAATGGGAACCCCTTGATAGTTCGCCTTGTTTAAAGCTTTTCCAGCAATGCCCAACCTTGGTCTTACCATTTGCCACCTAGCCTCTTTTTCCCTCGGGTTTCCGGAGCCCGCGGGTCATCTTATTTAAACCCCCCCCCCCCCGGGCCAGTGCTCCTCTGAGTGTTGGTCCAAACTAGAGTCTTGTGCAGCGCCCCCTCGGGGAAACTCGAGGTTTGGTTTTAGTTGTATGGAGCGCTCATCTGAGTGTACCCTGAGAAAGAGATATGTGCAGCTCCTATCGGGATTTGTCGGCACATTCGGGCGGTGTTGCTGGTCTTGTTTTAACCTGTCGAATTGTCTTGTTGTGCCGGGTTACTGAGTCTGATCGGTGTGTCTCGGGTGGAGGTCTATTCCTTCGTTGACCGTGAGAGCTTGTCATGGGCTAAGTTGGGACTCCCCTGCAGGGATTGAACTTTCGAAAGCCGTGCCCGCGGTTATGGGCAGATGGCAATTTGTTAATGTCCGGTTGTAGATAACTTGAACCTTAATTAATTAAAATGAATCAACTGAGTGTGTTACCGTGATGGCCTCTTCTCGGCGGAGTCCGGGAAGTGGACACGGTGTTGGAGTAATGCTTGCGCAGGTTGTTCCTCTAGATTCTCGCTCGTGCTTTGCCTCCTCTTCTCGCTCTCTTTTGCGTATAAGTTAGCCACCACATATGCTAGTCGCTTGCTGCAGCTCCACATATATATTTGCCTTACCCTTCCTATAAGCTAAAATAGTCTTGATCGCGAGGGTGCTTGATTGCTGAGTCCCTGTGGCTCACAGATTACTATAACTCCAGATGCAGGTCCAGGTGATTCCGCTCCAGGTGACGAGTACGAGCTCAAGTGGGAGTTCGACGAGGACTCTCAGCGTTATTATGTTTCCTTTCCCGATGATCAGTAGTGGTGCCTAGTTGGGGTTCGATTCAAGGCCTTGTCGCATGTTGGGTTTTCTTCTATTTTGGCGCCGTAGTCGGGCCATGAGTGTTTGTATGATGGATATTATTATGTACTTTGATGTGACGTGGCGAGTGTAGGCCAACTATGTATCTCCTCCTTTTATTATATATTACATGGGAGGTTTCAATGATTGCCTGACTTGCGACATTGCTTTCAATGCGGTTATGTCTCTAAGTCGTGCCTCGACACGTGGGAGCTATAGCCGCATCGAGGGCGTTACATATACCTTCAGCCGGACTCCAGGACTATGAAGATACAAGATTGAAGACTTCATCCCGTGTCCGGATGGGACTTTCCTTGGCGTGGAAGGCAAGCTTGGCGATGCGGATATTCAAGATCTCCTACCATTGTAACCGACTCTGTGTAACACTAACCCTATTCGGTGTCTATATAAACCGGAGGGTTCTAGTCCGTAGGACAACTTCACCATACAACAATCATACCATAGGCTAGCTTCTAGGGTTTAGCCTCCTTGATCTCGTGGTAGATCTACTCTTGTACTACCCATATCATCAATATTAATCAAGCAGGAGTAGGGTTTTACCTCCATCGAGAGGGCCCGAACCTGGGTAAAAACATCGTGTCCCTTGTCTCCTGTTACCATCCGCCTAGACGCACAGTTCGGGACCCCCTACCTGATATCCGCCGGTTTTGACACCGACATTGGTGCTTTCATTGAGAGTTCCTCTGTGTCGTCACTTTTGGGCTCGATGGCTCTTTTGATCATCAACGACGATACGGTCTAGGGTGAGACTTTTCTCCCCGGACAGATCTTCGTCTTCGGCGGCTTCGCACTGCGGGCCAATTTGTTTGGCCACCTGGAGCAGATCGAAAGCTACGCCCCTGGCCATCAGGTCAGGTTTGGAAGCTTAAACTACACGGCAGACACCCACAGGGATTCGATCTTCAACGGATTCAAGCCACAACTGAGCGCGCCGCACTGTGTCGAGAGGCATGATCTAGCCCTGCCGCCGAACAGTGCCCTAGAGGCCGCACAAGCACCGGTTCCGACCCTTTATTCAAAGCCTATTGCGCCAATCGAGGATGAGCGGTTGGACGTCACCTCGGGGGCTACGATCTCAAAGGCGATCGAGCCAAATGTCAACCCCGCGTTCCGCACGGCCCGTGACTCCAAGGAGCCGGATTCCTCTCCGAACTCCGAACCCCCCGTGCCCCTTCCGATCGAATCCAATTGGACGCCGATAATGGAGTTCACCGCCGCGGACATCTTTCAGCACTCGCCTTTTGGCGACATCCTGAATTCTCTAAAGTCTCTCTCTTTATCAGGAGAGCCCTGGCCGGACTACGGTCAGTGAGGATGGGATACGGACGATGAAGAAATTCAAAGCCCACCCACCACCCACTTGGTAGCCACTGTCGACAATTTAAACAACGTGCTCAACTTCGACTCCGGAGACATCGACAGCATGGACGACGATGCAGGAGATACAGATGAGCCAACGCCCATAGGGCATTGGACAGCCACCCCATCTCACGATGTGTACATGGTGGATACCCCTAAAGGAAACGACAACGAGGAAAAAGAGGATGGAACGGGGGACCGATCCCTTGAAAAGCAATCAAAGCGTCGGCGTAAACGCCGACCCAAGCCCCGCCTCGATAAAGACCCAGCCATAGAGCAGGATGAGCCGGTAGACGACGGGCAGGCCTTAGAGAAACCGTCCGAAAAGGGCAACACGGATAGAGAAACCGAACATCCCTCCCCCGGCGAAAACGGCACTCCGGACGACCTTACGCCGGATAAACCCACGGAGCAGAAGAATCTCCACAAGAGGCTCATTGCAACAGCACGCAGCCTGAAAAAGCAGAAGCGGAAGCTAAAAACGGCGGAAGATGCACTCAGGATCCGATGGAGCAAAGTAATCAATACCGCAGATAAATACGGCGACAGCCACCGCACTACAAGCTATCCGAAGAGAAAGCTACTGCCCGTATTCGATGAAGAGGCCCTAGAGCCCTCACATTCAAAAAATAAGAAAGCCACACGGTCGGATAGATGACCCCATGGCTAGCATAAAGCAGCAAGCGGCGCCGCACTTAAATCGGCATGCGACCCACTTAAGGATTCGCATCATGGCCCAGTCAGGTCCATTTACTGGCCAAGAAAGCAAGCTCTCGTAAGCAATGAAATAAAGCCATCATCAGAATCCGGCACACCCAAATAAAGGGGCGCCGCACACCCCCTATGTTTCACCGATGAGGTTATGGACTGTGAATTTCCAGAGGGATTCAAACCATTAAACATAGAGGCATATGATGGAAAAACAGACCCTGGAGTCTGGATCGAGGATTATATCCTCCACATACATATGGCTAGAGGAGATGACCTCCACGCCATAAAATACTTACCCCTTAAGCTTAAAGGGCCAGCCCGGCATTGGCTTAAAAGCCTTCCTGAAAACACAATCCGAAGTTGGGAAGAACTCGAGGATGCTTTCCGAGCAAATTTTCAAGGGACCTATGTCCGCCCTCCGGATGCAGACGATCTTAGTCACATAACTCAACAGCCCGGAGAATCAGCTCGGCAATTCTGGAATAGATTCCTCACTAAAAAGAATCAAATAGTCGACTGTCCGGATGCCGAAGCCTTAGCAGCTTTCAGGCATAACGTCCGAGACGAATGGCTCGCCAGACACCTCGGCCAAGAAAATCCAAGAACAATGGCCGCACTAACAAGCCTCATGACCTGCTTTTGTGCAGGAGAGGACAGCTGGTTGGCAAGATGCAGCCCCATCGACCCAAGTACGTCCGAAACTAGGGATGGAAATGGAAAACCGCGACGCAACAAGGATCGTCGCCGGACTAAGGAAAAAAGTCCGAAGAGCACGGAAGTCAACGCCCGATTCAAAAGCTCACGACAGAATCAGACAAAGCCACCCCTCCAGGATAACATGGATGATCCATCCAACTTAAACAAAATCCTGGACAGGATATGTCAAATACACTGTACCCCTAGTAAGCCTGCTAACCATACCCACAGAGATTGTTGGGTTTTCAAACAATCCGACAGACTCAACGCCGAACACAAGGGGCTCGACACACCAAGCGAAGACGAGGGCGAACCCCAAAAGCACAGCACCAGGAAACAAAAGAACTCCCCACAAGAAGTAAAAACAGTAAACTTACTTCACATAACAAAACGTGCGGCGCCCATAAAGGTACGCACCATACGACCTATCCCAAAGGGGTCCCGCCATTGGTTGTCAAAACCAATCATCTTCGATCAGCTGGATTATTCTAGAAGTATTAGGAACGCAGGCTGGACTGCCTTGGTACTCGATCCAATAATTGGCGGACTCCAGTTTTCAAATGTCCTTATGGACGGCGGCAGTGGACTAAACCTGATATATCAGGACACAATCTGCCACATGGGGATAGACCCAGCAAGAATCCGCCGCAGCAAAACCGCCTTTCAAGGGGTCACGCCTAGTCCGCACACCCATTGCATGGGTTTTCTCCGGCTCGAAGTTATATTCGGCTCTTCCGATAACTTCCGCCGCGAAAAGCTGACCTTCCACATCGTCGCATTCTCCAGTCGCTATCAAGCACTACTGGGACGCGAAGCTTTTGCCCGCTTTAACGCAATACCGCATTATGCATCTCTAACGCTTAAGATGCCCGGTCCACGAGGCATCATCTCTTTGAAGGGGAAGCATTGATGTGCCCCTCCCCCAAGCGGAGGACTGGGAGGCTGCTTTGACAGCCCCACAGTAAAATGGCTTCACCGGCCAAAAATTTCGGAATAGGTCATTAAAGACCACGAACGCGGATAGACGAGTTCGGTACAAAATCATCATTGATGCGGGCTTAGTGGCCATATACCCCTGCACTAGGGGCTCCGTACATATACAATAAGAGACAATAAAGCTCAATTCTATATATTTTACTTTATACTTTGCTTATTTTAAACTTTTGTTCGGCACGACCCATTTTCAGCTCAGTTCCTCTCTTTCGCAGATGAACATCGTGCGGCGCCCGTCCAGGATACGGCACAACGGAGGCACAGGTGCAGACGTGCAGTAGGGACCCGTCCTAAGGATTCTTTTTAGATTAAGACCCTGCGTAAACCTTTTTTACTGTCTCTTGTTGCTACATATCCCCTGGTTTTCTTTGATATAACCAAGGAGGAGGCTGGCGTCTTGGCATGTGGCCACGTCAGAATTTTTGCGCGTACCTGGACACTAGGGGATTTTTAATAAAGAGTGTTGTTTTGCCTGCACTCATAAAGACCGAACACCTTAGGGAGTGTTCGGCGTCACGGGTTTTGGCATTATATGCATCAGCTCCGAATCATGTCTTTGGTCAAATGTTGGGTTGCCCGGCTCCTGAGTTCGGCTACCTTATGTTCCGCTCTATCGTCTAAGGTAGCACCAGGAGAACTACTGTGATTGTGCCCCGGTTAGGCCGGGTGAGCGCCTCAGTAGAGAAAGCCGAAAACTGACTGTCGTGATGTAGCGTGAGACTAGTCAGCCACTCGATGACCTATCGGAATCTATAGGATTCCTCCATTTTAACGAAGGGCCGTTTCCCGGTCAGGCACATACGCACCCCGAACTCGGGCGAGCGCAGTCGCCACCAAGGGGCTACCTAAATAGTCCCACTGTCAAGATCCTATGGCTAAGTGAAAGTGTTAAAGCATTATAGTCCGGTTGCCTGGCCTGCTGCGCTATCACCTCCTTTGTAGGACCAAGACGTTGGGTTAAGTGTGAAAATGCGTCTTCTGTGAGCACCCCCGCACTATGTGCGTGGGGGCTGAAGCCAACGACTGCCATCTTTCAGATTATATATATATATATATATATCTTAAAACAGCTGCACAGGAGGTGTTCCCAATACTTGAAGGCACAAGTATAAAAGGTCACTACAATTTATCAAAATATTGCTTCATAATTACATATGCTATCATAACATAGCATCCTTCGAGCACTGTGTCTCTATTACACGAGCGCCTTCAAGGACTTCCTGAAAATAGTGCTCGGAGGGTACTCGGCTTTTGTCCGAATATCGGGAAGCAACAACGGTGGTCTCCACCTCTGCCCAGTATGTCTTGACACGGGCAAGAGCCATCCGTGCGCCCTCTATGCATGCTGACCTCTTCATCGCATTGATACGCGGCACCGCATCAAGGAATTGCTGCACCAAGCTAAAATAACTCTTCGGCTCCGATCTCCCAGGCCACAGATGACCCATGACGTACTTCATGGCGAGTCCGGACAATCTATTCAGTTCGGCCCATTGAGCCAGGCGATCGTCCACTACCAGTGGATGCTCTGGATTGTGGAACTGTGACCAGAAAAGCTTTTCCACTTCGCGATCTTTTAGATCTCGAAAGTGTTCGGTCGCATCAGCAGCACTTGCTGCCAAATCCAGATAGGTGTCCTCCACACTCCACATCCGGTCCAACAGAGCAAACTTCGGATCACAAAACTTCCTCCGCAGCATAAAGGTCTTTCCAGCCACAATCTGTTCGGCCTGACGCAGCTCCTCCTTCGCAGCTCTCATCACAGAGCGAGCGTCCTTGGCATTGGCAACGGCCTTCTCTAAGTCCGTCTGTCTCGCCCGGTCTTCTTTCTCAAGAAGTTTGCAACGGTCGGCAGCGCTCTTTAACTTCTCGGCCATCTCGGCCATCTCTTCTTTGCTTCGGCAGTGAGCAGCCTGTTCGGCTCTCAGCCCTTCAAGGGCCTTCTCAGCAGCCGCATCGCTTTTTCTGGCTTGCTCCTTAGCTCAGGAAAGTTCTGCCCTAAGATTCTCCATGGCGGCCGTACCATCTGCGTCAAGCACACACATTGTAAGACACTAGCATGAAGCTCCTCTTACCTGATGCCGCCCGAAGAATAACATACCTTGATCCTCATCAAGCCGCTTGTTGACAAGCATGATGTCGGCATCTGCCATGTCCAGTTGCCACTTTAGTTCGGCCACATCATCAGTTCGGCTTGATTCCGGACACCTCGCCACCTACATTCAAAGGCGACATCTTAGACCTGGGATTATGACCCTCTGCGTGCCGTCATTTCTTGACAACGCGTAGAGTCTCAGGGGCTACTATCTACACAGGGCGCATCTTACTTATGCGCAACTGACAAAAGTGTACATTATCTAACGTACCTCAAAACCCGTCAGTAAACTTTTGACGGCCTCATCCAATCCGCTTTCTGAGGATGAAATCCTTTCAATCACCATGCCCATCAATGCACGGTGCTCCTCTGAGATAGAAGCTCGCCCCAGCAGAATCTTTAGCTCCTCCGGCTGAGCACCATACGGTGCCGGACTTGTCCTATGGCCTCTTTCGAAGGCCGGACGCGGAGAACCTTGGGGGGCCACATAGCTATCTTCCGCCCCTGCCGGATTCAGAGAAACCCTCCGCGACGACACCTCAGGGTCGCCCGCCTCGCTAGGTGGTACGGTAGGGGGAGGCGTCCCGCTCTCCATCATCTCCGGAAGAAGATCCCCCGAAGACGAGCTCTGCTGAGAAGGGCTGAGGTTCGAGCTTCAAGGTAAAATTTTGGTTAATCTTCTCAGATATAAATCAAGGATTTCTCTCATCCCTCAAAAGGAAAACCTCTCTCTACTTACGGCTCGTTGGAGGGCTGATCCCTTTGAGGGCGTAGTTCGGCCGAGGAACTCCCCGGCGTCGGACCCTCTGACGAGGATTTTCTCCCCCGCTTCGAGGGCATGGTCTCCGGGTCGTCAGAGGCGGCCCTCTTCTTCCCCTTGGGAGAGGAATTGTCGGTTCCTCCCTTTGGAGCAGCCTCCTTCGAGGAGGCCATAGTTCCCTTGTCCTTCCCCTTACTTCCCTCCAAAGGCATTATCTTCAACATCCTGACAAGCACGGGATCCGGCCTAGTGTCGGGAAGGGGAGCCGGACACCTGATCAGCTTTGCCTTTGTTATCCACTCCTGTTTAAAAGGACAGCTCTTTTAGGGCCAAGTTTATGACGATTATATGGATAGTAGGTCCGGGCACAAGGTTACTTACTTGGGTATCCAAGCGATTGCAGCTTAGGCCTGCGTCCTCGGTCAAATCCGGACACATCATTTGTGATCCGAAGAACAGTTTATACATCTCCATGGGCGTTGTGCCAATAAAATGCTGGAGAGCTCGTGGTCCCTCCGGATTAAACTCCCATAGACGAAGGGAGCGACGTTTGCCGGGCAGTGTTCGACGAATCAGCATGACCTGCGTCACCTTGACCAGGTTGAGGTCTCTTTCTAAGAGATCCCTGATGCGGCCCTGCAACAAGGGCACGTCTTTGGATAACCCCCAATCTAATCCTTTGTTGACCCATGACGCTAGCCGTGATGGGGGACCAGAGCGAAAGGCAGGAGGCGCCGCCCACTTGGCGCTCCTGGGAGCGGTGATATAGAACCATTCTCGTTGCCACAAGCCGAGCTCCCCTTGAAAGGAGCCCTCGGGCCATGGAGCATCAGCATTCTTACTTATGACAGCGCCTCCGCACTCTGCGTGCCGTCCCTTGATCATCTTCGGCTCCACTCCAAAAGTCTTGAGCCATAATCCGAAGTGAGGAGTAACACGGAGGAACACTTCGCACACAACGATGAAAGAGGAAATGTGGAGGATGGACTCCGGAGCTAAGTCATGAAATTCTAGCCCGTAATAAAACAGCAGCCCCCTCACGAAGGGATCCATCGGGAAGCCTAACCCCCGAAGGAAGTGAGACATGAACACTACGCTCTCACCGGGCTGGGGACTGGGAATAGCCTGCCTTTGAGCAGGCAACCTATGCGAAATTTCGGCAATCAAGAACTTAGCCTCTCTCAACTTTAGCACGTCCTCCTCCGTGACGGAGGAGGGCATCCATCAGCCTTGATGGTCGGAACCGGATATTGTCGAAGGTCCGAAGCACCTGGAATCTGGAGCCTAGGGTGTTGGAACTCGAGGCGACGGGTGAACTCGTTTGAGATTGGAAAAAGGAGTAAGGCCTTGGTCTCTTTATAAGAGGTTGAATACCAGGAGCCCTCCCCATAACCGTTTGGGACTCGCCTTTAATCGAGGAAACATGCTAACGGGCATGATTAGGTTAGCCATGTCCGTATTGATGAGAATCCCGTAAAAGGGGCGGACACGATCTCTGCTTTGACAAGACGTGCCAAGGAAACTGCGTCGCTAAATGTGCTGAGGTGGAAAAGTAAAAATGATTCGAGTAAAGGACTTGGCCGTAGTGTGATGTCACGCTGCGGAATACGTCAGCAGATTAGATTTGTGTTGATATTATTCTCTCTATGGCAATATGTGGAAACTTATTTTGCAGAGCCGCACACTATCCTTGGTGTTTAAAATCTTCTTGAAGGACTTGGAGGAGGAACCCGCCTTGCAATGCCGAAGACAATCTGCACGCCGGACTCGTCGTCATTGAAGCCTGGTTCAGGGGTTACTGAGGGAGTCCTGGATTAGGGGGTGTTCGGGTAGCCGGACTATACCTTCAGCCGGACTCTAGGACTATGAGATACAAGATTGAAGACTTCGTCCCGTGTCTGGATGGGACTTTCCTTGGCGTGGAAGGCTAGCTTGGCGATGCGGATATTCAAGATCTCCTACCATTGTAACCGACTCTGTGTAACCCTAACCCTATCCGGTGTCTATATAAACCAGAGGGTTCTAGTCCGTAGGACAACTTCATCATACAACAATCATACCATAGGCTAGCTTCTAGGGTTTAGCCTCCATGATCTCATGGTAGATCTACTCTTGTACTACCCATATCATCAATATTAATCAAGCAGGAGTAGGGTTTTACCTCCATCGAGAGGGCCCGAACCTGGGTAAAAACATCGTGTCCCTTGTCTCCTGTTACCATCCGCCTAGACGCACAGTTCGGGACCCCCTACCCGAGATCCGCCGGGTTTGACACCGACACCAGTCATGATGCTTATCCTATTTCTGATGCAGGGCGACTATAAGCTCTCGGTCATTGAGAACA
The DNA here is from genome assembly GCF_003073215.2 of Triticum urartu. NCBI lineage: Eukaryota > Viridiplantae > Streptophyta > Magnoliopsida > Poales > Poaceae > Triticum > Triticum urartu. Next base: position 366,417,914 of record NC_053023.1, read on the forward strand.
CGAGATCGCTTCTGAGGCATTTGGGCAATTGTGCTTTCAGTGGCTTCAGTTCGGGTACGAGGGGCACTTGTGTTGCTAGCCAAAGGATAAACACGAGCGACGGCCTGAACTCCTTCAATGGGCTATGTGAAGCTTTGGTGATCAGCATTGTGAAGATAAACAGGCTCTTTGGCAGGCTCTGGGTAGATGGCTTCGACAGACAGATCAACCTCTGACAACAATATGAGATGATTGCATGCAGAAGGCTGATAGTTGATTGCAGAGTGAAGCTTGATGAGGCGCATGACCCATGGAGCATAGAACTTCAGACTAAAGATATCAGAGCCAGATGCAGCCAGTTGTCTGATGAAGAAGTCTTGAGCATTGAAGCTGATGCCATTGAAGATATAGAAAACCAATGTCTTCATTGCTCCTTCAAGCTTCGCTCCATGAGAATGTCCTTTGACAGGCCATAGAGTTTGCCTGATGATATGGTAAATAGTGCGGGGCAGATACTCTAGGTCTTCAACAAAGAACTCATTGGGATAGTCAGCATCATGGGGCAGTGGCTTCATCATGGTCAACATTTGGCTCATGTCAGGCTCTGGCTTCTGGAAGATGCTCTCCAAAGCATTCTGGTGTAGCTGACAACCTAGTTCATCATGTTCGCCAAGAGTGGGCAGGGAAGTAAGCTCAATGATGTCTTGGGCTTTAGCTTCATGGTGTACATCGCCTGTCATCCACTCAAGGATCCAAGTCTTCGGATCCCTGTTGTAGCCGCGAATGTGGAGGGTAGCATAAAATTGTAGCAGAAGCTCTTCATTCCAATGTTCTTTGGCAGTCACAAACTGGAGAAGGCCAGCATCTCTGAAGCAGTCAAGGGCTTCTTCGAGGCAGGGCAGCCCAGCCATGGCTTTGCAGTCTAGACGCATATCAGGGAAAATGCGCCCCTGATTGTATAAGATGCAGGAATAGTAGTTGCGCTGCTGATAACTCCAGAATCGATCGGATGAAATTCTTGGCCTTGTGTAGGGGTTCTTGGCACTGTCAAAGAATGTATTGTGTGCCTTGACGCCATTCAGATTAAATGATCCTGGTGAAGTTGCAGTACTGGGAAACCTTGGCAGCCTAGGCTTTGGCTTCTGGACCCGAAGCCTGTGCTCCACATGATAGTCAAATTGTGGACCGTCAGCAGGTAGAGGAACTAGAATGGGCCAGCGGACGGTGGTAAGTTGACCTTGATAGAATGCCTGCTCAATGGTGTGTGGCCTGGGAGGTGGTACAGGAGCAAAGGCATTGTCTTCAAGCTGCGGATTTGCTTTAGGTGCATCATTGGCTTCAGGTGCATTCACTTCTGGCACCACATTAGCTTCAGGCGCCACATTAGCTTCGGCCATGACAATGTCATTGGCTTTAGTATGGGTGTTTGTGGCTGCCTCAGTATTTTCAACCTCCACTCGAGTAGCTGGATGGTCGGACACGTTCTCTGCGAGAACAACTTCTTGGTTGGACAGGGGTGTAGCAACACATTCTTCTTCTTGACTTGGTTCTTCTTGTTCAGCGGCTGATGCAACCGAAATGTCTTCAACAGATTTGGCTTCAAACTTTGAGATGTTCGCAGTTGGAGTGGCTTCAGGGAACACTTGGCGCGATACTGAGTGGTGCTCTTCTCCTTCTGGAACACTCAAAAGAGTGACTTATGGCCTTGGTCCTTTGCGAAGCCTATGAAATGCTGGCGACGCCTTTGGAGAGGGAGTCGGCTGGGCCACAAAGTCATCATCTTCAAGCACCGAAGTGGTGGCTTGAGGTGGGAGAGTACTTGGTGATTCTTGACGGGGGGAGCCTTGAGGGTGATCAGCCCATGAATCATCCTGAGCAATTGGCATCAAAGGATGACCAATGCTAATGAGTTCGCTGTTCGTCAGAACAGGCGATGATACAACGTTTTGCTCGATCTGAGGAAGGACTTCATCATCTTCAACATTGTCTTGGGGACCAATGTCTTGAGCTGCGGTCGGGTCAACAGCTGGATCCTCTTCAACTTCAGGAGCCTCTGTGGTAGCAGGCTCATGGACTATCAATTGACACTCACGGTGTTCAGACGCAGGGAGAGCCACTGAGATTGGCTCGACGACAAGGGGCTCTGTGGGAGCAGCCCGATCTTTCTTCTTGTTTTTTCTCTTCTTGGTAGGTGGAGCCTCATCAGTGGTGTTCTTGGTTTTGTACTTTCTGGCTTCGGCTTCATCCGCCCTTGTTTTCTTGACCTTTGAAGCCACTGTGGGGACCTTAGGATTCACGCCTATCATACTGGCGGGGAAGACAATGCGAGGTTCTTCCTGCCTTGATGCTTTAGCTGGGGCCACAATAGGCTTCTTCTTCTTGGCAGCCATCTTGGGGTCGATGCAAGGACGCCCAAGTGCCTTGCGCTTCTCAGCTTCATTGTAGGCTTGAACACATTTGCCAGCCAGGTGTTTCATGCGATCTCGAGAACCTTTAGCTTCGTCACGTTTCTTGTGAAACGCCTCCTTGAGCTCATTCATCATTTGCTTGAAGGTTTGGACGTTTGTCACACTGAGGTGGGCCATGTGCTTCTTGAACTGAGCCTTTTCATAGTCAATCTTGTGCTTCAATTCAACAATTCTCTGAGCTAGAGCCAGCTCAGGAGCAATGGCTCCATGGAAGGAAATGTTGAGGCCAATAGGGAGTTGAAGATCAGCAAAACTGAGGTTTGGGCTGTCAAACCAGTCGTCAATGAACTTGTTCAGGATGTCCACATCGAAGAGGGGAAGATCATTGAAGATTTACGCCTCTTGCTTGCTCCTTATTAGCAGCTCAAGAGCATTATCGCCAAGATCATTGTCACTTGACAGATCAATGGCTTCGTTCTCATTCTGCAGAACGACAGCTGGGGTCAATGCCTGACCAGTAATTTGCATGGGCTTCTTCCTCTTCTCAGACTTGGAGATGCGAGAGAGATCTTCAGAATGCACACTTGGTGCAGGAGGAGTGGTGGCCAGAGGCTTTTCTCATGAAACACTTGGTGCAGTTGATGGTTTCGAAGCCTTAGGTTTCTTCTGCTTCACAGGCTTCGGTGGTGCAGGCGCTTCGTTAGAATCAGCGTCATCTGGGGAGTGATCCACGGCTGCCCCTTGAACCATAATGTGAGTGATGAGACCTTCAAGGTTTTAGAAGGGCCCAACAATATTGGGTTCAACATCGCATGTGTCGTCGGCACGAGGAGTAGAGGGACCTGGGTTGAAGTCTAACCCAAGCGATTTCTTGTTCTCTTTGGCAGATGCTTTGGCAAACTGAAGGTTGCACTTGAATAGATTGTCGTTGCGACACCATAACAGTGATGATGGATTCGCATTTGCAGGCTGTGGTCCACGAACCATACATGGGTAGAAACCCTGAGCAATAGCTTCAGTTCTGTTCTTGGGTTGAAGATTTCGAAAGAGAATATCACCCCAAGGACATTTGAGGGCATTCTTCTCAGCATACTCATTGGTCACAAACTTGTATTTGAACCATTGCTCTTCCTAATATCTTCGAATCCATTGGATTCGTGTTTTGCACTGATTGTAATCTTCTTCGGGATCAGTCTTGTACAGTTCATAGAGACCTTCAGGCAAATCCTTTGATGTATCCCCACGGCGCTTCCTGCCTCCCTTCCTTGCTGACTTATCTGCAGCCATGTAGTTCAGACTGAATGGCTTCAACACTGTCAAAGGCTTCCGTCTGCTAGTCAGACAGGAACTAGCTTCTGGAGAATTGATGTGATGTTGTAAGAACTCTGCAAATGAATGCAGACTATGAGAACTAAGGGATTCTCCCACAGACATGTACCTGTGACAGCATTAGAGATGCGAGGGAAGCGGAAGAGGTCATATGCATTCTCAGAAGATTTTGAAGATAAATCAGTTTAGAAGACATTGACCTCATAGTGCGAAGACATTCACTCATATGTTGAGAGTTGGTTCCAGATTTGTACGAATCCAAGAATAAGTACAAGTGAGGAATCTAACTACTTTGTGAAGCATAAGTGAATATACTAGGCATGTTATGAGATGCAGAACATGATAGATCCAAATTTGTAGGGACAGAAACCACTTGTGGTTGAAAAAGATGAATCTATCGGATAAAAAAGGACTATAAAAGAGGTTTTATTTACCACAGGAAGAACTGCTAGACAAAGTAGAAGATGAGGCCGGGCAGTTCAATCTTCCATGCCCTAACTTGGCGATGGAGGACACCTACGGCAACGGCGGAGAAGACAATGTCTGTGGCCGGCGTGAGAACAGCGTTGGTGAGGTCGCGGCAGCTAAGCGCTTAGTCGCCGGCGTCATCGAGAGCTAGCGGTGGCGCTAGGGTTTGTGCAAGAAGGAGAAGTGGAAGAAGAGATAATGACTGGGGTGTGGCATGTATTTATAAGTACAGGGATGACACAACGTTATTACGCAGGTGCCCCTGGCGGTTCACATCTGAAGAACACGTGGCGAACATGCAACACATTGGAGGTTGTTCCATGTTCCCACACACGCCTGGATTGTCGGGTGGTCCTTCCCGCTTCTCCGGGTTTCAGGCAAAAAGGATTGAGCATTTAAATCAGATTTAATGTTTGTATCTGTGTCTTCTGCTGACAAGGGCACAGAGAAGACATTCGACAGTTTCAATAGAATGCATATGATTTGGATAGATAGATTTGAGAAGGGAGCATAGAGAGGTTAGGGTCCAATCACATTCACTTAGTTCAAAAGATTCAAACGAGAAGACATAGCTATAAGTGAATGTTGTAGAGGACAGAACGCTAATATATGAATATATCTGAATAAGACGAAATCAATATGGTGAAGATAAACATGAAGTCATGTTAATATTGAAGACAAACCAAACGCGAAGATTTTGCAAATGTAACGCCAACAGAAAACACTCCAAGCAAAAGTTTGGTGGTGGCGTTACCCATCGTATAGGAAGTATTAGACCTAGACACGGCGCACAATTATCATGGCACTCCGAAGTCAAATTCCGCGTTAATGTCTTCACACTTAGAGTGTAAGTCTTCATTAATTGAAGATATACATTACTTCGTGTGTTGCACATCTAAGTCATCAACATGCATAAATCTTAGGATGTGTGCCTGATCACAGGACATTTGAGGATTATAAGATATTTAGCTCACACCGCAACTTGCAAAACCTTTTCTCATCCAAGGGCTTTGTGAAGATATCTGCCAGTTGCTCTTCAGTGTTGACGTGAATGATATCAATATCTTCTTTCCTAACATGATCTCTGAGAAAGTGATGACGGATCTGAATGTGCTTTGTCTTCGAGTGCTGAACTGGGTTGTTGGCAATCTTGATGGCGCTTTCATTGTCACAGTAGAGTGGTACTTGCTTCAGATGGATGGCATAGTCTTTGAGTGTTTGCTTCATCCATAGAAGCTGAGCACAGCAAGATCCAACAGCAATGTATTCAGATTCAGCAGTGGAGAGAGATACACAGTTCTGCTTCTTTGAAGACCAACAGACAAATGATCGTCCCAGAAAGTGACATGTGCCTGATGTAGACTTGCGATCCACCTTGTCACTAGCATAATCAACATCCGAGAATCCAACTATATCAAACTATGAGCCCTTTGGATACCATAATCCTAGTGTTGGGGTGTAAGCCAAATATCGAAGAATTCGCTTCACAGCTAAGTGATGCGATTCCTTTGGTGCCGCTTGGAATCGGGCACACATGCAAACACTAAGCATGATATCTAGCCTAGATGCACATAAATAAAGTAAAGAACCAATCATGGAGTGGTATACCTTTTGATCGAACTCTTTACCATTGGCGTCAGGACCCAGATGACTTTTGGTTGGCATTGGCGTCGTGTAGCCTTTGTATTCTTGCATTCCAAACTTCCTCAGGCAGTCTTTGAGGTATTTCTCTTGAGATATGAAGATGCCATTGCTTTGCTGACGTATTTGAAGACCAAGGAAGAACTTCAGCTCACCCATCATGGACATTTGATATTGCTCTTGCATCATGTGTCCAAACTCATCACTGTATTTTTGATTAGTGCACCCGAAGATAATATCATCCACATATATTTGGCACACAAACAGTTCACCATCATATGTCTTCGTGAAGAGTGTGGGATCCAGGGAACCAGGTTTGAAGCCTTTGCTCTTCAGGAAGTATTTGAGTGTGTCATACCAAGAACGAGGGGCTTGTTTGAGGCCATACAGTGCCTTATTGAGCTTGTATACCATATCAAGGTGTTTTGGATCTTCAAAGCCAGGCGGTTGTGCAACATACACTTCTTCAATCTTGCCATTGAGAAAGGCACTCCTCACATCCATTTGATGCAGTAGGATGTTATGATGATTTGCATAGGCTAGTAGTATGTGAATGGCTTCAAGCCTAGCCACGGGAGCAAATGTTTCATCGAATTCAATTCCTTCAACTTAAGTGTATCCTTGAGCAACGAGAGGAGCCTTGTTTCTGACAACTTGACCATGCTCATATTGCTTGTTGTGATATATCCATTTAGTGCCTATGATATTGTGTTTACGAGGATCAGGACGCTTGACTAGTTCCCACGCATTGTTCAGCTGGAACTGTTGAAGCTCCTGTTGCATAGCTTGAATCCATTCAGGTTCCATGAAGGCTTCAGCAACTTTCTTGGGTTCAGATATTGAGACAAATGCAAAGTGCCCATAGAAATTTGCTAGCTGTATTGCTCTTGAGCGAGTGAGTGGACCACGTGCATTGATGCTATCAATTATCTTCTCAATCTTTACTTCATTTGCAACACGAGGATGAACTGGACGAAGATATTGCCCTTTCTGATCATTGTCATCATTAGGAGGATTGTCTTCAGGTTGAGCATTGTCTTCAGGTTCATTAGGTGCAGAAATGATAAGTTCCTCTTCAGCCTAAGCTTCAGACGGTATGATTTCTCCTGTTCTCATAAGCTTGATGGATTCACTAGGTGGAATTTCATCTAGCACATTTGGCAGGTGCTCTCTTTGCGAGCCGTTAGTCTCATCGAACCGCACATCCATAGTTTCAACCACTTTATAGTGAAAGAGGTTTAAGACTCTGTAGGAGTGCAAATCCTTTCCGTAACCAAGCATAAAACCTTCATGTGCTTTCAGTGCAAATTTTGAAGTGTGATGTGGATCCTTGATCCAGCACCTAGCACCAGTAAGGAGTTCATAGGATGTCTTCTTCAGAAGCTTGTGAAGATAAATGTGGTTGATGACATGCCATGCAGTATCAATGGCTTCGGGTCAGAACTTTCTTGGAGTCTTGTATTCATCAAGCATTATCCTTGCCATCTCAAAGAGTGTTCCGTTCTTGCGTTCCACGATGCCATTCTGCTGCAGCGTGTATGGAGCTGAGAACTCATGAGTGATACCCAAGGTATAAAGATAAGTGTCGAGGACAGTGTTCTTGAATTATGTGCCATTGTCACTTCTGATGTGCTTGATCTTGATGCCATAGTTGTTCATGGCACGGTTGGCGAAGCGTCTGGAGACATCCTGCACTTCAGTCTTGTAGAGAATTATATGCACCCATGTATATCTTGAATAATCATCAATAATGACGAAGCCATAGAGACAAGCAGTAGTTGTGAGAGTAGAGTAGTGAGTAGGACCGAATAGGTCCATTGTAGCAGTTCGAAGGGTTGTGTTGTTGTCATGATTGTCTTCAAGGGATGCTTGGCCCTCATCATCTTTCCAGCTTCGCAGGCACCACATAAGTGATCCTTCTTGAACTTGACACCCTAGATGCCTATGACGTGCTTCCTCTTTGCGAGAGTATGCAAGTTCCTCATGCCAGCATGCCCTAGCCTTCGATGCCAGAGCCAGCACTCTGAAGCTTTTGCAAGAAGACATACGGCAAGATGTGGTCCTGCTGAGAAATCTACCATGTACAAATCATCTTTCCGATACCCTTCAAGGACTAGAGAATTGTCAGAATCCATTAGAACAAGGCAACGATATTTTCCAAATATCACAATCATGTTCAAATCGCAAAGCATTGAGACAGACATTAAGTTGAAACCAAGGGATTCAACAAGCATCACTTTATCCATGTGCCGATCCTTTGAGATTGCAACTCTACCTAGACCCAATACCTTTCTTTTACCAGTGTCAGCAAATGTGATGTGACTCTTCTCAGATGGACGTAAGGTTGAGTCCATGAGAAGACTTTGATCACCAGTCATATGATTAGTGCACCCACTATCAATAATCCATTCTGAAGTAGCTGGTGTCATACCCTACAAAACAATTAGGGGGATAGGCTTCACGAAGACTATTGTGAAGCATAAGCATTTGACGAGCAAGTGCATTATGAAAGCTCAGACCCAGGTTAGAACTGATAGGATGCATGTTAAGTGACTCAGGAATGAAATACATAATAAGATCATTTGGGCATTTTATCCTGTGTCCCACAAGATGTTTTAGGTCCCCAGCAATAGCTTCAGATGCATTTGATTTTTGGTTGGAGACCTTTCCCCGCAAGAGAGAGTTAAGATTTCTTAGCCACCCACATCTTCAGGGGTGGCTTCGAAGCAATGAGTCTAAGTGCAGCATCTGAGAATTTTGGCTTTGGAGCCCTAGCAAATAGTCTTGTAGGAGGTGAATAATACTCATAAGAATAAGCAGAGTAGTTCTTGGTCTTATGAACATGGCGGTTTGATGAAACACACTCATATTCATAGGCCTGAGTATGGTTTTCCTACAAAACATTTCTGTTAATGCGACTCTAGTGAGTCCTCTGTCTGTATGAAGCCTTTGGACCATATGAAGCATGTGTTCTGGGGTTTGTCTTCATCCCTTGTGGTGTCATGACGACATTCACGGGAAGATTCTCCAGAAAGCTTTTGGGCACCCAGACTTTCTTCATAGGTGGCCCATTCCTGTAGTTAGTACCAATATACCTGGCAAACACTTCATCATTCTGATTCTTAAACAGTTTATAGTTTGCATCAAAGGATTCATCAATGATAATAGGGTTAGCACAAGTGAAGCCAGATAGGGTGGATGGATCCACTAAAGGTTCCTTTGCAGCAACCCATGTGGTTTTGGGGTACTACTCAGGCTTCCAGTAAGATCCATCAGCATTCATTTTCCTTTCGAACCTAACACCCTCTTTCCTAGGGGTTCTGTTCAGAATCCACCTTTTGAGGACATCACATAGTGTCTGATGCCCTTTGAGACTTTTGTACATCCCTGTTTCAAGCAATGTCTTCAACCTAGCATTTTCATCAGCAATAGCAGTGGCATCCTCAGCAGAGGGGTTAGTTACCACATCAATAGTTGAAGATATTGCAACAGTAGCAACAGTAGAACATTCAGCAACAGAAGTAGTGTTATCACGCTCAAGGCATTTTATACATGGTGGTTCAAATCCTTCCTGAGCGGGACTGATCTGTTGAGCGCAAAGTGAATCGTTTTCCTTTTGAAGATCTTCATGAATTGCTCTCAATTTCTCAAGTTCTTGCTTCCTTTGAAGATAATCATTGGAAAGCTTTTCATGAGTTGTTGAGAGCGTTTCATGACGACTTTCAAGTTCCTCATACTTAACATGAAGATTTTTTATGTCTTCAATTAAGGACTGAGATCGAGTCATTTCTGCGTACAACAGGTCATCGCTTTTGTCTAACAGTTTTTGAATATGTTCCATAGCTTTCTGTTGTTCAGTTGCAATTTTAGCAAGTGTTTTGTAGCTGGGTTTGGAATCACAATCAGAGTCATCTTCACTTGATGTTTGAAAGTAAGCATCACGTGAGTTTACCTTGGCACCACGTGCCATGAAGCAGTAGGTTGGAGAGGATGGCTCGGGTTCGGGAGAGATGTTTTTAAGTGACTCCTTGAAGTCGAGGAACCAGGGATCCTGACATGTCCGATGACCTTCATAAACATCAGAAATCCGATCCCATATAAGATTTGCATTGCAGAGATGCATGATGCACTTGAACACATCTCTGGACAGAGAGGAGCATATAATGTCCTTCGCCTTGACATCCAGCAGAGTGAACTTTTGAATGTCTTCGGCATCCGCCATCTTGCATAAGTCGGTGAGGCCAATCTCCGTGACTGTCCAAAGCTCACTGTCCATTGCAAGGAGTCGCTTCCTCATCATAGTCTTCCATTTGGGATAATCAGTGCCATCGAAGACAAGGCACGCAGCAGAGACTTTGATTACCCTGCAGTTGACATAGCTAAAACTCCAGGTGGTTAAACTGAATCACACAGAACAAGGGAGCACCTTGCTCTGATACCAATTGAAAGTGCTAGTATCGACTAGAGGGGGGGTGAATAGGAGATTTTTATGAAAGTCTTCAAAACATGGAAGTTTCGAAGACAAACGATAGAAATGAACCTATAAACATGCAGCGGAAGGTAGACTACACTAGGTAGGCCATAGTCAAGTATACAATGAAGTGAAAGCACGAAGACTAATAGCAGCTAGGTAGTATGGATCAGGATGGAAGATAGTGTGAAGCCAATCAGAACAAATAGTCACACAGTGAAGACAAACAGATAATGCAAGCAGGCAATGACTTCACAAGGACCAACTATAAATAAACAAAAGGGAATGATAGAACCAGTTGCTTGGTGAAGACAAGGGATTTGTTCGACCAGTTCCAGTTGCTGTGACAATTGTACGTCTGGTTAGGGAGGCTGAGATTTAACCCAGAAGACCATGTCTTCACCTTATTCCTCTTGAGCTAAGGACACACAGTCCTCGCCCAATCACTCAGGTTAGTCTTCAATGTAGACTTCCAAACCTTCACAGACTTCGTTCACCGGCGATCCACAATGACTCTTGGAAGCTCAGAACGCGACACCTTACCGGCTGGAGGATTCACAGTCCTCAAGTGTAACAACTCTTCAGATCACATAGACAGGAAGACTTCAGTGATGCCTAACACTCTTTGGCTCTGGGTGTTTAGGGCTTTTTCCTCGCAAGGATTTCTCTCTCAAAGGCTTCGGAGGTGGGTTGCTCTCAAACGACAAAAGTCGTGCACTAACTCTGAGCAGCCACCAATTTATGGTGTAGGGGTGGAATATTTATAGCCACTAGGCAACCTGACCTGATTTTTCTGAAATGACCCTGGGTCACTAAGGAACTGACACGTGTTCCAATGATCAGATTTCAAACACACGCGGCAGCTTGACTTGGGCTACAAGTAAAGCTGGCTCATCCAGCTCTGGATAATATTTGCTCTCATTGTCTTCGCTCGAAGACTTAGGATATGGTTGAGCATCACTTTAGTCATTCTGACTATGTTCACTTGGACCCCACTTAACAGTACGGTGGTTCCTATGACTCAACAAAGAAGAAAATGAAACTACGAAACAACTCTGTCTTCGCTCTCCAAAGTCTTCATGCGATGTCTTCTTATGTCATAGTCTTCAATGTGAATATCTTCACATACCACCATTGTCTTCAATGTCTTCACACATTTTTAGGGGTCATCTCCAGTAGGTAAACCGAATCAATGAGGGACTACTACCTGTGTTATCCTGCAATTCTTACAAACACATTAGTCCCTCAACCAGGTTTGTCGTCAATACTCCAAAACCATCTAGGGGTGGCACTAGATGCACTTACACTTAGACTCCAAGTCAGGTCCAAATTGATGTTCAAACTTGAATTCCAATTAGTTGTGGGGGCACATATCGAGGCAATAATGAATAGTATCTCTGTCTAATATCTGGTTCACCTAGGGTACGCCTATGTTGTTCATCTTGGGTGGGAAACAAATAGTAAAGCAATCGCCATCTATTTTTTTATTAAGTTAAAGCAATCATTAGCCTGCTATCATTATTTTTGGATCCATCCACTGGTTGTTACCATTACTCTAGATTTCTGCATGCTCTCCTTACATAATCTCACTATATTTTTTGTATGCATGTCAGATATTGTACACAGTCATGCTGAACATGTAGAGAAAAGGGAACAGTTTTGCGCAGCAGTACAATGTCATGCAGACATCGCTCCATGGTGGTTTCAATGGAAAACCCTCCCCCTCTCCAGATTGTAATCCAGAGGAAGATATCTATTTTGAGGCGGATTCAGACGCAGCTGACCACTCCTATTTACCCCCCATGGTGTTTGCTCTAACTTGGCATGATGATATTAGTCATATCATGCATATGTTGCCTTGAAGTGCCTACTTTCAACATCATATATGTCATCTACTTAGTTTAGACATGTTCTGTAATGCCATCTGTTTAGTTTCAATATCATATATGGGAATTATGCAGTCTCATGTCTTTTAGCCAGCCATAATATATGTGAAATGTGCAATGCCATCCTGTTTAACCAGGCATCATATATTTGAATGATATCTAGCCCATCCCTTTCTTCATTAAATTTCCATTTGTCCATAATGTTTGTACATTAAACTACTCTTCCTATGAATCAGCCATTTGAGTGGGTGATGGAAAAATCTGGAGTGAAAACAAGGCCTTCAGAGCAGACAGTGCTACCTGTCGAAGCTGATCTCTTGCTGGGTCCCGATAGCTCCTTAGAGATGGATTCAGAGACAGATGACCAGTCCTATTCCCCCACCGAGGTGTATTCTCTAACTTGGCATGGCTCTACTGCTCATATCATGCATATGGTGTCTTGCATTGCATAGTTTAGACATCATATACACAATATTCAACACCATGTTCTTAGTTCAGACATCATATATGCGAATGCCCTCCACTTAGCATATAAATCACATATGTGAATTAAATCATGCGATCCTGGTTACTTAGATAACATGTATGTGAATTACGTCATGCGATCCTGTTTAGTTAGTCATGATATCTTTGAATTATGTTATGCTATGCTATCCAGTGTAGATAGACATCATATATGTGAAATTATTTCATGCTATCCATTTTAGTTAGACAATATACATGTCAATTATTTAATGCCCTCTTTTTTCCACACTATCTATGGCATCTGTCTCTCATACAATGTCTGTACATTCAATTATGTTTCCTGTTTATCAGCCATTTGAATTGGAGCGGGTGATGGCAGTATCTAGCAGAGTAAAAACACGGTCTTCAAATAAAACAGTGCTATCTCTTGGTGGAGATAGCACCCCGGTTGTACATGCACGAGAACCAGCCCTACCACACATAACCAAGACTCCCGCAGAATTTACCCCTACTACGATGGACAGAGAACCAGCTTCACCCAATCTAACCCCAACCCCAGCAGATAGTAACCCAGTTCCTGTTGACACAACACCATCTCCACCATAGAGCTCCCAAACAAGAGCAGTTAGTAAGGCAGCTCCAGTGCCCAAAGTGCCAGTACTACCACAGCGAACCCCAACTCCACCAGTTAGTACACCTATTCCTGTGGAGGAAGCACAACCAGCCATTCATAGTTTAGCATCTATCACATTTGATGTTGTTAAATCCTATGTGCGTATCTTCCCATCATGGAGATATTATACTGAAGATGAAGGAAAATGCCAGTTGCAGGTGTTTGTCCAGGAGTTATGTGTAAGTAATTTTATTCATGGCAATTACTTTGCTTTGTCCCATACATTCTATCTCCATGATGGTTATAATACAACAAATTTTCCCATTTTTCTCTATAGAGAAGGACCGATTTGGAAACCCAGGATGAGGTAACCTGTGCTAATACCTCTGCTATCTTCAAGAATGCTTGGTGGCAGTATCGAAATTACCTGAAGAAAACGTACTTCACTAGCAAAGAAACTCATCAAATTCCCTTACGTTCTCCTCAGAAACATTTACTTGACGATGACTGGAACGCCTTGTTCTTTACTGGTCCCGAACCAAGAATGTAGTAAGGTTTATGAGCTCATTTTATTTTAACTACTATATGCTTGCGTCTTACTGTACTCTGTTCATGTAGAACAAGTGCTTAAACCTAAAGAACAACTGTTCTCATTTAAGATTCCATTGCTATCGTGCATACTACTTTTCTCTTGTATCACTATATTTACTCATACAAACTTATTTTTAAATTGAACTATCGAATGGAAACACCAATGGCACAACAGGTATGTTTATGCATGTTTCTTTAGCTGGTTTGCTCTTATAAATAGCTCTGTTGATTTCAATTTCAATTGTGTATACAGTTGACTTCTCATATCATGTACATTACTAGCATCATAACAGGTCCAATAGTGTTGTTGTACATGTAGACCCGTGGTACCCATCTGAAATCTTGTTGTGCCGTTTAGTTTCCCACGCTTTGTATTATTTTAGTGCTGCTTTCTCTTGAACTGATATGATTTGAACTGTGTCTCTATTTTGATTTGGCAAGACAATGCAGTGACCATAGGATATAGATATATGTTTGTTTGATGCTTTTATAATGTACTACTTGCCAATAGAAGACTTGGTAGTTTAATCTTGTCCACCTTACTAATGAACTGGTTCACCGAAATGAGTTTCATATACTAGTACATGCTAAACCTGTTATGTGTCTGCTTGTTTCTTCTTTTAGAATGCTGACAGAATATTGGGGAAGAGTGCCTTATTAAGCAATGATAAAAGAAGTAATGCAGATAAGGTTCATGATCATGAGACATCCTTGTTGGTCTCCAACAAACTGATAAACAGCTAAGGAAAACTATCTTGAAGACAGTGAGACAACCCCAAAGTCCTGTCTTGGTTTACTGTTCGAGTTACTGGCCACTACCGCTTTCACAAGCTATTCAAACTCACTGTCTGAATCGATTATGTTTCTTGAGTATCAACTACAAGCTGAAAGACATCGATCAACTGTGCTGCGACAAGAAGCGGAAGGACTGCGGAAGTCCCTGGAGCATTTAGATGCATACTTTCTGATGCAACAACAAGCGTTGGAGGATTTTAGCACCAAACAGGACAAAGCTAATAAGCTTGCTAAGCTTATTGCCAGCATGGTGGATACCCAAGATAACGTTTCTTGAGCTCTTCTGAAGTTGTTTCAATTATGGACTTGTTTTGCTGCGTTTATTTGCACTGTTGGCCAATTTTGACGGCCAGTGTATGTAATATGCTACTTTGTTCCCTATATTTGCACTGGTGGCGAACTTTGATGCCCAGTGGATGTAATATGTGTAATAGTTGTAATAGGCTAGCGTTAGTTGCTTGCTTATTTATTTCCTTATTGTCTTGTTTAGTTGTTTGCTTGTAGTCACTGCAGTTCTTTTTTCGCGTTTTTAGTGGCCACAATAGCCTAGCTTTGGTAACTAGGCCACAATAATCATGGCAACACACGGACTATTGTAACCATGGGCCTCCTGTGGGCCGTAGGATCCATGGGCCTTCTAGGGCCATAGGATCCATGGGCCTTTTACGGGCCGTAGGATCCATGGACTTTCTACGGGCCGTATGATCCATGGGCCTTCTACAGGCCGTAGGATCCATTGGTCTTCTACGGGCCGTAGGATCCAAGGGCCTTCTACGGGGCGTATAATCATTTTGCCAGACTTGGTCTGTACTATTCATGGACCATAACGGGCCGTTAATAGGCCGTATTTGATAACGCTATGAAAACAACCCAACGGGCCACAAGCGGGCCGAATGTAACCACGGGTTGTATTGTCCCACAAATGAAACAGGCCAGTAACGGTCTGTATCTAACCGAATTCTATAAATGAGCCCAAGAATAAATGGGCCCTGAGAACGCCGAATGATAACATGGGTTGGAAACGGCCCAATGGAATAATGGGCCGTTAATGGGTATAAAGGGGTGCACTGTTCATTATGTGCCAGATTCACCACGGGCCGTTAAAGGGCCAAGAGTTACAAATGGTCTCATATGGGCCGAAAGACATCATGGGCCATACATGGGCCAGAAGTTACAACGGACTGGAATCATATTGGAAGGCCCAAATGAAGCTATTGGGCTTAATTTGGATAGGCCGTAACGGGCCGTGAGTTAGCGGGTCGTAAATGTGCTATATACGAACATGCCGTTAACAGGCTTTCCATGGGGCGGCCCGTTACCTTTTGACCAAGTCAAACGGGCCAGACTTTTCACCGGAATGGGCATCTGTTGGGCCGTGCCACGTGTCGACATATCATAGGCGCCTCCTGCCCAATGAATGGATGACATCTGTCCCAACGGTGAGCCAACACGTGTTTCCTCCGGCCAATGAGAATTTTACACATGGAAAATCCTCATTGGTCTGGGCTGTTAGCGGGTTATTGGATCCAAAACCGGACCCGATAGCTTAACGACATTCCGTTATGGTGGATGCCACATGTCGATCACCCTTGATGAAAGCACTTCCATGACGCGCGATTTATCATCATGGAAGTGGACTCTTCCGTTATGATAATTTTGGTAATGTCATGGAACACTTCTACGACAGCACAGGCATGACTATCTTGATTCTGTCATAAATTTGTCATGGATGTACATGCATGACAAAAACATGACCTACTGTGACAAACACGTATCATCACAGAAGTATCTTTTTTTGTAGTGTTATTATTCATGCTAGAATTGTATTAACTGGAAACTTGATACATGTGTGGATACATAGAAAAAACACAATGTCCCTAGTAAGCCTCTACTAGACTAGCTCGTTAATCAAAGATGGTTAAGGTTCCTGACGGTAGAGATATGTTGTCATTTGATGAACGGGATCACATTATTAGAGAATGATGTGATGGACAGACCCATCCGTTAGCTTAGCATAATGATCATTAAGTTTTATTGCTATTGCTTTATTCATGAGTTATACATATTCCTCTGACTATGAGATTATGCAACTCCCGAATATCGGAGGAACACCTTGTGTGCTATCAAATGGCACAACGTAACTGGGTGATTATAAAGATGCTCTACAGGTGTCTCCGAAGGTGTTTGTTGGGTTGGCATAGATCAAGATTAGGATTTGTCACTCTGAGTATTGGAGAGGTATCTCTTGGCCCTCTCGGTAATGCACATCAATATAAGCCTTGCAAGCAATGTGACTAAAGATTTAGTTGCAGGATGTTGTATTATGGAACGAGTAAAGAGACTTGCCGGTAACGAGATTGAACTAGGTATGATGATACCGACGATCGAATCTCGGGCAGGTAACATACCGATGACAAAGGGGATAATGTATGTTGTTATTGCGGTTAATTTGACCGACAAAAGATCTTAGTAGAATATGTAGGAACCAATATGAGCATCCAGGTTCCGCTGTTGGTTATTGACCGGAAATGTGTCTCAGTCATGTCTACATAGTTCTCGGACCCGTAGGGTCCGCACGCTTAATGTTCGATGACGATTTGTATTATGAGTTATGTGTTTTGGTGACTAAAGTTTGTCCGAAGTCTTGGATGAGATCACGGAGATGACGAGGAGTCTCAAAATGGTCGAGAGGTAAATATTCATATATTGGAAGGTAGTATTCGGACATCGGAATGGTTCCGAGTGACTCGGGTATTTTTCCGAAGTACCGAGGGGTTACCGGAACCCCCGAGGAAAATAATGGGCCTTAGTGGGCCTTAGTGGAGAGAGAGGAGGGCCACAAGGGGTGGCCGCACCCCCCATGGCAGTCCGAATTAGACTAAGTGGATGGGGTGGCGCCCCCCTTTCCCTCTTCCTCTCCTTCCTATTCCCTCTAGTGGAGAAAGGAAAAGGGGGGGGGGGCGAATCCTACTTGGACTAGGAGTCCAAGTAGGACTCCCCCCTTGGCGCGCCCCTCCTGGCTATAGGCCTCCTCCTTCCCCTTTATATATGGGGGCGGGGCACCCCAAAGGTACACCAAGAATTCTCTTAGCCATGTGCGGTGCTCCCCTCCACAGTTTACTCCTCTGGTCATTGCGTCGTAGTGCTTAGGCGAAGCCCTGCGTGGATCACATCACCATCACCGTCACCACGCTGTTGTGCTATTGGAACTCTCCCTCGACCCTCTACTGGATCAAGATCTCTAGGGACATCATCGATCTGAATGTGTGCTGAACACATAGGTGCCGTACGTTCGGTACTTGGATCGGTTGGATCATGAAGACGTTCGACTACATCAACCGCGTTAACACAATGCTTCCGCTTTCGGTCTACGAGGGTACGTGGACACACTCTCCCCCTGTCGTTGCTATGCATCTCCTAGATAGATCTTGCGTGATCGTAGGAAATTTTTTGAAATTGCATAGTACGTTCCCCAACAGTTAATACATGTGAACTTATCGCCTTCATGGCAAGATACGGGGACCTAAAGAATAACTTGATCTCATAAAGTTACATAGGTCAGTACTATCCTTCATCCGCATGATCGTGCTTTGTCATATTGTGCTAATGTTGTATTTTTCAATAAATATATTGTATCACAATCTTTCCCCATTAAGAAAATAAAGTTGCTTCTACTAGTGTCACTATTATAGTAATCATGCTTTTTCATTATCTGTGCAAATAGGAATACTCAGCTATAGACGTTGGGATGGTCAAAGCATTCGCCAAGTTCTTGGCAACCCGCTTATGCACATATTGGAAGTGGAAGTGCCACCAGTGATCCAGAACATGTTACTCGCCAATGTTTGACATGTGTGGCCGTAAACAGGACTAGTTTACCCTAGCTTGTACAGTTGCTATTTCTTTCTATAATAAATGGTTGTGGAGCTCTGCTCTACAGTAAATATTCAAAAAAACAGGACTAGTTTCAATTTTTCAGCAAATCCTTGAATCAAATTGCTTACATGAAGCATCGATCAATATATATTTATTTGTTCACATTCTCACAACATTTTAGTTTACAACAACTATTGTCTTTGATTTGTGAATCATTGAGATGCATAGGCATCTTTGTCGTACTTATTATTTGAATCTTATGAGTTGGTTGTGGGTCTTGCAAGCCGTGAAACATGGCATGATGATGTAGAGGACAACAACCCTAACAAGCTGTTCAAACTTGGTAGTATTGTCTGTGTGAAAGTGTGGGAAATGAGTTGACCGCTTGCGTCCTGAGAATAATAATTCTAATTGTTTTACATGTTGATCTTATGGCACAGATAGAACGGGCCAATGCTGACCCACTCGTGAACAGACGTCTGGCTGGAATAGGTTTCTAAGTTTCCATGTGGGTTTAAAGGAGGCGTTTGAATGTGTCGAGGAGGTGTGTTCTGCTGGGCGTGCAACTGGTGAGGGAGGAGGGGGTAGTACATACCGCCGCTTGTACCCACTATGTTCACTAGCAATTGTAGTTCCCCAAGAGTCGAAAAAAGAACTGCAACCACTGCCTACCCACTACATTCATTGGCGATTGCAGTTTCCCAAGATTGGAAAACTAGACTGCTGCTGCCGCCCTAGTACACCACTACGCACCGATCCCCATTGTAAATAAGGAGCCCTCTGACGTCCATATCTCCCCATTGTCTTCATGTTCCCCTGCCCCCAATCCCCACAAAACGAGAACCGCCACATCAAATCTGCATGAGAATAGACTCCAATGGCGATCCAAGGGGTGAGCCTGCTGGATATGGACTTCAGCAAGGAGTTCACCTTTGAGTTCGTCATTCAGACCCATGGCAGCACCAAGCTGTGATGTACACCAATGATCCGGACTCGGTGAAGCTCTGTCTCGCCAAGTTCAAGCAGTACCTACAGGAGGAGAAGCACAAGGTCGCGGGACTAGACCTTGTGCCCATCCATCCGTCTCCTGACATGGACTGGCGAATCGCCGTCGTCTAGGTATGCGTGTAGACAAGATTCTCATCTACCACTACTGTAGGCCATCAGGGGTTCTGGCACACCTGTCCATTTCATCAACACTGATGAATGCACCTTTACGATGGAGCGCATGAACAGCGCCACTGTGATTCACAATTCGACAATCTGGTGCAACAAGCTTGTCGACATCCAGAAGCAATACAAGATCATTGGCAATAGGTAGGAGAAGGACTCCGTGGCTGACCTCGCCGCGACCATCATCGATCCTTGCTACACTAACATGAAAGAAGACATGGATATGAAGGACCTGAACATGTGGGAGGTACCTCTGAATCTAGCCAACATCACCTACGCGGTCCAGGATGCATACACATCCTACAACATGTACATGCGGATCTTGGACATGAGGGCGTTTCTGCTTCTCGTAACTGAGGAGTACACGGACAACCGCAATATCATGATCAAGCGTGCCAGGAAGATCTAGATGTGTCCTTTGTCTGTTTATAAGCACCTTTATCATCTGAGTGTTTCATGCATTAGCCTTTGTGTTGTAATTATCTCTTTCATCCATGATATTTCGTCTAAGAACCCATGAACCTATTTTCTTCTTCTTTTTGAGTGGCTATGAACCTGTTTGCTTATGTATGTAATAAGAGTAGTTCACTTGGCAATTGTGTTCCCTTCTTTTGAGGTCGAGTAGGTATCGACTGAGTCGTGGCAGCCCAGTGATACATCCCCAACGTATCTATAATTTTTGATTGTTCCATGCTGTTATATTATCATTCTTGGATGTTGTACAATCATCTTATAGCAACTTTATATCATTTTTTGGGACTAACCTATTGACATAGTGCCTAGTTCCAGTTGCTATTTTTTGCTTATTATTTACATCACAGAAAATCAATACCAAACGGAGTCCAAACGCAGCGAAACTTTTTGGAGATTTTTTTTGAACCAGAAGACACAAGTTAGGCCAAGGAAGTACCAGAGGGGGGCTCTGAGGGGAGAAAAACCCACCTGGGCGCGCTTGGGGGCCCAGGCGCGCCCTGGTGGGTTGTGCCCACCTCGGCCACCTCCCGCACCGCCCCTTTGCTCTATAAATACCTTAAAATTCTAGAAACCCTAGGGGAGTCGACGAAAATCAATTCCAGCCACCGCAAGTTCCAGAAACCACCGATCCAATCTAGACACCATCACGGAGGGGTTCATCATCCTCATTGGTGTCTCTCCGATGATGCATGAGTAGTTCATTGTAGACCTACGGGTCCGTAGTTAGTAGCTAGATGGCTTCCTCTCTCTCTTTTGATTCTCAATACAATGGTCTCTTGGAGATCTATTTGATGTAACTCTTTTTTGCGGTGTGTTTGTTGGGATTCGATGAACTTTGAGTTCATGATCAGATCTATGTTTTTATCCATGAAAGTTATTTGAGTCTTTTGATATCTTATATGCATGATTAATTATAGCCTTGTATTTTGTAACGCCCTCGATGCGGCTATATCACCTACGTGTCGAGGCACGACTTAGAGGCATAACCGCATTGAAAGCAATGTCGCAAGTTAGGCAATCATCACAACATCCAATGTAATACATAATAAGGGGAAAAGTAACATAGTTAGCTTAGACTCGCCACGTCACACAAAGTACATAAATAGCATTACATCATCCAATCACTCATGGCCTGACTACGGTGCCAAAATAAAAGACCAACCCAACATGCGACACGGTCCCGATCGCCCCAACTAGGCGCCACTACTGATCATTAGGGAAAGATACACAGTAACGGCGTGAGTCCTCGTCGAACTCCCACTTGAGCTCTAACGCGTCATCTGGAACGGAGTCGTCTGGCCCTGCATCTGGTTTGGAAGTAAACTGTGGGCCACAGGGACTTAGCAATCTCGCACCCTCGCAATCAAGACTATTTAAGCTTATAGGAAAGGCAAGGTAAAATATGTGGAGCTGCAGCAAGCGACTAGCATGTATGGTGGCTAACCTATTCGCAAAAGAGAGCGAGAAGAGATAGCAAAGCGCGAACAAGTAACTAGAGAACAACCCGCGGCAAGCATTACTCCAACACCATGTTCGCTTCCCAGACTCCGCCGAGAAGAGACCATCACGGTAACTCACACAGTTGATTCATTTTAATTAAGTTAAGGTTCAAGTTATCTACAACCGGACATTAACAAATTCCCATCTGCCCATAACTGCGGGCACGGCTTTCGAAAGTTCAATCCCTGCAGGGGAGTCCCAACTTAGCCCATGACAAGCTCTCACGGTCAACGAAGGAATAGACCTTCTCCCGAGACATTCCGATCAGGCTCGGTATCCCGGTTCTACAAGACACTTCGACAAGTTAAAACAAATCCAGCAACGCCGCCCGAATGTGCCGAAAAATCCTGATAGGAGCTGCACATATCTCGTTCTCAGGGCACACTCAGATGAGACTAGCTACGAGTAAAACCAAACCTCAAGTTGCCCCGAGGTGGCCCCACAGGCAGCTCAGTCGGACCAACACTCAGAGGAGCACTGGCCCAGGGGGGTTTAAATAAGATGACCCTCGGGCTCCGGAAACCCAAGGGAAAAAGAGGCTAGGTGGCAAATGGTAAAACCAAGGTTGGGCATTGCTGGAAAAGCTTTATTCAAGGCGAACTATCAAGGGGTTTCCATTATAACCCAACCGCATAAGGAACGCAAAATCCGGGAACATAACACTGATATGACGGAAACTAGGGCGGCAAGAGTGGAACAAAACACTAGGAGAGAGGCCGAGCCTTCCACCCTTTACCAAGTATATAGATGCATCAAGATAACAAGATAATATAGTGATATCCCAACAAGAAAATAATGTTCCAACAAGGAACGGTCTCCAATCTTCACTTGCAACTAGCAACGCTATAAGAGGGGCTGAGCAAAGCGGTAACATAGCCAATCAACGGTTTGCTAGGACATGGTGGGTTAGAGGTTTGACATGGCAATTTGGGAGGCATGATAAGCAAGTGGTCGGCATCGTAGCATAGGCATAGCAAAAGAGCAAGCATCTAGCAAAGCAAAGATAGTAGTGATTTTGAGGGTATGATCATCTTGCCTGCAACATTGTCAGAGTTGACTGGATCCTCGCAAGCAAACTCAATGGGCTCCTCATTAGCGAACTCGTCTCCCGGATCTACCCAAACAAGACAAACAAGCAAAAGGAATGCAATCAACCACGTGCACAACTCGAACAATATGATGCAAACATGGTATGCTATGCGGGATGCGATATGGGATGCATATGCAAGATTTGACAAGAGATGTATGAACCTGCCCTCAACTTGGAAATCCAAGTGTGCCACTGGAAAGGTGAGATGGCTTGAAAACGATATAAAGAATGCCAGAATCGGAGACACGGTTTGGAAATGGCGAGCAAAACAAATATGGCACCCGTCTGCGATATATAGCAAGTAACCATCTAAATGCAACAAGATGAACATGCTACAGCACTCGAACATGGCAACAAAATACATGGCAGGGATCCATTCATGATGCTTAACAAAAGAGGAACACTGAGCTACGGCCAATTCATCCATTAACAGGTTCAAACAAGCATGGCAAAAATGCAATTGGTAAACAGATCTCAGACTTAGTGAAATTAACACTTGTTTGGAATTTCAGATCAGGTAGCAAACTTTGGAGCATGAAAACTATATGTTACAGGGCCTGAACATGGCAAAGTAAAGCATGCAATGGAGCTACTCAAAGAGCTTAACAAAGTACCTTAGTGACCTTGAGCCAAAAGGGATCAGAAAATACATTTGCAAGCATGTGAACATGGCAAAAACATAAACAGATCACAGACTTAGTGAAAAACTGGAGCATGCAAAAGAGATATCAAGTAGGCATGTTTACGAGCTCGATGCACTCACTACAGAGCAAGTCATGACAATCTAAGCATACACCCATCAAGAATACACATTATACAAGCTAGTCATGGCAAGAACAATAACATAGCCTGCATGGATCAACTACAACATCCTCGTCAAAATCGCTAACAAGTAGACAATCTGCCCAGATTCAGGAAATGGCAAAAGTAGAGCTCGTTTGACTCAAGCTAGGGTGCTCCATAATTGCAAACAAAGACATGGATGGATAGAGCACTACAAGATTAACAAAACATCCTTACTGATCATCCTCAAAAGAGGCACGAATCACTAGGAAACAACATGAACATATGGCATATTGATAAGAACAGCTCAAGGTCTTAGTGGAAATGCTAAGTCCCTGAAATCAGCACTAACAAATGCACCACTTTGCAAGCTTGTGCTAGTCACCACACACATCACAAAAAATACATGGATGACACCACTGGAAAGATGGCAAAGCATATAACAAAACATATGTAGAACTCCTAGGCATATCATGCACACAATAATCATGGCAAAAATGACAAATAGCTATTTGGAGCAGCAGATCTGACAATTATCTGAAATAGCACTCTTCTAACAGCATTTCAGGCATCAAGATGAACTCAAATGAAAATGATGCAATGAGATGAAATGATCTGCTCTCTGAGATGAACATTTTGATATGCTATATGCCCAAAACGGAGCTACAGATGTGGAGATACGACATGACGAACATAGCAAAATAATTAGGGTTTCGGGGCAAAAAGTCAACCGAGATATTCCAGATCTAGATCCGGCCGGGTACTGTAGCAGCGGTGCGGACTTCGAGGCTCGTCGGAAAACTTCGTCGGAACAGTAGCTTGTCGTCGGACTTGGAGAGGTTGCTCGCCGGCGCGCGGGAGGAGGCGGTGGCCGGACTTGGGCGGCGCGGGCGGAGGCGCACGGCGTTGGGGAAGAAGAGGCAGGCATCGGGGCAGCAAGCGGCGTGGTCGGCGAGGTCGCCGGACGCCGGTCTCGGGCGGCGCGCGCTCCGGCCCGGAGGCGCAGCTCGAGGAGAGGCGGTGCGGAGGGCGGCGAACAGGCACGGGCGGCGGCGCGCCTTCAGGTCGGGGAGGGCTCGCGGCGGGTTTCCGGGCCGGCGGCGGGGAGATGCGGCCGGGCCAGTGGGGGCGCACCACGTGGCGGCGGTGGTGCAAACCGGACGTGTCCGTCAGTGGGACTTGTGTGCAGCGCGCGAGGAGAGGGAGAGACTAGGGTTTCGGGGGGGGGAGAAGGAGAATTTCGGAGGGGGCTTTATATAGAGGTAGAGGGAGCTAGGAGTGTCCAAATGATGTGCGGTTTTTGGCCACGCGATCGTGATCGAACGCTCTAGATGATGAAGAGGGTTTTGGTGGGTTTTGGGCCAAATTGGAGGGGTGTTGGGCTGCAACACACACGAGGCCTTCTCGGTCCCTCGGTTAACCATTGGAGCATCAAACGAAGTCCAAATGGTACGAAACTTGACAGGCGGTCTACCGGTAGTAAACCAAGGCTGCTTGGCAAGTCTTGGTCCAATCCGGAAATGTTTAACCCCCACACATGAAAGAAAGGTAGAAATGACCACCGGGGGAGAACGGAGCGCCAGAATGCAAAACGGACAACGGGGAAAATGCTCGGATGCATGAGATGAACATGTATGCAAATGCAATGCACATGATGACATGATATGAGATGCATGACAACGACAACAACACACGGAGACAAAAACCCGAACCCGAGGAAATGACATAACTTAATACCGGAAACGGCAAGAGTTGGATTACATATTGGGTAAATCATATCCGGGGTTTTACATATTTCTTCTTTGAATCTTTGGTTTAGTTAGGCCTACTAGATCGATTTTTCTTACCATGGGAAGAGGTTCTTTGTGATGGGTTCGATCTTACCGTGCTCGATCCTAGTGACAGAAGGGGAAACGACACATATGTATCGTCGCTATTAAGGATAACAAGATGGGGTCTATTCCTATATGAGTAGATCTTGTCTACATCATGTCATCGTTCTTATTGCATTACTCAGTTTCTGCATGAAATTAATACACTAGATGCATGTTGGATAGCGGTCGATGTGTGGAGTACTAGTAGTAGATGCAGACATGAGTCAGTCTACTAATCTTGGACGTGATGCCTATATAATGATCATTGCCTGGATATCGTCATAATTATTTGAAGTTCTATCAATTGCCCAATAGTAATTTGTTTACCCGTCGTATGCTATTTTATTCGAGTGAAGCAACTAGTGAAATCTACAGCCCCCAGGTCACTTCTTTATCATATTTGCCTTCGAGATCTATTTTTATTTGCTTTTATTTTTAGATATATTAATCCAAAACACAAAAATACCTTGCTGCAATTTATTGTTATTTATTTTATCTCGCGTTCCCGCGAGACCTATCTATCCAATCTACTACAATTTTACCTATCTTTTTACCCGTCAGGGATTGACAACCCATATTTTACGTTGGGTTGCAAGTATTTGTTCTTTGTGTGCAGGTACCGTTCAGTAGTGTTGCATGGTTCCCCTACTTCTTCGATAACTTTGGTCTCATCACCGAGGGAAATACCTACCGTAGTTATTCTGCATCATCCCTTCCTCTTTGGGGAAATACCGATGTAGTTCAAGCGCAGAGTTTTGTAGGACAGTAGCAATTTTCCCTCAAGTGGATGACCTAAGGTTTATCAATCCGTGAGAGGTGTAGGATGAATATGGTCTCTCTCAAATGACCCTCCAACCAAATACAAGAAATATCTTGTGTCCCCAACACACCCAATACAATGGCAAATTGTATAGGTGCACTAGTTCGACGAAGAGATGGTGATAAAAGTGTAATATGGATGGTAGAAATATATTTTTATAATCTGAATAAATAAGAACAGAAAGGTGGAAAATAGTAAACGGGCACAAAAACGGTATTGCAATGCTTGAAAATGAGGCCTAGGATCCGTACTTTCGCTAGTGCAATCTCTCAACAGTGCTGACATAGTTGGATCATATGATTATCCCTCAAAGTACAATAAAGAATCACTCCCGAGTTCCTATTAGCGGAGAACAAAAGATATGAATTGTTTGTAGGGTACTAAACCACCTCAAAGCTATTCTTTCCGTTTGATCTATTCAAGAGTTCGTACTAAAATAACGCAAAGCTATTTTTTCCGTTTGATATATCCTAGAATTCGTTCTAGAATAACACCAAAGCATATTCATATTCATAATACTCAATCCACACAAAGAACTACAAGAGTGCCCCAAGATTTCTACCGGAGAAACAAGGACAAGAACGTGCATCAACCCCTATGCATAGATTACCCCAATGACACCGCGGGAATTCGCAAGTTGAGTGCCAAAACAAATATCAAGTGAATCAATACGATACACCATTGTCACCACGAGTATTCAACTGAAAGACATATATCAAGTGTTCTCAAATCCATAAAAGTATAAAATCCGATAACCATGAAATCTCAAAGGGAAAAACTCAATTCATCACAATAAGATAGAGAGGGGAAAACACCATATGATCCGACTATATTAACAAAGCCCGCGATACATCAAGATCGTGACATCTCAAGAACACGAGAGAGAGAGAGAGATTAAACACATAGCTACTAGTACAAACACTCAGCCCTGAGGGTGGACTACTCCCTCCTCATCGTGGTGGCCGCTGGGATGATGAAGATGGCCATCGGAGATGATTCCCCCTCCGGAAGGGTGCCATAATGGGTCTAGATTGGTTTTCGGTGGCTACGGAGCCCCGCGGCGGCGAAACTTCTGATCTAGGTTAACCCCAATGGGTTTCAAAAAATTTGGGAATTTATAGTGCAAAGAGGGGGTGCGGAAGGCCACCGAGGTGGGCACAACCCACCTGGGCGTGCCAGGGGGCCCTGGCACGCCCTGGCGGGTTGTGCCCCCCTTGGGGCACCCCCAGGTGCAGCTCTGTCCCATTGGGTTCCTTCTTGTCCAAAAAAATCTCCAAAAAGTTTCACGGTGTTTGGACTCCGTTTGATATTGATTTTCTGCGATGTAAAAAACAAGCAAAAAACATCAACTGGCACTTGGCACTGGGTCAATAGGTTAGTCCCAAAAAATGATATAAAGTTGCTATAAAATGATTGTATAACATACAAGAATGATAATATATTGGTATGAATATTTCTTAAATTATAGATACCTTGGAGACGTATCACTAACCTATTGACATAGTGTCCAATGCCAGTTGCTGTTTTTTGCTTATTTTTTACTTCACAGAAGATCAATACCAAACGGTGTTCAAACACAGCGAAATTTTTCATAGATTTTTTTTGGACCAAAAGACACAAGTTGGGCCAAGGAAGTACCAAAGGGGGGCTCTGAGGGGAGCACAACCCACCTGGGCGCGCCCTGGTGGGTTGTTCCCACCTCGACCGCCTCCCGCACCGCCTCTTTGCTCTATAAATACCCCAATATTCCAGAAACCCTAGGGGAGTCGATGAAAATCAATTCCAGCCGCCGCAAGTTCCAGAAACCATAGATCCAATTTAGACACCATCACGAAGGGGTTCATCATCCTCATTGGTGCCTCTCTGATGATGCATGAGTAGTTGATTGTAGACCTACGGGTCCGTAGTTAGTAGCTAGATGGATTCTTGTCTCTCTTTTGATTCTCAATACAATGGTCTCTTGGAGATCTATTTCATGTAAATCTTTTTTGTGGTGTGTTTGCTGGGATTCGATGAACTTTGAGTTTATGATCAGATCTATGTTTTTATCCATGAAAGTTATTTGAGTCTTTTGATCTCTTATATGCATGATTACTTATAGCTTCGTATTTCTTCTTCAAATCTTTTGTTTAGTTAGGACGACTACATCGATCTTTCTTGCCATGGGAAGAGGTGCTTTGTGATGGGTTCAATCTTACGGTGCTCAATCCCAATGAAAGAAGGGGAAATGAAAAGTATGTATCGTTGCTATTAAGGATAACAAGATGGGGTCTATTCCTATATGAGTAGATCTTGTCTACATCATGTCATCATTTTTATTGCATTACTCCGTTTCTCCATGAACTTAATACACTACATGCATGCTGGATAGCAGTCGATGTGTGGAGTAATAGTAGTAGATGCATGCAAGAGTCGGTCTACTAATCTTGGACGTCTTGCCTATATAATGATCATTGCCTGGATATCGTCATAATTATTTGAAGTTCTATCAATTGCCCAACAGTAATTTGTTTACCCGCCGTATGCTACTTTATTCGAGAGAAGCCACTAGTGAAATCTACGGCCCCCGGATCTTTTCTTTATCATATTTGCCTTCAAGATCTATTTTTATTTGCTTTTATTTTCAGATCTATTAATCCAAAAACACAAAAATACCTTGCTGCAATTTATTGTTATTTATTTTATCTTGCGTTCCCGCGAGATCTATTTATCCAATCTACTACAATTCTACCCATCTTTTTACCCATGAGGGATTGACAATCCCTCTTTTACGTCGGTTTGCAATTATTTGTTCTTTGTGTGCATGTACCGTTCATGTAGTGTTGCATTGTTCTCCTACTGGTTTGATAAACTTGATCTCATCACTGAGGGAAATACCTATCGTAGCTATGCTACATCATCCCTTCCTCTTTGGGGAAATACCGACGTAGTTCAAGTGGCATCACCCAGCCTAGGTTTCTTTTCTTAGGATATCTATGGCCCACAACATGCTTATGGCGTTCCAAGAGGTGTATCATTTTTAGTACGTTTCTTTAAGTCCTAGTGTAGTTTTCTGTAGGTTGCATAGTCATTCATTTTGCTGAGATTATCAGAGAAGTTCACTTAGGGTGGTCATCTTTGATCAAGACCGATGAGAACAAGTTAAGTTTGATACCTCTTGTGCCAGTCCTTTCGGCAGTCATTAGATTGAAATCCAATGGCTGGTGTGCTTTGAATCTCCTTCCTCCCAACATATTCCCCTTATCAGGTAGACCAAGCAGGTCTTGTACACACACATCTGGGACCAACCACTTATCAATTTGTATTTCTTTATTTTGTTCGATCTTACGTCCTCTTCCTACAACGACTGGTGGCGTTGACGCGCACGCCTCTACGACCCATCCTAGCCTATGGTGCTGGCTAGGCCATCCTTCTGCTCCCCAACACCTCCTTTTATTCTCCAGCGGCGGTAGCTCCATCGGCCCACCCTGCACCTGAACCAGTCAACCATCGTACTCCCCTCCGATTGCGTCTTCCTCGGCTTCGGTTCGTTCTGGTCCTATGTTTCGATGTCGTCCTCGTCCTTGGTACTCTCGCCGTAGCTCCGCCGTCTGTTATTCTCAACATGGTCAACAAACGAGAGGAATAGGGAGATGACTGTATGTGGAGAGGCTGACAATCTGGGCCCACCAGGTCCATGGTCGTACGCAAGCAAGTGCCTCCTTATATATTGCAAAAAATGCTTCCTCCTTATGGTATGTTGATGTGAGGGCCGACGAGATTGTCAACATAGTCAAACAAGAGAAATTTACAAGGAAGACCGTCATCGCGGACCCTTTTTTAGGTGGCTGACATCGAGGACCTAGCAGGTAATCATTTTTTCAGAGGCGAACAAGTAACAGCTGGGTTGTGGCCTGCCCAGCCTAGGTTTTGTTGTATAAAATGCGCAGTACACGACATGCAGACACAGTTGGTCTAGCAGGTTTCAACTTAGTTTTTAGGTCCAACAGGTATCAATTGGCCATTGGGCCTCCCAGCCTAGCTTGTTTTATAACATCAACAACCCAAATTATTTTTGTTTTTTAAGACAACTCACATATCAGTTCTATTTTTCTATAAGAATGCCAAACTCAACTTATGTTCTCTGTGTTATAATAGTATATATGTTTATATTTATATTTTATTACATATATTTACTAGAAAGAACATATGGTTCCCGTTTGACCTGTCCTTTATCCAACCTTGTATAGAGCTTCCCATTTCCATTATTTTTGTTTTTATTAATCATACCTCTGATTTTCTCCCACTAGTTTTCCCTAAAACCAACTGAATTGTCCCACGTCCAGCCTAAAAAATAATAATACCCACGTTTTATTAACCCATCAAAATAAAATAATATTTTATTTGGTGAATCGATAAGTTCTTACCAAATAATAATTGCTTAACAATAAGTTGGCAGGTTAATTCCTCGTGATTGCGTACATAAGCTTGCTAAGATTTTATGGACCAATGCAGTAATAGATGTGCAATCACGTGTTTATGCTCCGCAAATTATATAGTTTTATAATAAAATGCCCAACAACGGTTTATGTTTTTATAACATTTCTTCGTCCATCCCGACATGATATTTTTACCCATCCCAGCAAATTCGTGTATTTCATAGAAAAATGCAATTGGGATATAAATTCTAACAAATATATAGAAATGGGTTGCATAGACCGTACATTATTGTTTCACCTAGCCCACCAAATGGACTGTGATAGAGGTGAAGGTGTCTCGATGTTTCGTTGAGATGGTGGCTATCGTTTTCTATGGGAGTCGACCTTGATGATCCAACTACGAATGTGCGAGATGTCGCGCCTTAGCAATCGCTAAACCAACTCTCGAGGGGTTATTGACCACGCCGGAGCACGATCAACCTGACCACGAGGGTCTGTTTCCTGCGAGTAAACGAAGAACAAGCAAGAAACTGAGATTGCAATCTGGATATTGCGAATATAAGAGGAAAGCTTTATTAATGAAGGTGGGGTTTTGTGACGCCTTTATCTAGTCATTGAACACAAACGAAGTACGCGAAGTTGTAGCTATGGCGAACTTTTAATCTAAACAAAACCCAAACTCTAAACGATGCCCTAAGGGCTGTATATATGGAGGAGAGAGGGGGGAATTCCGTGGCCCTTGGAGGAGGGGTCCGAAACCAACCCTAACTCTTGTTTCCCCACACATACAGACTCTAAAAACAGCCCATAATCAAGTATTTTGAAATTAAATGGGCCTGACCCAAAAATAAGGTGACACAGCACCTATAATATCCTTTGGATGAAATTTATGAACTGGCATCTTGTATATTTCGTCCAAGGCTTCATCCACCCATTATGGTGGCTTCAAAGTCCTGGAATCATCACTTGTAACTCTGTTCTTGTTCCCCTTGCACATGCCATCATCTCCATGCTTGAACTTGCTCCAAGGTTCATCTGTCTTGTCCAAGCTAGGCCCTTCATTTGTAATCAAAACAAATGTATCCAATTTAGGCAGCAGCATATTCTCATGAACATTAGAATCGTTACCAAGAAACGAAATTACCTGGTAATTCAACTGGCATGCATGAGCTCTAGTAATTGGTCCAGTATGTATAGCAGCAGGGGCTGTGGGTGTAACAATGGTATTGATGTCCTCATCAGACTGGCTGACATGTGAGCCAATAGCTCGAAGCCTACGCAAGGCGTTGTCAACTTAGTCAAAAAATATTCCGTTAGTCTTATCTGTTGGATTTACATCCAGCGGTCAGCATTCTTCATCAATCTCTCGTCTTCATCCAGCGTTGGCGGGACCGCCTGCTCCATCCTCCCACGTCTAGACGCACTGCTTCATGTGCATCACTGTGAAATACTGCCCCACCCATGGCCAGGCCATCCCTCCAATACTTTGCACCTCCTGTTATAGTCCACCGAGTGTAGCCCCACCCCGCACCCAAACCAGTCAAGTTTAGCACTCCTCTCTGTCTATGACCCCACTACCATGTCTTCTCCATCTCCGGGTCCGTCTAGGGCCTTGCCGTCGTTCACCGCCTTGGTGCACTCGGCATGGCACGGTCAATGTGGTCAACAAATGAGGGTCATCGAAAGACGACTATGCATGGAGAGGCTGATAGTGGAGACGCACCAGGTCTGTGGACCCATCATGCAATTTCCTCCTTATTACGTAGAATTTTTTCCCTTCCCCTGACAGCTGGGACCCACCAGCTACATCTTCGCACGCAAAGAAGTGCCTCCTTATTATACGCAAAAAATGATTCCTTCCCCTAATAGCTGGGACCCCCAGCTATATCATCGCATGCAAGGAAGTGCCTCCTTAACCCCCCTAACAGTTGGGACCCACTAGGTCGAAACATACACAGTGTTCTGTGTTTGGTCGCAAACATGTACGTACATACTGGTCGATCAATCTCTTTCCAACGATGAAAAGTGGCCGAGCAAGGAGCAATATGTGTCATAGTAGAGCCCCGACATACCAGTTCAGGCAGTCCCGCCTAAATTGTGTACTCATACGTACAACACTACATGAAACAAGAGATTTGTCGTCAGCATTTTATCGGGGAAGACGGGAAAGAAAGGGTTTGCTGTCATCAGCAGACGGCAAAGAAAAACTAACAACAAAATATACTTAGCCGTCAGCGAAAAAAACACAAACGGCAAAGCCCTCACTTTGTCGTCTACAAAAAAATAGATACAACAAAGATCTTTGCCATCTGGGTTTTTTTAGAGACATCAAATAGCTCACTTTGCCGCCTGCAAAAAGAAATACAGCTAGCAAATATCTTTGCCGTCTGCGTTTTTAATTACAGACGACAAAGTATGCACTTTGCCATCTGTAATTAAAAATGCAGACGGCAAAGAAGAAACACACCACGCGGATCGATCCCTCGGATCGATGAGGTGGCGTGATCTGGTCCACCCAACGTGCACTCCCACGATGGGTAGCCCCACCCATCGATCTTTCTCTCTCCCTTATCCCACGATTGCTTTCCCACGTGATTTGTCTGTCTTCCACGTACCCCTCTTTCTCTGTCTCTCACGGGGCAGAGTGCATCGGCGAGAAGGAGCGGCACGGGCGAGGAGAGAAAGTGGCGTGGCGTCATGGTGCGGGCCAGCGAATAGCGCGCCCCCTCCCTCCAGCGCCTCTTCACTCCAGGCAGCGCGGCCTCCTCCCTCTGGCGCCTCCTCCTTCCGGCGCCTCCTCACTCTGACAAGCAGCGCGGGTTCCTCACTCCGGCGAGCAGCGTGGGCGACGCAGCCTCCTTCCTCTGGCGCCTCGTCACACCAGTGAGTAGCGCGGGCGGCACAACACGTGCCGGTGCACAGCGCGGCCTCCTGACTCCGGTGAGCAGCGCAGGCGGCGCGACACGACCTTCTCCCTCTGCCGCCTCCTCCTTCCGACGCCTCCTCACTCCGATGAGCAGCGAGGAACGCGGCTTCCTCACTCCGGCGAGCAGCGTGGGCGGCGCGGCCTCCTCCCTCTGATGCCTCCTCACACCAGCGAGTAGCGCGGGCGGCACGGCGTGTGCCGGTGCGCAGCGCGACCTCCTCACTCCGGCGAGCAGCGCGGGAGGCGCGGCGCGGCCTTATCCCTCCGGCGCCTCCTCACTCCAGCAAGCAATGTGGCCTCCTTCTTCTTGAGCCTCCTCACTCTGGCGCGGCCTCCGTCCAGCGCGGCCTCCTCCTCTCCCTCCGTCGCGGGGCCTCCCTTCGGCAGCGGCGCTTTTCTCCGGTGAGGTCGGGCGCAGCCAAGAGCTCTACTCCGGCGAGTTTGGCATGGTGACCAGCTTAGCTATTGGGCGCGTGCGGCCTCTGCTCTATGCATGCGGGTGGCAAGCATCTTTGCCCCGGCGAGCTCTGCAGAAGAAGCTCTGGACGTGCGGTGGACAAGACTGTTGGTCTAGTTTTTTTAATAATAAAAAAATGCTTTGCCTTCTGTGTTGTTTCTGCCTGATGGCAAAGTAGTCTGGCTGACGGCAAAACACCGACGCCGTCCGTCGGGGCTACGGGTCTGTTAGGTAGCAATTTTTGCCGTTTGGCTGGCCTCGCTGACGGCAAATACAATTGGCTGAGGGCAAAGTCTTTGCCGTCATACATAAAAAATAGCAGACGACAAAGTATTCTTTGCCGATTTATCTTTGTCGTTTGACTTTGCCGTCTACTTTCTGGCGGCAAACTCTTTGCCGTATGGATTTACGTCTTTGCCGTCTGTGATCCACGCTGCAAGAAGATAAATACAGCTACGTAAATACATACGAGCAGGGTATCATGCGTACTCGCGCATACGTATGGCCAGGGCTCGTGTACATGGAGAGTCAACGTACAACAGCAACGACGTCCTATTCATAGGCAGCCAACCGACTGGGTCGGAACACAGAAACAATGCCGTGTTCATCGAGAGGCAACCGAGTGGTCGAAATGCGTCATGTTCATCAGGAGCCAATCGACTTGGATGGTAGAGCCGAAACGGGCCCCCGTTCATCGGCTGGGGTTGTGGCGTACTGCAAAACGGACGAAACAGAGTTCTCTTCGACCGCCTATGGTCGAAATGGGGTCCTGTTCATTAGGAGGGGTGTGGCGTACCACAAAATGGATGAAACAGACTTCTCTTCGACCGCCTATGGTCGAAACAGGGTTCTGTTCATCGGGGGGAGGGGGGTTAGCGTAGCACGAAACGGAGGAAACAGACTTTTCGCCAAGCGCCTACATTCGAAACATGGTCTTGTTCATCGGGAGGGGTGTGGCATACCACAAAACGAGACTACACCAGCTACTCTTCATCCACCATCGACTTCCTCTAGCCTCCATCGACTACTGTTCATCAAGCCTCCACGGGGTCCTATTCAACCACCCCAACCCGGCTGGGGTGCGTCAACCTCCTCGGGGTCTGTCGTGGTTTTGTCACGGCAGATGTCCTAGAGAAAGGACTTAGTCGTGGAGCCATTGCGACGGGTTAGCTTGAAGGGGTTAAAGCGGACACAGGGACGCAAGAGAGTTTATACTAGTTCGGCCCCTTCGATGAAGGTAAAAGCCTACGTCTAGTTGTGATGGAATTGATGGGGTTTCGATGACTAGGGAGCAAACAAGCTTCGCCTATGTATCGAGTTGTTGTCTGTCTTTGAACCGCCGCCGGGTCGTCCCCTTATATACACGAGGACGCCCGTTGGTTCACAGAGTCCCAACACCGGTCCATATTCATATCCGGGTTGGTCTCTCCCTATTCCTAACTTACAATACAAGTTTATATACAAATGCCGGTTTACGACTACAAGTCTAAAACCGATCACGGGCCTTAGGCCCTTGTTTGTCTTCTTGGGCTTTAGTACTCTTGAACTACTGATGAAGTTGACCCGGCCCAGATATGCCGGTTTACGCCCAGCGGTAATATCCCCAACATTAGGCCCCAGATTGATTTGAACGGGTTCATGTCAATCCTTTAGCAAAAACTTCATCTTCAACATCTTCTCATAAATTAGTAAACCGCCATGATGTCATCTTCTCTGATTGCTGTAAACCGGAGTGACGTCACTTGTCATAACGAATCTTATCCATTATGCTTCCTTGATTAATAGATCTGCAGAAATCGAGGCAACAGCTCCGTTTCGTGGCCCCTTGATTGTCGTGCCTGACACATGTCCTTTTTCCTTATAAATAGGACCGAAAGGTCATTTCCTTTATCCCCTTCGTGCCTTTCTTCTTCGTCTTCCTCGCGTTGCCATCCTCGGAGCTCCGCCACCACCGTCAACTTCTGCACCAACCTTGGCTGCTGCATCAACCTGAATGCACCAGAGCACCGCGGCAACCTTCCGCATCTTCCTCAACTCTGGTAAGCTTTCTGCTCTTCTCAATACAGATCTGTTCTAGGGTTTCATGTTCCTCTAGTGTTCATCGCCTGTTCCGTGTTCATACGATAGCTCCTAGATGCATCTGTGAATCCTTGCTCTGTGTAGCGGTAGGTTTTAGCATCCGCCTTCAGTTTCATGCCTCAAGACCATAGATCTATATGTATCTCTGCACATTGATTCAGTACTGTTCTTTTTTGAACCTTGAATATTTTCCTTCCTTTCTGAACTTGCTTCAGATCCGTTGCTATAGAGAAGTCTTGTGAAATCTGTTTCTGTAAACTTACTCATCTGCTTCAATGTTTAGACCAGGCGGTTTAACTTTGTAGAAAAAATTGCCAAAACGCTATATACCATTAGTCCCCTTGTTGAACCGCCAGTTGTTGTTGCTTCATAAAACTCTGGTTTAGATAGATCTGTCTCTGGTGTAACATTTTTTGAACAGGGATCATCTACCTTGTAGATTTCATCATGGCCAAGCAAGTATATGAGTGCAACTGGGTTCCTTCTCGCGTCACAGAGGCTGAATTGAACGATTTAGTCCTGATCGGCGCCTTAGGCAGTAAAGATACCATCCATTGGAGGGCTCCTGGCAACGAATGCCCTCCCACACCTCAAGAAGGAGAGGTCGTTGTTTTCGTAGATCACTTAGCCCGGGGCTTTAAGCCGCCCGGTTCTAAATTTTACCAGGACGTGTTAGCCGATTTTCAACTCCATCCACAAGACACTGGCCCCAACTCGGCTACAAACATGTGTCATTTCCAAGTGCTCTGTGAGGCGTTCTTTCATGAGGAGCCCACAGTGGAATTGTTCAGAGACTGTTTCCATCTAAACCGCCGTACTGAATTTACTGACGGTTCCAATACAGAGTTGGGTGGCGTGGCTATTCAGAAAAGGAAAGAAGTCACATACCCTCACGCCAAAGTGCACAGCCACCCCAAAGAATGGAATCAAACATGGTTCTATTGCAAAGACACCTCCCCTGCTGGTGAAAATCCCTTGCCTAGCTTTCGTCCGGAGCGGCTCAGCAATACACACCCCTTTCCACAAAGGTTGACTGCCCAGGAGAGAAGAAAATATGCTCCTCAATTATCGAAGCTCAGAGCCTTTATTGCCAACGGTTTAACATGGGTTGACCTCGCCCGTTGTTGGATATCCTGGAGCGTACTGCCCCTTAGCCAGCGCTCTGGTTTGATGTGCGAGTATACTGGCAATGTTGATGACTCACTGCGACATTCCAACATCCAGCTCACCGATGAAGAAATCAAGAGGCTGTGAATAAGATGCTGAATGAACCGGAACACATCTGTGCTAAAACCGGCCTGCTTCCCTTCTGTGCCACCAACAAACTGCCAGCTATAAGAGTTTGACTTTTCTTTTTGCTAAATCTGCTATTGATATATCTGGTCATTGTTTAATATCAGTGTTTGTGTAACCAGGGCAATGATCTGTTTTGGAGCAAGAAACTGCCGCAGGAGAAACCAGAAAAACCAGCCAAACCGGAAAGAGCAACCCGGCAAAAGACTAAAGCTGTGAAGAAGACTGCCCACAGGAAAAGAACCACTGCATCCTCTAACCCGGCCCCTGATGATGACATGGATAATCCGGACCTTGAGGTAGGGCTTGACTCACTTGGCTTATTCTTCATGCGTCTTATTGATGATGATATTTGTCAGGATGATGCCGAAGCCTGCCATGCTGATGCTGTAGAGGTAATTATTCTCTCTTCCGATTCAGAACCTTTGCCTTCACTAAAAATCCATCAGGCAAACCGGAAAGTTAAATTTTCTCATCCTCTTGCTTATTTGGATCCCAAATTTCTTATGAAGACCCAACAGCACGAAGCTCGTCGCACAACCCGCCACAGCGGCCAGGTAGTTACCTCCGCCGGTTTACCGAACAGTCCGGTTCGGAAACGCCGTTCAGAGGTCTCTAATTTGTTTGTCAGTGCTTGTGCTAAAGCGGGCTGCTTTCGTCAACCTCTTAATCCATCTGACTCCGATTACCAGGTTACTTCCCACTCATCCTCTGGCGAGTCATCGGCTACTCAGCTGCCACCGCTCAAAACGGTGCTTGGGTAAGCTATACTTATCATAATATTTGCAACACATCGCCTTGGAACATATGCTGTATTTGATTTTGTTATTCCTTTCAGGGCCAAACCTAGGCCAAGCAAGAAGGCTCGCCTAGACAAAGCGGCCGAAGAAGATGCCATCATTGAACCGGGCAAGACACCAGATCTTGAAGCGGCTATTCCTTAGGATATACCCAATGATCCACCGCAGCAAGACGACGATCTTATTGCTGAAGATAGACCTATTGATACCTCAAATCCTGTCAATCAGCCCATAAGCTCTATCCGGAATGAGACATCCACCGGTCCAACAAAACCTACTGACAAGCCAACAGCCCCAGTGCAAACCGGCGATACCAAGGATGATGAGGTTGTCATTACTGGCACTGGCCATACAGAGCCAAACAATCCTGTCGCTTTGTCCAAACACTCTGCCAAGGAAGAAGTTGCTGCCTTTGGAAAAGGCAAGTGGAATGCTGATCTGGCGACTTATGCTGCTCTGAACGCCCAAGATATCCATTCCGGCTACCTGAACCGGCGGTATACCAGTCGTGACTATGAAGCCGATCTGGTTAACATGATGAAAGATAAATATGAGGTAACTTCCATATGCTCTTTCCTGTTTGTATGCTTCAGTTCTTGCTGACTCTCCTAGCCCCCAAGGGCCGGTTTGTAA
Organism: Triticum urartu; assembly: GCF_003073215.2. Taxonomy (NCBI): domain Eukaryota; kingdom Viridiplantae; phylum Streptophyta; class Magnoliopsida; order Poales; family Poaceae; genus Triticum; species Triticum urartu. The sequence goes on from NC_053023.1 coordinate 366,456,756, forward strand.
TCTTCTTTCAAACCGGGACTTACTAATATAAATCGTAATGTTTTGAAATTCGCTGATGTAGCCCCCAAGGGCCGGTTCAACTTAGCGTAGTTAAACCGGGACTTTAAATAATTGAGATTGCCGCATCAGAATACATACGAGCGAATAGCCATTAGCCCCCAAGTGCCTAGTTGAATACTTGTATTCATCTTGGGACTTTGTAAGCAATTGAAAAATGAAGATCAAATATGCATTAGTCCCCAAGTGCCAAGTGCATAACTTGTTATGTGGTTGGTACTTTAATCCTTGTACCGTTTTGCTGAATCGTATAACTGTCTGCGTGTAGGCTGAGCTGAAGACGAAAGAAAGCCAAGTCACCGATCTCCAAGAAAATGTGAAATCCCAACAAGCTGAAACCTACAAAGCCAAAGAGGAGTTAACCAACGCTTTAAGCGCCATGGAACAGCTCAAGGAGGGCTTTAAGAAAGAATGGGCAGATTGGGTTACTGAAAAATCCACTTTAACCAAACGAGCACAAGATGCCGAGGCTGCACTTAAACCGGTGGCGGACGAATTGGCCAGCATAAAGCGACATGTGCATGCCATGACCAGTGCTATCTTTGGTAAGCTAGTTTGATTTCTAAATTGCCTCAACCGTCTTATAGAGCTACCGGTTTGTTAATCCTTTTTGACACTGCAGGGACACGCATTGGTCATCTGGGGTCAGATGTGCGGAAGAAATTGAAGGCCGCCTATACACTGATCGAACAACTGTATACTGGTGCACAACGGATCATCAGTACTGCATCCCCCAACAAACCGGCGCCCACTTTGATTCAGGACACTCTGCAGAAACTGGCGGTGCTTCCTACTCTGGTTGAAGAACTGAAGAAATCTGCTGCCCGAACCGGCGCGATCAACGCCTTAATCCGGGCTAAAGCTTGGGTGCCAGATTTTGATCCTATTGAAGCGGCTCAGGGCTATCCCAGCCTGAAGGAAGACGGGTCAGAATTTGGTGAAGCGGATCTACGAGCAATAAACCGGGAGGTGCGTCTGCTGGCTTGTCAATTGGCTGAAGAAGCAGACTTGTCTCACTATCAAGCTCATTATGACAATCAAAACAAGCGAGTAGCTGCACCAATTCATGAAGCGGGAAATCTTATCCCTCCAATCCGTAAGCATACTTATGCTCCCGATATTGAACCGTCGTTGCTGATCCATGATGAAGCTGTCTTTCGAGCATTAATGGGAATCGACTGGACAACTGTTGATTTCCAGCTGCTGGGTAGAGAAACTGGAGCTGAAGCGGCTGGTGGCCAAGCTTGAACCGGAAGCCGGTTTAAAACTGCTTCTTCCTTGCGAAAAACAATGATCTTATTGTGGGCACCATGTTGCCTTGTAATAGGCTAGCTGATACTTTTGATGTTGATATGCCTCCGTGCATAATTACTGCAACTTGCTCTTCCTTTGGGTGATGAACTTTCCAAAGTACTTTCTGTAATAAAAAATCTTAGAGTACCACCGCGGTTGTACCGTCAGGCGGAATATGATGTCTGCATACATAAAATCAAGACATATGAATTTTTTTAAGTATATGACCAAATTTTTGAGATACATAATACCTGCCATCATTGAACGCGAAGTTGGCTTGGCCAATCTTGAAGCGGAGTTTTATAAACCGACTCTGTTGGAGGAGATAACAACTCCTATATATGATGCCGGTTTAGCATGTAAACTGTGCTGGGTTATAATAAACACCGTGTTACTCCATAATAGGATGTTAACAAAAATCAAACCGAGCAAATAATCGGCTGGAAAAAATGGACCGTGTTCTGTCAATTGACAGTGTGAACTGGTTGAAAACTTTGTCGGTTTAAAAAACGCAAATAAAAAGAAAGAAATATCTTTCAAATAAAGGTGCACAGCAAAGGCAATGACAAAACTAATTTGAACTGATCAGATGGTGTTACCATGGCCGAACACGACCAAGCTCCTGATAGGTGTAACTATGGTTCTAGTCAGCCAGGTCCCCAAATGTGATACGTCTCCAACGTATCTATAATTTTTGATTGCTCCATGCTACTTTATCTACTGTTTTGGACTATATTGGGCTTTATTTTCCACTTTTATATTATTTTTGGGACTAACCTACTAACCGGAGGCCCAGCCCAGAATTGCTGTTTTTTGCCTATTTAAGTATTTCGAGGAAACAGAATATCAAACGTTGTCCAAACGGAATGAAACCTTCAGGAACGTGATCTTCTCACCGAACGTGATCCAGGAGACTTGGACCCTACTCCAAGAAGTTTCTGGGGAGGTCACGAGGGTGGAGGGCGCGCCCCCCTGGGCGCGCCCCCTACCTCATGCACCCCTCAGAGCTCCACCGACGTGCTCCTTCCTCCTATATATACCTACGTACCCCCATTAGACCAGAGACGGAGCCAAAAACCTAATTCCACCGCCGCAACTTCCTGTATCCACGAGATCCCATCTTGGGGCCTGTTCCGGAGCTCCGCCGGAGAGGGCATCCATCACGGAGGGCTTCTACATCAACACCATAGCCCTTCCGATGAAGTGTGAGTAGTTTACTTCAGACCTTCGGGTCCATAGCTATAGCTAGATGGCTTCTTCTCTCTTTTTGGATCTCAATACAATGTTCTCCCCGTCTCTTGTGGAGATCTATTCGATGTAATCTTCTTTTTGCGGTGTGTTTGTTGAGACCGATGAATTGTGGGTTTATGATCCAACTTATCTATGTATAATATTTGAATCTTCTCTGAATTCTTTTATGTATGATTGAGTTATCTTTGCAAGTCTCTTCAAATTATCCGTTTGGTTTGGCCAACTAGATTGGTAGTTCTTGCAATGGGAGAAGTGTTTAGCTTTGGGTTCAATCTTGCGGTGTCCTTACTCAGTGATAGAAAGAGTTGCAAGGCACGTATTGTATTGTTGCCATCGACGATAACAAGATGGGGTATTTATCATATTGCATGAATTTATTCCTCTACATCATGTCATCTTGCTTAAGGCGTTACTCTGTTTTTAACTTAATACTCTAGATGCATGCTGGATAGCGGTCGATGAGTGGAGTAATAGTAGTAGATGCAGGCAGGAGTCGGTCTACTTGTCACGGACGTGATGCCTATATACATGATCATACCTAGATAACCTCATAACTATGCTAAATTCTATCAATTGCTCAACAGTAATTTGTTCACCCACCGTAGAATATCTATGCTCTTGAGAGAAGCCACTAGTGAAACCTATGGCCCCCGGGTCTATTCTCATCATATCAATCTCCATTACTTTATTTTACTTGTTTTGCTTTTACTTTTCACTTTGCATCTTTATACCAAAAATACCAAAAATATTATCTCTATCAGATCTCACTCTCGTAAGTGACCGTGAAGGGATTGACAACCCCTAAGTGTTGGTTGCGAGTTTCTACCGTTTTGTGCAGGAACGAGGGACTTGCGCGTGACCTCCTACTGGATTGATACCTTGGTTCTCAAAAACTGAGGGAAATACTTACGCTACTGTGCTGCATCACGCCCTCCTCTTTGGGGAAAACAAACGTTAGCTCGAGACGTTGCAAGAAGGATTTCTGGCGCCGTTGCCGGGGAGGCCTACACCAAGTCATGTCAAGATTTACTCTCCCGTCAACGAGCCATTTCTGGCGCCGTTGCCGAGGAAGCCTACGCAAAAGTCAACATACCAAGTACCCATCACAATCTCTATCTCTCGCATTACATTATTTGCCATTTGCCTCTCGTTTTCCTCTCCCCCACTTCACCCTTGCCGTTTTATTCGCCCTCTCTTTCCCTTTGCCTTTTGTTTGCTCGTGTGTTAGTTTTCTTGCTTGTCGTGATGGCCCAAGATGCTACCAAATTGTGTGACTTCACCAATACCAATAACAATGATTTCCTTAGCACTCCGATTGCTCCTCTTGCCAATACCGAATCTTGTGAAATCAATACTGCTTTGTTGAATCTTGTTATGAAAGATCAATTCGCCGGCCTTCCTAGTGAAGATGCCGCTACTCATCTAAATGGCTTTGTTGATTTATGTGATATGCAAAAGAAAAAGGATGTCGATAATGATGTTGTTAAATTGAAGCTATTTTCCTTTTTTGCTTAGAGATCGTGCTAAAGCATGGTTTTCATCTTTGCCTAAAAATAGTATTGATTCTTGGAACAAGTGCAAAGATGCTTTTATCTCTAAGTATTTTCCTCCCGCTAAGATTATCTCTCTTAGGAATGATATTATGAATTTTAAGCAACTTGATCATGAACATGTTGCACAAGCTTGGGAGAGAATGAAATTAATGCTACGTAATTGTCCTACTCATGGTTTGAACTTATGGATGATTATACAAAAAAATTATGCTGGATTGAATTTTGCTTCTAGAAATCTTTTAGATTCGGCCGCGGGAGGCACTTTTATGGAAATCACTTTAGGAGATGCTACTAAACTCCTAGATAATATTATGGTCAATTATTCTCAATGGCATACTGAAAGATCTACTAATAAAAAAGTGCATGCTATAGAAGAAATCAATGTTTTGAGTGAAAAGATGGATGAACTTAGGAATTTATTTGGTAAGAGTGTTTCTTCTGATCCCAATAATATGCCTTTATCTACTTTGCTTGAGAATAATAATGAATCTATGGATGTGAATTTTGTTGGTAGGAATAGTTTTGGTAACAACGCGTATAGAGGGAATTTTAATTCTAGGCCTTATCCTAGTAATCCTTCTAATAATTATGGAAATTCCTACAACAACTCTTATGGAAATTTTAATAAGATGCCCTCTGAATTTGAGAGTAGTGTTAAAGAGTTTATGAATTCGCAAAAAGAATTTCAATGCTTTGCTTGAAGAGAAATTGCTTAAAGTTGATGATTTGGCTAGGAACGTTGATAGAATTTCTCGTGAGGTTGATTCTTTAAAGCTTAGATCTATTCCTCCTAAGCATGATATCAATGAGTCTCTCAAAGCCATGAGAATTTCCATTGATGAGTGCAAACAAAGAACCGCTAGGATGCGTGCTTACAAAGATGCCTTTATTAAAGCGTGTTCTTCTAAATCCTATGAAAATCAAGATGAAGATCTGAAAGTTATTGATGTGTCCCCTATTAAATCGTTGTTTTGCAATGTGAATCTTGATGAATCTGATTATGATCTTCCCTTACCTAGAAGGCGTTCTAAGAATTCTGAGTTTTTAGATCCTGATGATGAAATTGATAAAAAAGGGATTGAAAGAAATAAAAATCTAGATATTGCTTAACCCACTATTTTGGATCTCAAGGAATTTAACTATGAAAATTGCTCTTTAATTGATTTTATTTCCTTGTTGCAATCCGTGTTAAATTCTCCTCATGCTTATAGTCGAAATAAGGCCTTTACCGAACACATTGTTGACGCCTTAATGCAATCTTATGAAGAAAAGCTTGAGTTGAAAGTTTCTATCCCTAGAAAACTCCATGATGAGTGGGAACCTACAATTAAGATTAAAATTAAAAATTATGAGTTTCATGCTTTGTGTGATTTGGGTGCTAGTGTCTCTACTATCCCCAAAGCTTTGTGTGATTTGTTAGATTTCTGTGACTTTGATGATTGCTCTCTAAACTTGCATCTTGCGGATTCCACTATTAAAAAGCCTATGGGAAGAATTAATGATGTTCTTATTGTTGCAAATAGGAATTATGTGCCCGTAGATTTTATCGTTCTTGATATAGATTGCAATCCTTCATGTCCTATTATTCTTGGTAGACCTTTCCTTAGAACGATTGGTGCAATTATTGATATGAAGGAAGGGAATATTAAATTCCAATTTCCCTTAAAGAAGGGCATGGAACACTTTCCTAGAAAGAAAATAAAATTACCATATGAATCTATCATCAGAGCCACTTATGGATTGCCTACCAAAGATGGCAATACCTAGATCTATCCTTGCTTTTATGCCTAGCTAGGGGCGTTAAACGATAGCGCTTGTTGGGAGGCAACCCAATTTTATTTTGTGTTTTTTGTTTTTAGTTCTGTTTAGGAATAAATAATCCATCTAGATTCTGTTTAGATGTGGTTTTATCTTTTAATTAGTGTTTGTGTCAAGTTAAACCTATTAGATCTTCTTGGAAGATAGTTATTTGATCTTGCTGTAATTTCCAGAATCTTTGCGCTCAGTGCCCGAATTGTCAAAAATCACCAGAACGTGATAAAATAGTGATTCCAATTGCTGCTGATCAATAAACAAATTTCCCAGGTCGTCTAATTTTGGTAGAATTTTTTGTGTTCCAGAAGTTTGCATTAATAACAGATTACTACAGACTGTTTGGTTTTTGACAGATTCTGTTTTGCGTGTGTTGTTTGCTTATTTTGATGAATCTATGTGTAGTAAAATAGTTTATAAACCATAGAGAAGTTGGAATACAGTAGGTTTAACACCAATACAAATAAAGAACAAGTTCACTACAGTACCTTAAAGTAGTCTTTTGTTTTCTTTCTCTAACGGAGCTCACGAGATTTCTATTGAGTTTTGTGTTGTGAAGTTTTCAAGTTTTGGGTGAATTCTTTTGATGGATTATGGAACAAGGAGTGGCAAGAGCCTAAGCTTGGGGATGCCCATGGCACCCCCAAGATAATCCAAGGACACCAAAAAGTCAAAGCTTGGGGATGCCCCGGAAGGCATCCCCTCTTTCGTCCACTTCCATCGGTAATTTACTTGGAGCTATATTTTTATTCACCACATGATATGTGTTTTGCTTGGAGCGTCTTGTATTATTTGTGTCTTTGCTTGTTAGTCTACCACAATCATCCTTGATGTATACACCTTTTGAGAGAGCCATGTATGAATTGAAATTTGTTAGAATACTCTATGTGCTTCACTTATATCTTTTGAGCTTGATAGTTTACTCTATGTGCTTCACTTATATATTTTTGAGCGTGATAATTTTTGCTCTAGTGCTTCACTTAGATCTTTTAGAGCACAGTGGTGGTTTGTTTTAAAGAAACTTGATCTCTCATGCTTCACTTAGATTATTTTGAGAGTCGTTAATAGCATGGTAATTTGCTTAATGTTAATATACTTGGTATTCAAGATATGTGAAACTTTATTTTTAGTGGGTTGAATACTAAGATAAGTTTGATGCTTGATAATTGTTTTGAGATATGGAGGTGATAATATCATAGTCGTGCTAGTTGAGTAGTTGTGAATTTGAGAAATACTTGTGTTGAAGTTAGCAAGTCCCGTAGCATGCACGTATGGTTAAAGTTGTGTAACAAATTTGAAGCATGAAGTGTACCTGGCTTGTGCATCCTTATGAGTGGCGGTCGGGGATGAGCGATGGTCTTTTCCTACCAATCTACCCCCTAGGAGCATGCGCGTAGTACTTGATTTTTGATGACTTCTAATTTTTTTGCAATAAGTATATGAGTTCTTTTGACTAATGTTGAGTCCATGGATTATACGCACTTTTACCTTTCCGCCATTTGCTAGCCTCTTCGGTACCATGCATTGCCCTTTCTCACATTGAGAGTTGGTGCAAACTTCGCCGGTGCATCCAAACCCCGTGATATGATACGCTCTTTCACACATAAACCTCCCTATATCTTCCTCAAAACAGCCACCATACCTACCTATCATGGCATTTCCATAGCCATTCCGAGATATATTGCCATGCAACTTCCATCATCATCATCATCATCATGACATGCTTTACTTTTGTCATATTGCCATTGCATGATCTTGTAGTTGACATCGTATTTGTGGCAAAGCCACCATGCATTATTTTTCATACATGTCACTCTTGATTCATTGCACTATCCCGGTACACCGCCGGAGGCATTCATATAGAGTCATATCTTGTTCTAGTATCGAGTTGTAATCATTATGTTGTAATCAATAGAAGTGTGATGATCATCATTATTAGAGCATTGCCCAATCAAAAAAAAGAGAAAGGCCAAAAAGAAAGGAAAAAAAGAAAGTCCCAAAAAAAGAGAAAATAAAAAGGGCAATGCTACTATCTCCTTTTCCACACTTGTGCTTCAAAGTAGCACCTTGTTCTTCATGTAGTGAGTCTCATATATTATGCTTCAAAGTAGCACCATGATTTTCATATAGTGAGTCTCATAATTTGTCTTGTTCATACTAGTGGTAATTTTTCATTATATAACTTGGCTTGTATATTCCAACGATGGGCTTCCTCAAAATGCCCTATGTCTTCATGAGCAAGCAAGTTGGATGCACACCCACTAGTTTTCTTTTATTGAGCATTCTTAGCTCTAGTGCATCCGTTGCATGGCAATCCCTACTCCTTGCATTAACATCAATTGATGGGCATCTCCATAGCTCATTGATTAGCCTCGTTGATGTGAGACTTTCTCCTTTTTTGTCTTCTCCACACAATCCCCATCATCATATTCTATACCACCCATAGTGCTATGTCCATGGCTCGCGCTCATGTATTGCGTGAAGGTTGAAAAAGTTTGAGATTATTTGAGTATGAAACAATTGCTTGGCTTGTCATCGGGGGTATAGAAGTTGGGAACATCTTTTGTGTGACGAAAATGAAGCATAACCTAACTATATGATTTTGTAGGGATGAACTTCCTTTGGCCATGTTATTTTGAAATGACATAATTGTTTGATTAGAATGCTTGAAGTATTATCATTTTTATGTCAATATGAACTTTTTCTTGAACCTTTCGGATCTGAATATTCATACCATGATTAAGAAGATTTACATTGTAATTATGCCAAAATATCACTCCGCATCAAAAATTCTCTTTTTTATCATTTACCTACTCGAGGACGAGCAGGAATTAAGCTTAGGGATGCCTGATACGTCTCCAACGTATCTATAATTTTTGATTGCTCCATGCTACTTTATCTACTATTTTGGACTATATTGGGATTTATTTTCCACTTTTATATTATTTTTGGGACTAACCTATTAACCGGAGGCCCAGCCCAGAATTGCTGTTTTTTTCCTATTTCAGTATTTCGAGGAAACAGAATATCAAATAGAGTCCAAGCGGAATGAAACCTTCGGGAACGTGATCTTCTCACCAAACGTGATCCAGGAGACTTGGACCCTACTCCAAGAAGTTTCCGGGGAGGTCACGAGAGTGGAGGGCGCGCCCCCCCTGGGCGCGCCCCCTGCCTCGTGGGCCCCTCGGAGCTCTACCGACGTGCTCCTTCCTCCTATATATACCTACGTACCCCCATTAGACCAGAGACGGAGCCAAAAACCTAATTCCACCACCGCAACTTCCTGTATCCACGAGATCCCATCTTGGGGCCTGTTCCGGAGCTCCGCCGGAGAGGGCATCCATCACAGAGGGCTTCTACATCAACACCATAGCCCTTCCGATGAAGTGTGAGTAGTTTACTTCAGACCTTCGGGTCCATAGCTAGTAGCTAGATGGCTTCTCCTCTCTTTTTGGATCTCAATACAATGTTCTCCCCTCTCTCCTGGAGATCTATTCGATGTAATCTTCTTTTTGCGGTGTGTTTGTTGGGATCGATGAATTGTGGGTTTATGATCCAACTTATCTATGAATAATATTTGAATCTTCTCTGAATTCTTTTATGTATGATTGAGTTATCTTTGCAAGTCTCTTCGAATTATCCATTTGGTTTGGCCAACTAGATTGGTAGTTCTTGCAATGGGAGAAGTGTTTAGCTTTGGGTTCAATCTTGCGGTGTCCTTACTCAGTGACAGAAAGAGTTGCAAGGCACGTATTGTATTGTTGCCATCGAGGATAACAAGATGGGGTATTTATCATATTGCATGAATTTATTCCTCTACATCATGTCATCTTGCTTAAGGTGTTACTCTGTATTTAACTTAATACTCTAGATGCATGCTGGATAGCGGTCGATGAGTGGAGTAATAGTAGTAGATGCAGGAAGGAGTCGGTCTACTTGTCACGGACGTGATGCCTATATACATGATCATACCTAGATAACCTCATAACTATGCTAAATTCTATCAATTGCTCAACAATAATTTGTTCACCCACCGTAGAATATCTATGCTCTTGAGAGAAGCCACTAGTGAAACCTATGGCCCCCGGGTCTATTCTCATCATATCAATCTCCATTACTTTATTTTACTTCTTTTGCTTTTACTTTTCACTTTGCATATTTATACCAAAAATTCCAAAAATATTATCTCTATCAGATCTCACTCTCGTAAGTGACCGTGAAGGGATTGACAACCCCTAAGCATTGGTTGCGAGTTGCTACTGTTTTGTGCAGGTACGAGGGACTTGCGCGTGACCTCCTACTGGATTGATACCTTGGTTCTCAAAACTGAGGGAAATACTTACGCTACTGTGCTGCATCACCCCCTCCTCTTCGGGGAAAACCAATGCTAGCTCGAGACGTAGAAAAATGAAACCGTGGCATTTACGCCGATCAAGTGGCATGGTAATGGTTCGGGTTCGACCAAGCGCCCAAGTGATTCTGTGGCCTTAGGCTGATCAAGAGGCATGACTGGTTCAGACGTGACCAAGTCCCCAAGTGATCTGGTGGCTCTCGCCTATCAAAAGGTATTGTATTGGTTCGTACACGACCAAACCCCCAAGTGATATAACCTGACGCTTTTTTTAAAAAGCTAACTCTAGGGGTAAACCGGAGGCCGCTTTAGAACAGCTCCGTGTAACCACACATGATGTAAAAGAACGGATACCCCGCTTTAGCTGAGGTTCCGGTTTATTATATTTAATCATAATATATACATCGTCATAATATGTACATAAGTAGAGCCAATGGCTTAGGTTTAGTAAGGCCGAAGATGAGCTATGTTCCACAGCCTGTTGGTCTCCTCCTCTGATGTACGTGAGTCCTTATGCTCTCGAATATCGATCAGATAATATGACCCGTTGTGTAGATTCCTACTGACCACGAAAGGCCCCTCCCAAGGTGGGGATAGCTTATGCATATCAGTATGATCTTGAATGAGTTGAAGCACCAAATCTCCTTCCTGAAAGGTTCTGGTTCTGACTCGGCGACTGTGATAACGACGAAGATCCTGTTGGTAAATCGCCGAGCGGGCAGCTGCTATGTCACGTTCTTCATCCAACAGGTCCAAAGCGTCTTGCCGTGCTATCTCATTGTCCGCTTCAACATAAGCCGTCACACGAGGTGAATCATGACGGATATCACTGGGGAGAACCGCCTCAGCTCCATAAACCATGAAAAACGGTGTGTATCCTGTTGATCTGTTGGGTGTTGTATTGATGCTCCATAACACAGATGGTAATTCTTCTACCCAACAACCCGGCGTTCTCTGTAAAGGAACCATGAGCCGGGGCTTGATGCCTCTCAAAATCTCTTGATTAGCCCTTTCTGCTTGACCATTGGATTGTGGGTGTGCCACTAATGAAACGTCGAGCCGGATATGCTCCCGTTCGCAGAACTCCTTCATGGCACCCTTGGACAAATTGGTACCATTATCTGTGATGATACTGTGTGGAAAACCAAACCGGAAAAATCACTTTTTTGATGAACTGAACCGCCGTGGCCGCATCACACTTGCTAACAGGTTCTGCCTCCACCCACTTTGTAAACTTATCAACCACCACCAGGAGGTGGGTCTTCTTATCTCTGGACCTTTTGAAAGGCCCAACCATATCCAGCCCCCAAGTCGCAAATGGCCAAGTAATTGGAATCATTCTCAATTCTTGAGCCGGCACATGAGCATGTCTTGAAAACCTTTGGCAACCATCACATCGTCTGACCAAATCCTCCGCATCAGCATGGGCAGTTAACCAATAGAAGCCATGACGAAACGCTTTAGCCACCAGAGATTTTGAACCGGCGTGGTGACCACAATCTCCTTCATGGATCTCACGCAAAATTTCACGGCCTTCTTCAGGAGACACATAGCATTGAAACGCCCCTGACACACTGCAATGATGCAACTCGCTGTTGATAATAGTCATGGACTTGGATCGCCGGATTATATGTTGGGCCAGAGTCTCATCCCCTGGCAACTCGCCCCGGTTCTTGTACGCCAGGTAAGGAAGCGTCCAATCCGGAATAACATGAAGAGTTGCCACCAATTGAGCCTCCGGATCAGGAATAGCCAAATCCGCTTAACCAGGGATCTTGACTGACGGGTTGTGCAGCACATCCAGAAAAACATTGGGCAGGACCAGTTTGCGCTGAGAGCCCAGCCGGCTTAAGGCGTCCGCCGCTTCATTTTTCCGCCGGTCCACGTGGTCCACCTGATAGCCTTTAAAATGACCTGCAACAATATCCACCTCACGACGATATGCTGCCATGAGTGGGTCCTTGGAGTCCCAAGTACCAGACACTTGCTGAGCCACGAGGTCCGAGTCACCGAAGCACTTAACTCAACTTAGATTCATCTCCTTAGCCATCCGGAGACCATGGAGCAAGGCTTCATACTCAGCTGCATTGTTAGTACAAGGGAACATTAAGCGGATAACGTAACAAAACTTATCACCTCGTGGGGAAGTTAATACGACTCCAGCCCCCGAGCCTTCCAATTGCCTGGATCCATCAAAATGGATGGTCCAATATGTGTGATCCGGCTTTTCTTCAGGTGCTTGCATTTCCATCCAATCATTGATGAAATCAACAAGTGCTTGAGACTTAACCGCCGTCCGAGGAACATACCTCAAACCGTGCAGCCCAAGCTCTATAGCCCACTTGGCAATCCGGCCAGTTGCTTCCCGGTTCTGGATGATATCCCCCAAAGGAGCAGAACTGACCACCGTAATTGGGTGCCCTTGGAAGTATTGTTTAAGCTTCCGGCTCGCCATAAAAACTCCATACACCAGCTTCTGCCAATGCAGATACCTTTGCTTGGACTCAATGAGTACCTCGCTGATATAATAGACCGGACGTTGAACCGGATGCTCCTTACCTGCCTCCTTTCGCTCCACCACAATAGCCACGCTGACTGCCCGAGCATTAGCAGCAACATATAGCAGTAACGACTCCTTGTCAATGGGAGCGGCGAGCACAGGCGGATTGGCCAACTGCCGCTTTAAGTCCTCAAACGCTTCATCAGCAGCGGAACTCCAAACAAACTGATCCGTCTTCTTCAACATCTGATACAAAGGGATTGCCTTCTCACCAAGACGACTGTTAAACCGGCTTAACGCGGCAATCCGGCCTGCCAGGCGTTGAACATCATTGATACACTTTGGTTTAGCCAGGGAGGTGATGGCTGTGATCTTCTCCGGATTAGCCTCAATTCCCCTATTGGACACCAGAAAACCCAATAACTTGCCCGCCGGTACAGCAAAGACACACTTGTCCGGATTAAGCATCATCTTGTATGTCCTCAGGTTATCAAAGGTTTCCTTCAAATCATCAATCAGAGTCTCCTTCTCTCTGGATTTAACCACGATATCATCCACATAAGCATGTACATTACGACCAATCTGCTTGTGAAGACAATTTTGCACACACCGTTGATAAGTTCCCTGGGCACTCTTGAGCCCAAAGGGCATAGACACATAGCAGAAGGCTCCAAAGGGAGTTATGAACGCCGTCTTCTCCTGGTCCTTAACTACCATTTTGATCTGATGATAACCAGAATATGCATCCAAAAATCTTAAATGCTCACAACCCGCCGTAGCATCAATAATTTGATCAATACGGGGGAGGGCAAAAGGATCTGCTGGACAAGCTTTGTTAAGATCTGTGTAATCCACACACATACACCAGGTGCCATTTTTCTTAAGGACCAGCACCGGATTGGCAAGCCACTCAGGGTGAAAAACTTCAACAATAAAACCAGCTGCTAAGAGCCTGGCTACCTCTTCTCCAATCACCTCGCGCCTTTCTTCGTTAAACCGGCGGAGGAACTGTTTCACCGGTTTGTATTTAGGATCCACATTAAGGGTGTGCTCAGCGAGTTCCCTCGGTACACCTGGCATGTCAGAGGGCTTCCATGCAAAAAATGTCCCAACTCTCACGGATGAACTCGATGAGCGCGCTTTCCTATTTCGGATCCAAGTTGGCACTGATGCTGAACTGCTTGGACGAATCGCCAGGTACAAAGTCAACAAGCTTAGTTTCTGCTGCCGATTTGAACTTTAGGGCCGGATCATGCTCCGTAGTTGGCTTCTTTAATGGTGTCATGTCTGCCGGATCAACATGGTCCTTATAATACCTCAGCTCCTCGGTGGCACAAACTGACTCTGCATAGGCCGCGTTTCCTTCCTCGCACTCCAAAGCTATTTTGCGGCTTCCGTGAACCATTATTGTCCCCTTGTGACCCGGCATCTTGAGCTGCAAATACACATAACAGGGCCGTGCCATAAACTTGGCATAGGCCGGTCGCCCAAACAGGGCGTGATATGGACTTTGGATTTTCAATACTTCAAACGTCAATGTCTCCGACCTGGAATCATGATCATCCCCAAAGGCCACCTCCAAAGCTATCTTACCAACGGGATATGCTGATTTGCTAGGTACTACTCCGTGGAACACCGTATTGGATGGTTTGAGATTTTTATCTGTTAGTCCCATACGACGGAAGGTCTCATAGTACAAGATATTAATGCTGCTCCCTCCATCCATGAGCACCTTGGTGAACTTGTAACCTCTCACTTGAGGCGCCACCACCAGAGCCAACTGACCCGGATTGTCAACCTGGGGAGGGTGATCCTCTCTGCTCCATATGATCGGCTATTCAGACCAGCGTAGATAACGGGGTATGGACGGTTCAACAGAGTTGACCGCCCTCCTCTGAACCTTCCGGTCTCGCTTGTCCAAGCTAGTGGTGAAGACATGGTACTGCCCACTGCTCAACTGCTTTGGGTTGCTCTAGTAACCTGACTGTTGCTGCTGTTGGTTGTAACCACCCTGGTTGTTCTGACTATTTTGATTACTATGTCCGCCCGGATTACCATTAAATCCTGAACCGGAATTTCCTCCATTGTAACCCGTCCCGGACCCTGAGCCATCACCGGAGCCGTGATCATACCGGAAAGCATTAGAATTCTTGAACTCCTGCATAATGAAGCAATCCTTCCAAAGGTGGTTTGCTGGGGCCTCCTTCGTCCCATGTCTTGAACATGTCTGGCTCAGTAGATAGTTTAGGCGGTCCGGGTTAGGGTTGGGCGCCCCATTGTGATTTTTCGGTTTACCCTTGCGTCGTTGGCCATTGTCCTACGTGTTGGTATTAGCCACAAAGTCCATGTTACCATCGGCTTTACGCTTGCCTCCACCACCGTTGCCTGCCCAGTGATGCTGCTGACCTTTGGAGTTGCTGTTCCTCTTTCCCTTCTCTGCCTTGTCATCATCAGATTCGGGATCCTTGGTACTATCAGAATCAACATATTTTACCAAAGCAGCCATGAGGGTCCCCATGTCAGTGCAATGGCGCTTCATTCGTCCCAACTTCAGCTTTAGGGGCCCAAACCGGCAATTGCCTTCTAGGGTTAATACAACGGTGTCAGCGTTGATGCGGTCTGATGAATGTAACACTTGTGAAACCCGGCGCACCCAATGAGTCGTCGATTCTCCTTCCTCCTGGACGCAGGCAGCTAAGTCCACTATCGACATAGGCTGTTTACATGTATCCTTGAAATTGCTGATAAACCGGGCTCGTAATTGGGCCCATGAACTGATGGAATTAGCCGGCAAGCTTTTCAAGCAAGTACGGGCCGTTCCTTCAAGCATCATCGTGAAGTATTTCGCGCACGCCGCATCATCCACATCCAGCATCTCCATGGCCATCTCATAGCTCTCCACCCATGTCTCTGGAGGTTGATCCGCCGTGTAATTTGGTACGGCTGTACGAGTATGCTTCCTGTTGGACCAAAGCTGTTCTCAGAAGCTCCTTGACCTGTCGCGTTTCTATTGCCTGCGGCGAGTCACCTTCGACTGGAATGGCCTCCAGCCATGCAGCAGCGGCGACGAGATTGTCCATTGGGTTGGAGTAGTGACCCAGAGGTGTTAAGACAGCCTGAGGTATAACAACGTTTCGATGAGGCGGGGCCATCTGACAAGGCTGAACCGGTGCACTGGTCCTAGGGGCTTCCGCCCGGTTTCCCTCCAGTGGATTGCTGGTTCCTGCTCCTGGGGTGTTGAAAAGGTCTCTGGCCTCAAAAACCGGAGGCAAGCGGGATCGGTACTTCCTCCTCATGACTTCCTGTGACGCGCTCTGGTCCAACATGAGCCTGTAGGCTTGTGCGTCTAAACCGGCCCGCTCTGTGGCCATCCTGGTGTCCTCAGCTGCCAGATCCGCCTTGGCCTGGGCGATCTGTTCCTTTATCTTTGCAATCTCCGCGTTGTGGACGTCCTGATCCGCCGGATTAGCTTCTACCATAAGTACAGCCAATGCATCAAATAGCTCTGATAGAACTTGAGCCGGCGGGCGCACAGGGCCTCCTGCCCCGGCAGCCGTCGCCGCTGCTGAACCGGAGGTTGTTGCCGCAGCGGTCGAAGAATGAAGCGCTGCTTGTGTGCCGGCCATGAATATTCCAACTCGGTTGGGCAGATTAGAGGGGTCCGGAATACTGTTGCCATCGGAACAACCCCCAATCCGGCCATATTGTAGCTGATAAAGAGATTCGGTTTCCCCGGTCGATGACTCGTCATCGGAACAAACAACGGTCTCGCCGCGAGATTCCGATCTATCCTCATAACTTCCCCCATGGATGACTCCCACGAAGGCACGCTTCATGGCCGGTTTAACCCGGGCGGATCGTGCACACTGAGCCGTCTCGATGAGGTCGGTGCAGATGTCCGGCTTAGGGCCCGGTTCACCGATCTTGCCAATGAAAATGTGAATGCCACCAAAGGGGACCCGGTACCCGTACTCAACTGAACCGGCCTCGGGGCCCCATCCTGCATCATCGATGTAGAGCTTGCCACGACGACTTTTAGTCATCCAGCCTACGGCGTAACCCTCGAGTCCTTCAAAGCGGCCCTCCAAGAACTTGAAACCATCGTGCGATAGCCCCACGGTGGGCGCCAACTGTCATGGTTTTGTCACGGCAGATGTCCTAGAGAAAGGACTTAGTCGTGGAGCCATCATGACGGGTTAGCTTGAAGGGGTAAAAGAGGACACAGGGACGCAAGAGAGTTTATACTAGTTCGGCCCCTTCGATGAAGGTAAAAGCCTACGTCTAGTTGTGATGGAATTGATGGGGTTTCGATGACTAGGGAGCAAACAAGCTTCGCCTATGTTTCGAGTTGTTGTCTGTCTTTGAACCGCCGCCGGGTCGTCCCCTTATATACACGGGGACGCCCGTCGGTTCACAGAGTCCCAACACCGGTCCATATTCGTATCCGGGTTGGTCTCTCCCTATTCCTAACTTACAATACAAGTTTATATACAAATGCCGGTTTACAGCTACAGGTCTAAAACCGATCACGGGCCTTAGGCCCTTGTCTGTCTTCTTGGGCTTTAGTACTCTTGAACTACTGATGAAGTTGACCCGGCCTAGATATGCCGGTTTACGCCCAGCGGTAATATCCCCAACAGGGTCCTATTCATCCAGCAGAAACCGCCTATACTACCACGGGGTCCCGTTCATCCAACCCTCGTCAGCTGGGGTGGGGCATACGAGAGGACGACATCAACAGGAACTATTCATCCATAGCCAACCAACAAGCTAGGTCAACTCACCACGTCCCACGCAAGGGGCTCGATCGAGGCAAGTCTTGACTTGTTCCACGTACCACGTGCATGGCAGCAACGGGCACTGTTCATCTAGAGGCAACCTAACTGGCTTCGTCTCGCACGGGGGCTAGATTGATCGACTTTAGTTAGCAGCAACCGCGATCGATCGCTCGGGTTCAGCTAGCAGTGAGGAATAGGTTGGGTTCAGTTAGCAATGAAGGAATCACTCAGGTTTAGTTAGCAATGAAGGGATCGATTTGTCAACTTCAGTAAGCAGCAATGGAGAATGCATCGGACTCCACCAACTTGAAGTGGAGGAAGAAGTGCCCCTTTGCTAAGTAGCAGATCCGAGCGAAGGATTTCCACCCTTGGGTGAGATACATGACGCCGTTGATAGGGAACTCTACGTCCACCCAAACGACGCCATTGAGGCAACCATTCACGCGCAACCACAACTTGAGAAGCGGGTCCACCTCCATTACCTTAGCGAAAGGGCGAGGGAGTCGTAGCCTGCTCCTTGGCGGGTTGCGCAGCTCCATGATGTCCCCCGTGTGGCCTTCCGCCAGGGGCGAGGCCACTAGAGGCGGAATCGCCAGCGCTCCGGTCTGACCTCCTTGACCATGAGCACCGCATTGACCACGACCTCGTCCTGTGGCCCCGCCCCGCGCGCTAGAGCCGGCCTCCATAGCCGCAGCCGAAGCAGAGGCCTGGTGTCGAGGAGAAGCTCTCGCTTCCACGGTGGAAGCACGATCACGGCCTCTTCCTCTTGCCATGGTAGTGGAAGATGCAAGAAGAATGAAGGAGGGGGAGATGGATGAACATCACTTCCCCACGCTCCCCTCCTTTTATAGGGGAAGGCGCATGGGCTGGATCTCCACTGCCCTAGGGAAACCGCCCCGCTCTACCAATCCCACGCCCTAAATTTTTGGCGGGCACTTTACTCCATCGGCCGCCCAGCCTTGCCAATCTGGTGTCCTGGCTCCTTTTATCAAGGCACTGCCACCACGACTGCCCTTCTGCACCAATCCCGCGTCCAATGCCTAATCCGTGTTGTGGGGTACGGGGAGGAGTGACTGTAAAGGAGGGAGTGATGGCAGTTACTTCAAATCACACATGATCGTGGGCCTGCCCACAGCAAACCTGGTGGCTACCTACGTACGCACATGCCCCTGGTTTCTGGCACATGCGACGTAAGCTATTTAAAAGACGAGGACGCTAGGAGGAAACCAGGGGTTAGCTCAAAGTTTAGGTTAATGAAGAAGCAAAGATGATCTCAAAACAATAGCATCATCCCAGCAAGGTCAATGTTGTTTCGTCTACGCATTGTTTGGGCCTCGCGCAACGATGCCCGACAACACGTGTGGCCAAGGCCCGGGGGCTACTGTCGGTGTATTAAATGTGGGTTTATAATACCCTGACTTATACGAAGACAAGTAGTAGCTTCCCCAGGAAGGATACATTTTCAACAAATATTTTGCAAGCTAAAAGAAGCAACTCTTCGAGAGATCAAGGAGCACATCAAGAAGACCAAGAACAAAGGTGAAACATCAAAGCAACCCCTGCCGACAAGGTTGAGCCGGCAAGGTGAAGACCCGACAAGCCTTGCGACAAGCAGATCCCCGCCAACCACCAGCGCTCCACCTCACCAGCCAACTGTTAGCTGTTCGTTGAGGTGTCGAGCCCGTGGGCAGTACGGTGGAGCACACTCGCATGTGTCAGCTCGATGGGAACCAAGTTACCTTTATCAACACCCGTCCTAATGGCTTGTCAAGCTAATAGGAGTTAGTTGGGCAAGAGGTGCTCTACTCTTGCCGGGGCTTCTCCTCCACATGACACCCAGCAATGCATTTAATGCATTTTGTCCTAACTAGCAGAGTTAGGTATGATAAGCACTATTTCTATCTAATCACCCTGTAATGATCCTTTTGCCACTGTGGTAACCCCTTAAGCTATAAAGGATGGCCAGGGCAACCTTTACATGGTTTGGAACCCATAGCTACCCCTCACACACATACCTGCATAGCAGCCTCTCTTTGCTCCATGCCAAGGGAAAGCGCTTCGTGTACTTGTGCACACACCCATTCAATACACCAAAGCATGAGTAGGGTTTTGCGCTTCTCAGCGGCCCGAACTTGGGTACAAACCGCAACACCTCTTGTTGTTCTTGCTCTTTTCATTGAGTGCAACCCCTTGCCGAACCAGAAAGGGGCAACACTATCCCATAGATCGCCGGCTCCACGCGATGGAAGGAAACTTGGGCTACAAAGGCCAAGAGGTGGAAGGCAACTTGAGCCACAAAGGCCCAAGTGGGAGGCTCCTCCTTCCCTAAGGAAGAAGGCCGGATTGGAGGAGGGGGAGGATTCCTCCTCTCCTCCTAAGGCCGGTGCACCAAGGGGGAATCCTTCCCCCTTGGTGGCAACCCCTCCTCTCCCCTCTATCCTATATATACTAGGGGATTCTGTCCTTTGAGACACACAAGTTTTGGAGCCTCCTCTAGTTCTTCTAGTTATAGTTGGTCGTAGTTGAATAATTAGAGCTAGGCTAATCCTCTTGTCCTCATAATTATAAGCCCCGTGTGGTTCTAATATCCTCTCTCTAATTCTTCTATGATGATTAGCTCTAGATGGTGAAGCGCTACCAGATCGTGAAGGTTGCACGCTTGCAGTAAAGTAGAGAGGTCGTTCTTTCGGTCTTCGGATTGAGGGACTGCTAGTGGGTGATTCGTAGGATCATTCATGAACGGTTCGAGCGACTCCAAGTATGATCTACGTCGACACATTCTTCTTCCGCTACAACTCGGTGATGGTAACAATCGTGATCCCAACCTGTTATGCATGTTCATGTTGATCTTGGGTGTGGGTAGGCGCTATTTTTGTGTTTTCTACTACGTTTACCAATAGTCTAATCGTCGTATGCCATTTGGCCTTTGCAACACACCCACTAATTTTCAGAGATGTATGAATGCTATATTTGCTGATTTTGTTGAGGAGATCATCACAGTTTAAATGGATGACTTTTCAGTCTATGGAACCTCTTATGATGTTTGCCTTCACAACCTTGACAAAGATCTGTAGCGGTGTGAGGACACTAACTTGTCCTCAATTGGGAGAAGTGCCATTTCATGGAAAATGAAGGAATTGAGCCGGTACACAAAAATAGATGCAATAAAAAATTACCATGTCCTCGAGACATAAAAGGAATAAGGAGTTTTCTGGGGCATGTTGGATTTATAGATGCTTTATCAAAAATTTCTCCAGTATGTCAAAACTGTTGACTTACCTTTTATAGAAGAGTGTACTTTTCATGTTTAATGAGGAGTGCAAGACCACCTTTGGAAAGCTAAAGTGGGCTTTACTTACTACACCTGTTATCATATCTCAAAATTGGGATCAACCTTTTGAAGTGGTATGTGAGACTAACAACAACGCAGTAAGTGCTATTCTGGGCCAACAAGAAGGTAATAGGTTCAATATTATTTATTATGCAAGTCACACTCTTACTGAAGCTCAAAGAATTATGCTAGAAATGTGTAACATCCCAAATTTTCAATTTGGAATGTTATACATAGGTCATCATATGCATATCATATTTTAATTGCATTTTAGTTTTTGATCCTAGAAACTCTAAGCAACTCAAGGACCCACAGAGAGAGTTGGGGATTTCATTTATTTTCATATTTGAATTTTTCTCAAATATTGAAAAGAGGACCAATTTGGTTTTAATTATTTTTCTCTCTGAAAATATTTCCAATACTAAAAATAAAAGAGAGGAGATAATACGACTTCTCCAAAGTAAAGGAAATATTGGAGGAAAAATATTAAAATCAAATAAATATTTTATCTCAATTTTTATTGCTATTTTATTTGAATTAGAAAAAATATGCATTTTTTCAAAATTGCATTTTTAGGCAAATAAAATGTTCACTATGTTCTAAATATTTTATTTAGACGGTGAAAATTCTTTTTGGCATTTTTAGATTTTTTTTATATTTAGTTAGGATTTTTGTTTCGGTGAATTTTTTTTAAAAGAGCCCCGGACCGAACTAGGCCGAGGCCCAGCCGGCCCGCTCGCGCAGCCGCCTCCCTCGCGCCGCGCCATCGCCGGCACGGACGCTGAGGCAGAGTCTGAGCCGGACTCCACCTCGGGCCGGCCCCCTCCCCATGTCAACCGCCGCCCCCACTATAAATGCCGCCACCCCGCCCCTCCTCTGCCCTCGTCCCGCCCCTCCGCCGCTACCGCCGCCGCCACAGCCGCTGCGCCGCGCCGCCTGCTGGCACCGCCGCCCCGCCGCCGCAACCACCGCCACCACAACCGCCGCGCCGCACCGCCTGCTACTGCCGCCGCAACCACTTTCGCCACAGCCGCCGCGCCGCGCCGCCGCCTCGCCTCCCGCCGCCATCGCGGAGCGCCGCCGCCTCGCCGCCTCGCCGCCCCGTTGACCCACGCCGCCACCGGATCCCGCCGCCGCCGTCGCCGGTTTTCTCCCGAGAACCGGTAAAACCCGCAAAGCCGCCGCCGTTTTAAAAAGAAACCTAGATCTGTTCTGTTTTTCTCCGGTTTAGGTTATTTAACGAACGTTCGTTCGTTAGTTCGTTTTAACGAACACTCTTCACCCATTCATCTCTGTTAAGGAACGTTCACGCCGTAGTTTTTTCTTTTTAGTTTATTTTTGGCCAGGGACCTATCTGTGATTATTTTATCGCATATTAGCCCTTGATCTTCAAACCCTGGCAACTTTTTAACCGTTCGTCCAAATGCAGTGAAACCAACTCCAAAATCTTCGTCTCGAGCCCCTCTTTCCAGTTAATCAACTTGAACATGTTTTTGACAATTTAAAATTTGGTTTCAAGCAGATTTGTATTCGAAGTTCTTTTGACTGTAGTTTCAGTTCCGTAGCTCGGATTTGACCAATTCTTTTTGCAAATCGAATCTCTTCGGTTGAAATTTCAGAGTTGGATCTTCTTATTTGAGTTTTCCCCTTACATCTATGCTTGATTGCTTATGTGTGCTATATTTTGTTTGCGATAGAATTCCCGGAGTGCGTAGCGTGCTACTATGAGTCTCTAGGGTTTGCAGATCATCAGCAAGGCAAGTAACACATTGATCATACCCTTTATTACACAGTTTTTATGCATTAGCTACAATCCTCAAACATTGCATGAGTAGGATCGTTTAACATGTGGGTTTGGGAAGTAGATGATGAGGTAGAACCTATTGCCCTTTTTATTATCAAACCCTGGGAGTTACTTCTACGTGATGCTTATATTGCCATGCTATGCTCGTAGACGTGGATTGGGTTTGAGTGTATCCATGACAGATGTGAGATTGTTAATTAATGGTTAACTTAAGGTGGCTACTTAAACACACATCTGGGTGGATTGGTTGCGGGCACCTGGGGATATACCAGTGCTGTCATTTGGTTCGCCACCCAGGCTCAAAGGGATCATAAGATCATTCATGCTAGAAACTTCCATGTTTAGCCACAATCTATTATGGGCTCTAGCATAGTTGAGTATGTTGCATGACCTATTTCAGTGGTGGGCTAGTAGACGTAGGGGAATGTAGGTGTAACTGTCCACCCAGAGTAAAGAGTTAATATTTCTGAAAGACTGTGTCTCGGTAATCCGTTTCTCAAACACCATGTAGTGCGAGAAATCCAACGGAGAAGATCGAGTCTTGTGGGGAAAAGTGTGAAAAGCTCTGCAGAGTGTACAAACTAATCGTGGTTAGCCGTGTCCCCGGTTATGGATACTTTGAGTATCTGGTTCTTGAATTATCATGTTGATCTCATCACTCTAAATTAATTTGTTGGGTTATTAATTACTTGTTTAATTGGGATTGAGATGGGGATTTACCATTCTCAATGTTCATCAACTACCTTGATAGTTAAATAAAATATATTCCTTTGTTGTAGGGAGAAATTGGCTTTTCGCAAAACATTATAACCATAGAGCCTCCACCAGCCATATATGCATGTAGTGATAGCTTTTACTTGTTCATTGCTATATTGTGTTACCTTGCCAGCATATTCCATGTGCTGACCCGTTTCGCGCTGTAACATATCACTTTGCAGACTTTTCAGACGAAGAGTAAGGTGCGCTAGGTTGTTGCCGTGCACTCAGCTATGCCGTTGCAGTTGATGGACTCACTTTATCTTCCAAGCCTTCTGTTGTTATCTTATTTAGATGGCCTTAAGCCATATTTATTGTAATATGTTCTCTTTTGAGACATCCGATATAATAAATGTGTGATTGCCACTCTGTTATAAATCCTTCAAGTACTGTGTGTGCAGCATTACTAATCCAGGGATGACACTTATACACAGGGATTTGACCGCCTGAGGTTAGATCGCTACAAAATGATAGAGAATTGTATGCTGTAATATTTGCTTGTGAAAATTTCCGGCGTTACATCACTGACACTACAGTCATATTCTAAGATCATCAAGCAATAAAAGAGGTTCTGGACAATAATGAAGAGAAACCCAGACATGTAAGGTGGTCTCTTCTTTTGCAGGAGTTTGACAACAAGGTACTAGATCACAAGGAGATAAACATGAATTTGATTAATGTCTCGCTCTTAGAAGAGAAACAATAATATAAAGAGACGGGTATATGTATCCCTTATGGCACGACAGTGGCTTTGGATAGAGCCACTACACGTACCTTCAGGGATACTGAACCCCCACTTATCAGTATAGAAGAACCATTCCTTAAACTAGGGGTAAGAGAAGAAATATATTTTGATTTACTTGAGTATACTAACTGATGTAGGGTGGAAGCCAAGTTGGTGATCTTTCACAAATTGGAGGGGGAACCCATGAAGAACACGTGGAAGAGCAGGGATAATCACGAGAGGAACACTCAAGAATAAGTCCAATCAGGCATCCACTAGACTCACATCTGCACAAGATCCACAAGGTACATGAACAACGAAGGGAAACAATGATACATGGTAAGGTTCATCCCAAATCCCATGGGGAGATGAGGTATTGAATCCATGGGAGAGGTGGGGTCTCGATCCCCACTAGAAAGGGGCATTGATCTCCATGGGAGAGGTGGTAGATATGAGAAAAGCTCTCTCTAGATTTGAGCTATCACTTTCCTAATGCTAGTTCGTCCAAGCGAAGGGGTATTTAAAGTCTATGGGGGGAGAGGCATACATGGGTGAAAACTCAAGGGTTTGCATACATGCAATTTCGGGCGTACGGCATTGTCGATCGGTCGGTTGCTCGCGAGGGTTCGGATATCCAGAGGGCGCCGGACTTCTGACGTTTCTTCTCTGGTTGGTTGGCATCGGATTGTCAGTCTCTGTCGATCGTTTGGTTGCTGAAGTGTGCGAGACATCCGGTGCCTTGTTTGTCATCCGATAGTTGTTGTCCCATAGCCACGGTTCCTCTGGCCGGCTAGTTTGCATCATGTCAGACGTCCGGTGCCGGTAGCACGCCGCTCGTTCTCTTGCCCCTTGTGTTCTGCTTCCTCGCATTCTTGTCCAGTGCTCCCAGCTGCTCCATGGCCTTCCTCTTTGGTTCTTGATCATGCATAGCACATCCATTTGAGGTAGTAGTCATGTCCTGCATGTATGCAAAGGGAAATCACTAAGGAATGAGTTCACCTTATGTCGAATGATGCGTGCGCAAGCTCTCATCATTGGTCCACTCGTTGTCCTGGGTGATGATGTCATGCCCATGGGCATGACCATAGGATGCTTTGCATCATCCCCTCCACCTTGGGAAAGATCCTTCCTTGGATCGTAAACCACATCACCATGGCGATGGTAGACATGGACGAACTTGTAGTTGGACGTCGTTTATGTCAGGGTGCAATCAAAGTACTCCAAGACATCTTAGGCAAGGTACATGTCAGTGTATTAAATGTGGGTTTATAATACCCTGACTTGTGTGTAGACGAGTAGCAGCTTCCTCGGGAAGGATAAATTTTCGACCAAGATTTCCCAAGCTAAAAGAAGTAGCTCTTTGAGAGATCAAGGAGCGCATCAAGAAAACCTATTACTTTTGTTGATGGCATTCTGGTAACCACCGATGGACGAGAACTTTGCCTATTGGTCTGCCTCGTTCAACGAGCAGGAAAATGGTTCTCTTCGTCCCTCGCCCTTGGTACCGAAGTTGTTGACAACATAACTGCTAGGCTATCCACTAACATGCCTTACTATCATGACCGTGCAAGATGTCAACCCCCTTCCTTCTTTTACCCCACATGGTGGGCCATAACCCACCGTCCCACAAGATCGAAACCTGACTCTCATGTACACCCATGTTCCCAAGGTTGTTCGTCGCGCATGGCCTCGTATGTAATTCACGAGCCATGTTCTGAGAGATCATCGATTCTGGTATCAGACACAATACTTATTCTTGTTGATTTGAACCCCTTTCACGCCCTGTTTTAGGCATGGAATGATTACCCGCCCGCACAAAACTTCTCATGGTACCTTCTTACTTTGCTCTCGATATTTTCTTAAGTTTCAATCCAAGAGTTACTTTCCCCCACATTCCCTGATGCTATCTAACAAGTACTCAACCTTGTAAGGTCCCTTTTTATAAAGTTACCCCCTATCTTTTTGTAAGTACAATGAAGACCCTGAAGAAAGGATGACCACTTCATAATGATGACCTGGAGCAGAGGACTGAAGACGTCAACGGAAGGATCAACCTCTTCGACGGGTACAATAAGAACAAGAAGACTCGTTAGAATTTTGTAACCAAATCCCTTCCACTGTCCTCCCCCTCTTAAATCTCGGGAAGAGATTTCTTGTAGTGGAGGAGAATTGTGATGCCCGGATAATTAAGCTACACTGAACCTCTACATATAATGCCACGTCACCACGATTACTGTTTCTAATCTTGTGATGATTCAGAACCGGTTTGAAATTCAAATTTAAAATGCAAGTCAAACAATTAAAAACTTCAAATCTAAAATAAAAATGTTGGTGGTGTTGGCAATATTCACTAAGGATTTATCATGCAGAAACCAACATCATTTGACTCACAGATAAATTCCTAGGAAATAATAAATGGTCCAACAACAATTATTTTGGCCTTTTCAAAATAAACAAATAATTAAGTCTTTCAAAATAATCCAAGAATTTGTGGGTGGTCTCTAAAATTTGTGCTTGAATTCTGCGCTAAGTTCCATTTATATCAAAAATTAATTTCATACTAAACTAAATTACAAAACCGAGGCAAAAGTAGAAAAGGAAAGAGCTAAAATGAGCTACTTGGCACTTGGGTGTGATGCGCAGTGCAACAACCCAGCCCAACTCCCCCTATCTACTTCTTCCCTATTCATCATAGGCGCCGTGGACGCACACGTCGTGTCCATGGCTTCAATTGCCACACGTCGTCCATCCGCTGCCTCCCCTCGGTGCATTTGACCTTCCCCGAACCCCGGGACACGAACCCTAGGCCCCACTCTTCCCCCCTTATGCCGTTTTCTTCCCCGTGATGCTCGGCCCTCGCCTTGCTGCCGTCAATACCATGACCCGTGCCCACCTCAAGCCACCCGGAGGTGTCCAGGAGCTTCACCACCATCGCCTCCTTCGTCTGTGCTATTGGGTTGGACCGGGGTGGCTCTGTACGCTCGCCATTACCGTCGTCTTCGTCACCTATATCGCTGACCATCGTCGTCGATTCCCACCACTCTGGTCTACCCCCGGCCTCGTTGACCGCGCCCCCAAACTTGCTGTGAGCTCCTCTCCTGGATCACCTCTTCCCCTGCTTTGATCTGTCGCCGTTGAGGACGTCCCCGCGCTAGGCCACCATCGCTGGAGCTACGGGTCTGCGCGCACGACCGCATACCCTTGACTACCTGCAGCTATGCCCTAACACCCTCGCACGCCCGCTCCCATTGTCGCCCGCCTGCAATCATCCCTGTCTTGCCTCGCCTAGCCACGCGCTACCAGGACATGTGTCGTCTATGCGCGCGACCCGCGCCCACCTGCCGCCACTGCCCGCTGTCCTCCGCCGCCAGCAGCTGCTCCTCGCGCCCTCCTGACCACACGCGCGCCCCCGCAGCCCAGCGCCCGCCCACTACCGCCAGCCGCTTGCCTGCGCGTGGCGGCCCCTCCCCCATCGCACACAGAACCTGCCGCTCTGTCCGGCCGCGTCGCCCCCTATTGCTCGCGCTCGCACCGCAAGCCCCAACCACTGCCTTGCTCACCTCGGCTGGCGCCCACCGCCCCTGTGCCTGCCGCAGGCCCGAGCTGCACCACCGCCCCACTCACTGACACCGCCGCCACAGCCCACCACTGGCTCACCCCGGCCACTGTTCGACTCGCCCGGGAGCGGTCGTTCGAACACCACCACCCACGCGAGCTCCCGTGGCAGGAGTTGGCCTGCCGGCGATTGCCGGAGCCGCCGGATTAGCGCCGGCGGTTACGCTGACATGGCCCCATTTGCTTAGGTTAATCACGCACTTAATTACCTCCCCTGTGTATGATAATGGGACCCGCTGTTTAATTAGAACCATTTAATTAAAGGAAATAAACTGTTAGTTTTAAACCGAGTCACTGACTATTGGGTCCCGCCGGACCCTATTGACTAGTCAACTCTGCTGACTGGGGACTCCCAGTCAGTGACAGGAGGGACCCCCAGGGCCCCTTTGACTTTGT
The DNA here is from genome assembly GCF_003073215.2 of Triticum urartu. Classification (NCBI taxonomy): domain Eukaryota; kingdom Viridiplantae; phylum Streptophyta; class Magnoliopsida; order Poales; family Poaceae; genus Triticum; species Triticum urartu. The sequence goes on from NC_053023.1 coordinate 366,484,977, forward strand.
TAACCAGTCAACTGGTCAACAGTTGACTGGGCTGACTCAGCCCCTGGCCCCACATGTCAGTCTTAGTAGCACATATGTGGGTACACTTCTGTATACCCGTAGTAATTTCACTTTTATTTTTGATTTAAATAAATTCAGAAAATGTTTAAAATAATCTATAACTCAGATGAAAATAATTTATATATGAAAGTTGCTCAAAACGATGAGACGAATCTGAATACACTGTCCGCTCGTCTGTCACATACCCCTAGCATAGCGAACATGCAACCTTTCCCATGTGGTTCGTTTGTCTGAAAATGCCGAACACCGGGAATACTTTCCCGGATGTTTCCCCCCTTCGCGACTATCACGTAGTACTGCGTTAGGTCACCCCTAGCACTGCGTATTACCATGTTATGCTTTGTGATGCTTTGATTGCTATGTTATTTATTGTGTTCCCCCTCCGTTACTTCGTTCCGGTAGACCCCGAGACCACTGCCGATACACCCGTGATCGACTACATCAACGATGACCCCTCCTTGCTAGAGCAATCAGGCAAGCCAACCCCCCTTGTTCATCCCGATATCGCCTACTCTTTCCGTCTACTGCTTGCATTAGAGTAGTGTTACTGTTTCATCGGTTTGATCCTATACTGTTGCATAACCTGTCCTTGTTACTACTGTTGATACCTTTACCTACTATCCTAATGCTTAGAATAAGTTGATAGTAGTACATCAGTGGCCCTACACTCTTGTCCGTATGCCATGCTATAATGCTGGTCCATGATCACTCGGGAGGTGATAACAGGTATAAACTATACTATTACATACTTATGTTGATGATTCGGAGAGGGGGCTGAAGGGGCGGGTGGTTCCATCCATTTAGTGATGGGCCTGGGTTCCCGACATCACCCTAATGGTTACTTGGTGGCAGAGCGTCAGGGCAGGTTGCGACCACCTAGGAGACAGGTGGGCCTGGTCCCTGGTCGGCGTTCGCGGATACTTCTAATAACATGCTTAACGAGATCTCGATATTTGATCTGAGTTTGGCCACTGGCCTATACGCACTAACCAACTACACAGGAACAGTTATGGGCACTCGACGTTGTGGTATCACCTGAAGCCTTCTTGACGTTAGCGACTGAGTGGCGCGCACCGGGTTGGACCGCGTAACGCAACTTCCTTTGTAATGGAGGTTGCTAGGTCTGCTCACCGGCCGCGTACGCAACATGCAGGTGTGTAATGGGCGATAGGCCCAGACCCCTGCACGCATAGGATTTAGACCGATGTGCTGACCTTTGTGTTGTGCCTAGGTAGGGCTGCGACGTGTTGATCTTCCGAGGCCGAACATGACCTAGCAAAGTGTTCCTGGCCAGAGGGATCGAGTGTGTTGGGTAAAGTGGTGCACCCCTGCAGGGAAGTTTATCTATTCAAATAGCCATGTCCCTCGGTAAAAGGACGACCCGGAGTTGTATTCTGACCTTATGACAACTAGAACCGGATACTTAATAAAACACACCCTTTCAAGTGCCAGATACAACCTGGTGACCGCTCTCTCACAGGGCGACGAGGAGAGGATCGCCGGGTAAGATTATGCTATACGATGATACTTGGTGAACTTACCAACTATTCTCTTCTATATGCTTCAAGATGGAGGCTGCCAGAAGTGTAGTCTTCGTTAGGACTAGCTGTCCCCCTCTTATTCTGGCATTCTACAGTTCAGTCCACAAATACTACCCATTTTCATTGATACCATTGCATATGTAGTGTAGATCCTTGCTTGCGAGTACTTTGGATGAGTACTCATGATTGCTTTGATTCCCCTTTTCCCCCTTTTCCTTTCTTCTCGGATGCCGCAACCAGATGCTCGAGCCCCAGAGCCAGATGTCACCTTCGACGACTCCTACTACACCGAGGGTGCCTACTACTACGTGCAGGCCGCCGACGACCAGGAGTAGTTTAGGAGGATCCCAGGCAGGAGGCCTGCGCCTCTTTCGATCTGTTTCCCAGTTTGTGCTAGCCATCTTATGGCACCTTGTTTAACCTTATGTCTATACTTAGATATTGTTGCTTTCGCTGACTCATCTGTGATCGAGCACTTGTATTCGAGCCCTCAAGGCCCTTGGCTTGTAATATGATGATTGTACGACTTATTTGCTTTTAGAGTTGTGTGGTGATATCTTCCCATGAGGCCCTGATCTTGATCATACACGTTTGCGTGTATGATTAGTGTATGATTGAATCGGGGGTGTCACAAGTTGGTATCAGAGCCGACTGCCTGTAGGAATCCCCTTTCCACACTACTTGGCCGAAGTTGATTCTAGTCATTACAAAACTTTTACTAACATTGCTGTGTGGCTTACAGGCCCACGTCACCATTGGGTGGTATTAGAATCTTTTATTCCTCGATCTTTACTCTAGGACACTGATCTCTCTTCTATACAGGTTAAATGATTTTGCTAACTCTAACTCTAGGTTCTCTTAGTTACTTCCATCCGGAGAGCCCCTTATTACAGCTGATCGCCTGCCACACCAGAAGATTCCGAAGATACTCTCTGATGTTTGATACGGCTCCAACATATCTATAATTTTTGATTGTTCCATGCTAATATATTATCTGTTTTGGATGTTTAATGGGCTTTAATATACCTTTTTATATTATTTTTGGGCCTAACCTATTAACCAAAGGCCCAATGCAAATTGTTGTTTTTTTGCCTATTTCAGTGTTTCGCAGAAAAGGAATATCAAACAGAATGAAACCTTCGGGAGAGTTATTTTTGGAACAAACATGATCCAGGAGACTTGGAGTGGACATCAAGAAATAAGCGAGGAGGCCACGAGGGAGGAGGGCGTGCCCCCACCCTCGTGGGCCCCTCGCGGCTCCATCGACGTACTTCTTCCTCCTATATATACCCATATACCCCGAAGACATCCAGGAGCACCACAAAACCCTATTGCCACCACCGCAACCTTCTATATCCGTGAGATCCCATCTTGGGGCCTTTTCCGGTACTCCGTTGGAGGGGGAATCGATCACGGAGGGCTTCTACATAACACAATAGCCTCTCCGATGATGTGTGAGTAGTTTACCACAGACCTTCGAGTCCATAGTTATTAGCTAGATGGCTTCTTCTCTCTATTTGGATCTCAATACAAAGTTCTCCTCGATTCTCTTGGAGATCTATTCAATGTAATTCTTTTTGTGGTGTGTTTGTCGAGATCCGATGAATTGTGGTTTATGATCAAGATTATCTACGAACAATATTTGATTATTCTCTGAAATCTTTTATGCATGATTGAAATATCTTTGCAAGTCTCTTCGAATTACTAGTTTGGTTTGGCCTACTAGATTGATCTTTCTTGCAATGGGAGAAGTGCTTAGCTTTGGGTTCAATCTTGCGGTGTCCTTTCCCAGTGACAGCAGGGGCAGCAAGGCACGTATTGTATTGTTGCCATCGAGGATAAAAAGATGTGTTTTATATCATATTGCTTGAGTTTATCCCTCTACATCATGTCATCTTGCCTGATGCGTTACTCTGTTCTTATGAACTTAATACTCTAGATGCATGCTGGATAGCGGTCGATGTGATGCCTATATACATGATCATGCCTTGATATTCTCATAACTATGCGCTTATCTATCAATTGCTCGACAATAATTGGTTCACCCACCGTAGAATTTGCTATCTTGAGAGAAGCCACTAGTGAAACCTATGGCCCCCGGGTCTATCTTCCATCATATCATTTTCCTATCAACTAGCTATTTCTATTTTGCAGTCTTTATTTTCCAATCTATATAACAAAAATACCAAAAATAGTTATCTTATTATTTTTATTAGATCTCACTTTCGTAAGTGATCGTGAAGGGATTGACAACCCCTTTATCGCGTTAGTTGCAAGGTTCTTCTTTGTTTGTGTAGGTACGAGGGACTTGCGTGTAGTCTCCTACTGGATTGATACCTTGGTTCTCAAAAACTGAGGGAAATACTTACGCTACTGTGCTGCATCAGCCTTTCCTCTTTAAGGGAAAACCAACACAAGCTCAAGAGGTAGCAAGAAGGATTTCTAGCGCCGTTGCCGAGGAGATCTATGCACAAGTCAAGACATACGAAGTACCCATCTCAAACTCTTATCCCTCGTATTACATTATTTTCCATTTGCCCCTCATTTTCCTCTCCCCCACTTCACCCTTGCTATTTTATTCGCCCTCCTTTCCGTCCGCCTCTTTTCCGTTCACCTTCTTTTCGCTTGCTTCTTGTTTGCTTGTGTGTTGGATTGTTTGCCGCGATGGCTTTACCAAAAAGCGTTGATTCTCACCTCAGAAGGTTGGAAGAAATTGAAAACAACATTAGAAGTTCTATGTCCTTGCAGTTTCAGCATAATAATTTCTTCAGAAACGAGCTTACAGAACAAAAAAGTTTATGGGGTACATGAATAAAGATCTCGATGATATGTCTAAAGAATTTTATGGTTTGAAATCTCAGTTCGCTCATCTTGAAAACTTAATAGCCCAAATTTCGGATAAGCAGGCCACCTTAGTTAATATGATGGCCGCCAAACCGGAAGAACTACACGATAATAAGGATGAAGATGTAAAAGTGATTGATGTGTCTCCTATTAAATCTTTGTTTTGCCATATGAATCTTGATAATAATGGGACTGGATATGAGTCAACTTAAGCTAAAAGGCGTCCCAATGATTTGGAGTATTTAGATCTTGATGCAAAAATTGCTAAAAGTGGGATTGAAGAGGTCAAAACTTTACATATCAATGAACCCACTATTTTGGATTTCAAGGGATTTAATTATGATAATTTCTCTTTGATAGATTGTATTTCCTTGTTCCAATCTGTGCTAAATTCTCCTCATGCTTATGATCAAAATAAAGCTTTTACCAAACATATCGTTGATGCTTTAATGAAATCTTTTGAAGAAAAGCTTGAATTAGAAGTTTCTATCCCTAGAAAACTTTATGATGAGTGGGAACCTACTATTAAAATTAAAATTAAAGATCATGAATGCTTTGCTTTATGTGATTTTGGTGCTAGTGTTTCCACAATTCCAAAAACTTTGTGTGATGTGTTAGGTTTCCGTGAATTTGATGATTGTTCTTTAAATTTGCACCTTGCGGATTCCACTATTAAGAAACCTATGGGAAATATTAATGATGTTCTTATTGTTGCAAATAGGAATTATGTGCCCATAGATTTCATTGTTCTTGATATAGATTGCAATCCTTCATGTCCTATTATTCTTGGTAAACCTTTCCTTAGAACGATTGGTGCAATTATTGATATGAAAGAAGAAAACATTAGATTCCAATTTCCGTTAAGGAAAGACATGGAACACTTTCCTAGAAAGAAAATTAAATTCCCTTATGAATCTATTAAGAGATCCACTTATGGATTGCATACCAAAGATGACAATACCTAGATCTATTCTTGTTTTTATGCCTAGCTAGGGGTGTTGAACGATAGCGCCTGTTGGGAGGCAACCCAATTTTTTGTTTCTTGCTTTTTGTTCCTGTTTAGTAATAAATAATTCATCTAGCTTGTGTTTAGATGTGGTTTTATGCTTTTAATTAGTGTTTGTGCCAAGTAGAACCTTTGGGAAGACTTGGGGGAAGTCTTTGCGATCTTATTGTAAAAAAACAGAAACTTTAGCGCTCACGAGATTTGCTGCCATTTTTTTACTGGAGAGTGAGATTAGGTTGATTCTTTTTGCATATGATTAATAGGCAAATTTCTCACGCCCACCAATTTATTTCAGAATTTTTGGGTTACATAAGTATTCGAAACCTACAGATTACTACAGACTGTTGTGTTTTTGACAGATTCTGTTTTTCTTGTGTTGTTTGCTTATTTTGATGAATCTATGGCTAGTATCGGGGGGTTTGAACCATAGAGAAGTTGGAATACAGTAGGTTTAACACTAATATAAATAAATAATGTGTTCATTAGAGTACCTAGAAGTGGTGGTTTGTTTTCTTATACTAACAGAGCTCATGAGATTTTCTGTTGAGTTTTGTGTTGTGAAGTTTTCACGTTTTGGGTAAAGATTTGATGGATTTTGGAATAAGGAGTGGCAAGAGCCTAAGATTGGGGATTCCCAAGGCACCCCAAGGTAAAATTCAGGGACAACCAAAAGCCTAAGCTTGGGGATGCCCCAGATGGCATCCCCTCTTTCGTCTTCGTCTATCGGTATCTTTACTTGAGGCTATATTTTTATTCACCACATGATATGTGTTTTGCTTGGAGCGTCTTGTATGATTTGAGTCTTTTATTTTTAGTTTACCACAATCATCCTTTCTGTACACTCCTTTTGGAGATACACACATGAATCGGAATTTATTAGAATACTCTATGTGTTTCACTTATATCTTTTGAGCTAGAAAATTTTGCTCTAGTGCTTCACTTATATCTTTAAGAGCACGGTGGTGGTTTTATTTTATAGAAATTATTGATCTCTCATGCTTCACTTATATCATTTTCAGAGTCCTTTAGAACAGCGGTAATTTTCTTTGGCTATAAAATTAGTCCTAATATGATAGGCATCCAAGATGGGTATAATAAAAACTATCATAGAAGTGCATTGAATACTATGAGAAGTTTGATACTTGATGATTGTTGTGAGATATGAAGATGGTGATATTAGAGTCATGCTAGTTGAGTAGTTGTGAATTTGACAAATACTTGTTCTAAAGTTTGTGATTCCTATAGCATGCACGTATGCTGAGCCGTTATGTGAAGAAGTCGGAGCATGATTTATTTATTGATTGTCTTCCTTGTGAGTGGCGGTCGGGGACGAGCGATGGTATTTTCCTACCAATCTATCCCCCTAGGAGCATGCGCGTAGTACTTTGTTTCGATAACTAATAGATTTTTGCAATAAGTATGTGAGTTCTTTATGACTAATGTTGAGTCCGTGGATTATACGCACTCTCACCCTTCCACCATTGCTAGCCTCTCTTGTACCGCGCAACTTTCGCCGGACCATAAAACCACCATATACCTTCCTCAAAACAGCCACCATACCTACCTATTATGGAATTTCCATAGCCACTCCGAGATATATTGCCATGCAACTTACCACCGTTCCGTTTGTTATGACACGTTTCATCATTGTCATATTGCTTTGCATGATCATGTAGTTGACATCGTATTTGTGGCAAAGCCACCTTTCTAATTCTTTCATACATGTCACTCATGAGTCATTGCACATATCGATACACCGCCGGAGGCATTCACATAGAGTCATATTTTGTTCTAAGTATCAAGTTGTAAGTAAATCAAAGTGTGATGTTCATCATTATTAGAGCATTGTCCCTGGTGTGGAAAGGATGATGGAGACTATGATTCCCCCACAAGTCAGGATGAGATTCTGGATGAAAGAAAAAAAGGGAGGGGGCCAAAAAAAAGAGAAAAAGTCCCAGACAAAAAATGAGAGAAAAAGAGAGAAGGGACAATGCTACAATCCTTTTACCACGCTTGTGCTTCAAAGTAGCACCATGATCTTCATGATTGAGAGTCTCCTATGTTGTCACTTTCATATACTAGTGGGAATTTTACATTATAGAACTTGGCTTGTATATTCCAATGATGGGCTTCCTAAAAATGCCCTAGGTCTTCGTAAGAAAGCAAGTTGGATGCACACCCACTTAGTTCTTTTGTTGAGCTTTCATACACTTATAGCTCTAGTGCATCCATTACATGGCAATCCCTACTCACTCACATTGATATCTATTGATGGGCATCTCCATAGCCCGTTGATACGCCTAGTTGATGTGAGACTATCTTCTCTTTTTTGTCTTCCCCACAACCACCATTCTATTCCACCTATAGTGCTATGTCCATGGCTCACGCTCATGTATTGCGTGAAGATTGAAAAAGTTTGAGAACATCAAAAGTATGAAACAATTGCTTGGCTTGTCATTGGGGTTGTGCATGATTTAAATATTTTGTGTGGTGAAGATGGAGCATATCCAGACTATATGATTTTGTAGGGATAGCATTCTTCGGCCATGTTATTTTGAGAAGACATGATTGCTTTGGTAGTATGCTTGAAGTATTATCATTTTTATGTCAATATTAAACTTTTGTCTTGAATCTTTCAGATCTGAACATTCATGCCACAATAAAGAAAATTATATTAAGAATTATGTTAGGTAGCATTCCACATCAAAAATTCTGTTATTTATCATTCACCTACTCAAGGACGAGCAGGAAATAAGCTTGGGTATGCATGATACGTCTCCAACGTTTCTATAATTTTTTATTGTTCCATGCTATTATATTATCTGTTTTGGATGTTTAATGGGCTTTAATATACCTTTTTATATTATTGTTGGGACTAACCAATTAACCAAAGGCCAAGTGCAAATTGCTGTTTTTTTTGCATATTTCAGTGTTCCTCAGAAAAGGAATATCAAACGGAATCCAAACGGAATGAAACATTCACAAGAGTTATTTTTAGATCAAACGTGATCGAGGAGACTTAGAGTGGACGTCAAGAAAGAAGCAAGGAGACCACGAGGCAGGAGGGCGCGCCCAGGGGGGTAGGCACGCCCCCCACCCTCGTGGGCCCCTCACAGCTCCACCGACGTACTTCTTCCTCCTATATATAATCATATACCCCGAGAACATCCAAGAGCACCATGAAACCCTATTTCCACCACTGCAACCTCCTGTACTCGTGAGATCCCATCTTGGGGCCTTTTCCGGCGCTCCGTCAGAGGGGGAATCGATCACGAAGGGCTTCTACATCAGGGGGGGTAGCCTCTCCGATGATGTGTGAGTAGTTTACCACATACTTTCAGGTCCATAGTTATTAGCTAGATGGCTTCTTCTCTCTCTTTGGATCTCAATATAAAGGTCTATTCGATGTAATTCTTTTTGCGGTGTGTGTCGAGATCCGATGAATTTTGGGTTTATGATCAAGATTATCTATGAACAATATTTGATTATTCGCTGAAATATTTTCTGCATGACATAAATATCTTTGCAAGTCTCTTCGAATTATCAGTTTGGTTTGGCCTACTAGATTGATCTTTCTTGCAATGGGAGAAGTGCTTAGCTTTGGGTTCAATCTTGTGGTGTCCTTTCCCAGTGACAGTAGGGGCAGCAAGGAACATATTGTATTGTGGCCATCAAGGATAAAAAGATGGCGTTTATATCATATTGCTTTAGTTTATCCCACTACATTATGTCATCTTGCCTAATGCGTTACTCAATTCTTATGAACATAGTACTCTAGATGCATGGTGGATAGCGGTCGATGTGTGGAGTAATAGTAGTAGATGTGGAATCATTTCGGTCTTCTTGTCGCGGACGTGATGCCTATATACATGATCATCCCTAGATATTCTCATAACTATGCGGTTTTCTATAAATTGCTCGACCGTAATTTGTTCACCCACCGTAGAATTTGCTATCTTGAGAGAAGCCACTAGTGAAACCTATGGCCACCGGGTCTATCTTCCATCATATTATTTTCCTATACACTTTCTATTTCTATTTTGCAATCTTTATTTTCCAGTCTATATAACAAAAATACCAAAAATAGTTATCTTATTATTTTTATCAGATGTCACTTTCGTAAGTGACCGTGAAGGGATTGACAACCCCTTTATCGCGTTGGTTGCGAGGTTCTTGTTTGTTTGTGCAGGTACGAGGGACTTGTGTGTAGTCTCCTACTGGATTGATACCTTGGTTCTCAAAAATTGAGGGAAACTCTTACGCTACTGTGCTGCATCTCGCTTTCCTCTTCAAGGGAAAACCAACGCAAGCTCAAGAGGTAGCAATGTTCTCTCGAGACTTTGTGCCCGTAGTTGTTGCAATTCCCTTCCATCGATAAACCCGTATGGATAACCACATATACTCACCATCCATACAATATTTCCTAGTTGATATTGTTATTACAAATACCCTGAAATTCTCTCTGTTGTTCCGAGAATCCTTTGAGCTTACTGCCTTGCATTTATTTGCCACCTGAATACCCCTATGGATAATTTCTCGCACTCATCGAGTATCTGCTCATCCCCAGTTGATTCATGTATTTCACAAAATTCTTTGAAATACCATCCGATCTTCTGAAAATCCTCAACAGCCTATTGCTCTTGAAATTCTTGCTTGCTTGCATTAGGATTAATCCCATAAGTCTAGTAATCTTATTCCCATAAGTCTAGTAATCTTATTGTCATCCTTTGTCATTATCATCTTGAGTCCGTTGATTCAATGTGTTACGAATGCACGCAATCCTCAATCAGATCCTAGAGTTCATCCTTCTGGCTCAGACGTCAATTTAAACATGAGCCGGATCTCGACCAATCAAATTGCCATCGATTGTACCCCTAAGGCTATTCAACTTATCCATCCCTAATCAGAGAATTGCTTCTGATCCCTTGTTTTGGAATTCATAATTCCTTTGCAATTGAACTTTGAATTAGTCAGTTGTTTCTATCATCTGATCTCCTTGCATTCTTTCTTCTTCTGGTTGAGTACTGATGCTCACACCAGATCCCTTATGGACCACCAGATCCTTTATTGGATTTCATCCAACAATGTCCTTCATATTCAATAACCTCATGATCCTTTTCTCTGATACGTAATGCCTTTGGTAAATTGTATCCTCTGCTTCTCAACCATGCTATGCTTTCGAGCTTGTATAATTTACTCCGGAAGTTTGCGTTATATGTTCCTAAGATGCCCCGATGGGTTGAACCTATGCCTTCCTTAGTCTGTGTGAACTCGAAAGTTATGCGGGTTATATTCTACTGACTTCTGGTCACGTAAAATTTCAATTCTACAACTTCTTCGAAAGCAAGAAGTGAATGAAAGGTTATGCATTGAAGAACTGGTAGTCGATCGTGAACCTTTGTGTTCATGCCCTTGGATCCGATGTGGAAGTTATGATGGAAGCTTCTTGTAATAATAATAATAATCCCCTTGTTGTAAGTTCATCTGGTATCTATGTTTGGTCTTTTGCAACCGTGGCTCCGACCATGATTTTTCTCCTTTGATTCCATTTCTTAGACAAGTTGAATTACTTGTCATCTACAAATCAATACGCCTATCCGGCCTCTATTATGCACTACCTTCGAGTATAACCTCTGGTATCTCAAGAATATCACGCAACTACATAACTTCTTATGAGTTGTTCACCAACTACTATTCTTGCCGATTGCAATCCCCCCGGGTTCTCAGTTATTAGTCACTCAAGAACACCGATAAGTGAATGCTTTGACACTCAAATTCAATAACTCTGAGTAATTTTCAGTGCTTACGAGTTTATTAATCCTTCAAGGCATTCTTATCCTGATCGGCTATATCATTATCGTGCTAAATTTAAACCATGCCACCTGGTCCATCTTCCCGAAGCACAACTTTCGATGGTGAGCTAATCTTACGTCGATTTTCCTCTTGATATCAATTTTCCTTGAACAACAAGTTTGATTTCGAGTTTGTGTCGTACTCGTGGTTCGAATAACCTTTCTTTTCATCATTCCTTTGACTTGATGTTTTTGCCGATTGATTACATCTTCATGAACTCTCTCGACAATTAAGTGGTGATCATCATCAACATTCTGAGCTCTTCCAGGATATCAATCGAATTCATGATGATAAGTGTGATGCTCGTCCCGTGGTAATTTGAGTTACCATCGACAACATCCTTACCTTCCTTTCATCACAAACTTGTTCATGTTTTGGATGCAGCTTGCTATCAAACTTGTATAATGATCTACCTTGGAGAATTACCATCTTATTTATCAAGAATGTTGTGAGAAATTCACCACCTCTGAAGGATTCTTGATACAAGTGATACTTCTCGCCATGTACATTCATTTCTTGGTCCCCGTGTTGTCTCTAACCAGAATACCGGCAAACGGAATGTGATGTCTAAATATTCAAAACTTCGAGCAACCCTATTGCTTGTAAGTTAATGAATGATAGTTTCATTCTTTGTGTTTTGGTTATCGAATCACCATTCTAATCTTGATCATGCTACCTAAGCCCATATTTCAGGTGCACCTTTCTACCAATGTTTAAATTGTGTATGTTTTCCTCGAGCATACATCATTATATCATCTGATCTGACTAATGTTACCTCTTTGTTCACATAATTGTGGAAATCCATCTTTTGTAAATCTCAATGAATTGTCGCTGGGTCCATCAACCACCTCCTCATCCTCTCCTTGGTTTAATGATGAACTCTTGTTTCGGAACTCGCTTCCATAGTTCATTTCCTGAGAATCTTACAATGTTATCTCGTCACTTTATGTTGCACCTTTTCTTCTCAGGCATCCCGAGTCTGAGGTATCCTGACACGAATCAGATCTGAATCTCGGTCAGATATGATGGTTGGAACATATCTTTAAGAGTAATAACATTGGTCCTTATATACCGGTAAGGTGATGTCATCCCTAGCGCACCTGGCCTGTGGACCTATTGCTATAGTATCCTTTTAACAAGGATATCCATTCTTCCATGAGGAAATTATGAGACTTTGTTCCTGATGGATCCTTTGTGTATCCAAAGTTTGACCTTTACTTGATGGCCATGTGTAGCGACCAGACCTCAAACGGTCCAATCTCTGTGCTCAGGTGTCATCCCTGGATCAGTAATGCTGACACCACACAGTACTTGAAGGATTTATAACAGAGTAGCAATCACACACTTATTACATCGAGAGTCTCAAAAGAGAACTTATTACAATAAATATGGCTTAAGGCCATCTAATAACGATAACAGCGGAAGGCTTGGAAGATAAGTGAGTCCATCAACTCCAACGGCATCACTGAGTATAGAACCACGACCTAAAACTCCTTAATCGTTGTCTAAAAAGTCTGCAACATTAATGTTGCAGCCCGAAACGGGTCAGCACATGGAGTATGCTGGCAAAATAACACATAGAGAGTAATGGAATGAAATAGGCTATTCTATATGCATATTTGGCTGGTGGAAAGCTGTATGGTTATAGTTTTGCATAAAGCCAATTTTTCCCTACTGCAAAGGAATAAATTTTATTTAACTATCATGGTAGTTGTTAAACAATGAGAATGGTTGACAACATTCTCAATCCCAATTAAGCATCATCATTAAACAAAACCCAACAAAATTAATTTTAGAGTAACATGTTGAGATTCACATGATAATCCAAGTACTAGATACTCAAGATGTCCATAACCGGGGACACGGCTAATCATGATTAGTTTATACACTCTGCAGAGGTTTGCGCACTTTTCCCCACAAGACTCGATCGCCTCCGTTTGGTTTCTCGCAATGCATGGTGTTTGAGAAGACGGATGACCGAGACATAGTCTTTCAGAAGCCCTAGCACCTTACGATCGGGTAGACCGTTACACCTACTTTCCCCTACATCTGCTAGTCTACCACTGTAAGAGTTCGCACAACTTAATCAACTATGCTAGAGCCCATAATAGCTTTTGGCTGCACACGGAAGTTTCTAGCATGAATAATCTCATGATCCCTTTGAGCCTGGGTGGCGGTCCATAAAAAAACAGGCAATCCTGGAATACCCAAGTGCCTCAATCCACCCAGATGTGTGTTTAAGTTGCCACCTTAAATAAACCATTAATTAACAATCTCACATCTGTCATGAAATACTCTCAAACCCAATCCACGTCTACGAGCATAGCATGCCAATAATAAGCAACGTAGAAGTAACTCCCAGGGGTTTGATAATAACAAGCAATAGGTTCTACCTCATATACTTCCCAAACCCACAATTTAATTAGATCCTAATCATGCAATGTGTGAGGATTGATCTAATGTAATAAAACTGGGTAGAGGGAAAACATGATCAAAGTGTTACTTGCCTTGCTGATGATCCGGGAAACCTAGCGAATCGAAGTAGCAAGCGGCTCACTCCGGGTACTCTATCGCAAACAAACAAGCATACAATAAATACTCAACTAAATCACAGGTAAAACTCACATAAGATATCCAACCAGAAAGTTCAACTTAAGAACTCCGGCTGGCAAAAAGAATCAAATCGAACGAAGCAACGGAAGACAAACGACAAAAGAAACATGCTTCGTTTACTATTCTGGATCTAGGGCAATTTTTACAGTGGAAAAAACTTGCTTGAGTTGGTTAAACGGAAAGAGGGTTTCGAGACGAAACTCCAGGCGCTTGAATCGTCTGATTCCGATAAACGAGCGAAAAGTTAGACTAAAACGAAAATCGGATCAGGAATCGCGATCTAAAAAATCGCTGATTTAATCCGAGAAAAAGAAAAACGACGAACGTTCGTTAAAACGAACGAACGGGCGAACGCTTGCTAATTAAATAAACCAGAAAAACCAATCTATTTAAAAAAACCAAAACTAAAAAAACGACAAAACCATCGGAAAAACCGAACGGTTTTTCAAGAAAAACCGGAGGCGAAAAAAAAACTACCTCCGGCGACTCCCGCGAACGGCGGCGGCGGGGGCGGGCGGCGGCGCGGGCGGCGCGGCGCGGCGGCGGTGGCTAGGGTTTGGTTTAGGGTGGGGTCGCGGCTGAGCTTTGGCCGGGGCCTCGGGGCGCTTATAAGAGGCCCGGCCAGGAGGAGTCCTGGCCGATTACGGCCCAAGGTCGGTTCGGACTCTTTTTTTTAATAATTATGCTTGGAAAAAAACAAAAGAAATACTAAACGGACTCCAAAAATCCCAAAATAAATTTTCCCCGGCTTCTAAAATCAAGCCGGACAGGATGAACATTTATTTGGGGCCTAAATGCAATTTTGAAAAACGCGCATTTTTCCTAAATTCAAATAAAATAGCAAATAAAACCAAAATAAAATCTTATTTGATTTTTTTATTAAATCCTCAATATTTCTTTATTTTGGGAAAGTCATTTTATTCCCTCTCTCATATTTTTGTAATAGAAATAATTGAAGAGAAAATAAATAAAATCAAATGATCCTATTTTCAAAATTTGAGACAACTCAAATATGAAAATAATGAAATCCCCAACTCTCTTCGAGGGTCCTTGAGTTGCATGAAATTTCTAGGATCAACCAAAATGCAATAAATATGATATGCAATGATGATATAGTGTATAACATTCCAAATTGAAAATTTGGGATGTTACAAACCTACCCCCCTTAAGATGAATCTCGCCCTCGAGATTCAGGTTGGCTAGAAAATAGGTGAGGGTGGTCCTTTAGCAAATCTTCCTCTCGCTCCCAGGTGGCTTCATCCTCCGTGTGGTGGCTCCACTGAACTCTGCAAAACTTGATAACCTTGCTGCGGGTGACTCGGCTGGCATACTCTAGAATCTTAACTGATTTCTCCTCATAGGTCAAATCACTATCCAACTGAATAGCTTCCAGTGGTACCGTATCTCTCAGCGGTATATCAACCATCTCTGCATG
The DNA here is from genome assembly GCF_003073215.2 of Triticum urartu. Taxonomy (NCBI): domain Eukaryota; kingdom Viridiplantae; phylum Streptophyta; class Magnoliopsida; order Poales; family Poaceae; genus Triticum; species Triticum urartu. Next base: position 366,500,329 of record NC_053023.1, read on the forward strand.
GCACTTCTTCAACTGGGAAACGTGGAACACGTCGTGAACTCCTGGCAATCCTTCGGGCAATTCCAACTTATAGGCAACTTCTCCCATATGCTCCAAAACCTTGTATGGGCCTACAAAACGTGGCGCTAACTTTCCCTTAACTCCAAAGCGCTTAACCCCTCGAAGTGGTGATACTCGAAGATAAACTCGGTCTCCGACTTCGTAAACTGTCTCCTTGCGTTTAGAATATGCATAGCTCTTCTGCCTGGATTGAGCTACCTTGAGCCTACCGCGAATCAATTTCACTTTCTGTTCAGACTCCTTTATCAGATCCGGTCCAAACAACTCGCGGTCTCCAACTTCATCCCAAGACAATGGGGTCCTGCACCTCCTTTCCTACAAGGCTTCGAAAGGGGCCATCTTCAAACTGGATTGATAGCTGTTGTTGTAAGAGAACTCTGCATACGACAAATTCTCATCCCAACTAGATCCATAATCTAGCGCACAACCTCTTAGCATATCCTCCAAAATCTGATTGACTCTCTCAATTTGTCCATCTGTCTGTGGGTGGAAAGCTGTGCTAAATTCCAGTCTGGTACCCAAAGTTTCATGCAACTGATTCCAGAACTTTGAGGTAAATTGGGTTCCTCTATCTGATACTATGCTCCTTGGAACTCCATGCAGACAAACGATTCTAGTCATGTATATCTTTGCCAACTTTGCACTGCTATAGGTAGTCTTCACTGGAATGAAATGAGCTACCTTTGTCAAACGATCGACTACAGCCCATATCGAGTCATAGCCTGAACGTGTTCTGGGCAATCCCTATAATAAAATCGATGCCTAGCTTATCCCACTTCCATTTGGGTATCGGCAATGGCTGTAGCAAATCCGGCTGGCTTCTGATGCTCCGCCTTTACTCTCTGACATACATCACAAACTGCTACATATTCCGCAATATCCTTCTTCATTCCAGTCCACCAGAAAATATCCTTCAAATCCAAATACATCTTGGTGTTTCCTGGGTGAATCGAATACGGTGAATCATGTGCCTCTTGTAAAATTAACTTCCTGATCTCCGAATCATTAGGCACATAAACACTGTCTTCAAGCCATAAGGTGTCGTGCTCATCCTCACGAAATCCTTTAGCCTTTCCCTTTCTCATTTTCTCCTTTATAGAGGCAATCTCCTTGTCAGTCTGCTAGGCTTCTCTGATCTTATCCATCAAAGTAGACTGAATCTCCAATGCTGCTACATAGCCTCTTGGAACTATTTCCAAACATATCTCTCGAAGATTTTTGGCTAACTCCCTTGGTAAATCTCCCATCATTAGGGTGTTGACATGGCTCTTACGTCTCAACGCGTCAGCTACTACGTTAGCCTTTCCGTGGTGATAATGCAATTTCATATCATAATCCTTGATGAGCTCCAACCATCTCCTTTGTCTGAGGTTCAACTCCTTCTATGTGAAAATGTCTCCAAGTCTTCAACGCATGCACTACGGCTGCTAACTCCAAATCATGCGTAGCATAATTCAACTCATGGGGCTTAAGCTGTCGTGAGGCATATGAAACAACTCTTCCTTCCTGCATAAGAACTGCTCCAAGTCCTCGACGTGAAGCGTCACAATACACCTCATAATCCTTGGTCTGATCCGGTAAAATCAACACTGGTGAGGTAACCAAACGTTTCTTCAACTCCTAAAAACTAGCCTCCCATTCCTCAGTTCATATGAACTTGGTATCCTTTTTCAACAACTCCGTCATAGGCTTCGCAATCTTTGAGAAATTCTCAATAAACCTACGGTAGTATCCTGCGAGTCCAAGAAAACTGCGGATCTCTCCAACTGTTGTTGGCGCTTCCCACTTGGTCATGGTATCAACTTAGTGGGATCTACTGCTATACCTTCTCCGGTTATAATGTGTCCGAGAAATCCAACTTCCTTCAACGAAAACTCACATTTGCTGAACTTGGCATATAGTTGATGTTCTCTGAGCTTTCCAAGAACCAAACGCAAATGCTCCTTATGCTCCTCTTCATTCTTCGAGTAAACCAGGATATCGTCAATGAACACTACGATGAACTTATCCAAGAACTCCATAAACACTTTGTTCATCATGTTCTTATAATATGCAGGTGCGTTAGTCAGACCAAATGACATAACGGTATACTCGTACAGCCCATACCTGGTGGTAAAAGCTGTCTTAGGTATATCCTGTTCTCAAATCTTCAACTGGTGGTATCCTGATCGCAGATCGATCTTGGAAAATACCTTAGCTCCTTGCAATCGATCAAACAGATCATTGATCATCGGTAGTGGGTACTTGTTCTTGATGGTTAATTCATTCAAGCCTCGATAATCAACAACCATCCTTAACGATCCATCCTTCTTTTCCACTAGAAGTACTGGCGATCCCCAAGGCGATGAACTTGGGAGAATGTATCCTTTATCCAGTAACTCCTTAATTTGCATCTTAATCTCCACAAAATCCTTTGCAGGCATCCTATATGGTCTCTTTGATATTAGCCCTGTGCCTGGCAAAAGCTCAATCAAAAACTCAATATCTCTATCCGGTGGCATGCCTGGCAATTCTTCTGGAAATACATCAGGGAAATCCTTCACTACTGGTACTTCCTCTTGCACAACTCCTATTAAACAATTTACTTGAGTCCTCTTCGGCACATGCCGGGATACATACTTGATCCTTCTCCCTTCTGGGGTGGTAAGCAAGATTGACTTACTGGCGCAATCGATGTTTCCTCCATACATTGACAACCAATCCATACCCAGAATTACATCCAAACCTTGTGATTCCAATATTATCAAATCTGAGGGGAACACATGCCTACCTATACTTAATGGCACTTGAAACCATCCTTGTCTAGCCATATAATCCGCTCCTGGTGAGCTTACTAACATAGGTGTTCTAAGAACTTTGGTGGACAGGTTATACTTATCCACAAATCCCCTTGATATGTATGAATGCGATGCACCAGTATCAAAAATAACAAGTGCAGTAAATGACTTAACCAAAAACTTACGGATTACTGCATCCGGCTGATCTTCAACCTCCTCCACGTTAACGTGGTTCACATGTCCCCTATTGAAAGGGTTCGGCTTCTTCCCAGAGCTTCCATTGCCATTTCCATTATGTGATTCAGGACATTCATTGGCATAATGTCCGGTCTTCTGGCACTTAAAACAAGTGACTTGGCTCAGGTCTCTCTTGGCTGGGGTTGATGGGTTGGTGCGGTTCTGGCCGTTGCTTCCTCCATTCCCATTACCATTCTTGGTCCATTGTGATTGTGCGAGCTACCTCCTCCATGGGTATGCTGAAAATGTCCTCCCGGTCTAGGGGTAAAATGTGGCTTCTGCTGAGCTCCTGAAGTGTGCTTCCCTTGTCCATACTTCCTCTTGCGATTCTCAATCTGCTGCTACTTCCCTTCAACCATGAGAGCATGATCTACCAACTCCTGGTAGCTGTTGAAGGTGGATACCATCAACTGCATGCTCAACTCATCATTCAGTCCTTCCAGAAACTTCTCCTGCTTAGCTGCATCCGTAGCAACTTCATCTGGGGCATAACGTGCTAATTTACTAAAGTCCTCCACATACTGGCCAACTGTCCTCCTCCTTGGCGCAAGTTGCGAAACTCCAGCTTCTTCATGGCTATAGCTCCTGCTGAAACATGGGCAGTTCGAAAAGCCTGCTGAAACAGGTCCCACGTGACAGTGTTGACAGGGAAAGTGCCTGTGAAATTCTCCCACCATGATGCTGCGGGTCCTTCAAGCTGATGTGCGGCAAACTTCACCTTTTCCGCATCCGTGCATCCTGCTATGGTCAACTCTCTGGCTGTCTTGCAGAGCCAATCATCTGCTACTATTGGCTCGGTGCTACTGGAAAACATTGGCAGATTCAGCCTAAGAAAACGGGCTAAGTGATCAACAGGTGGTGGTGGTGGTGGGTTGTTGTTGTTCCCCTGGTTCTGATTTTGGACTAACAACTGCATCAATGTGTTCTGCTACTGGATCAACTGGGTGAGCTCCGGTGGAAAGGTAAATCCGGGGTCACGTCTCGGAGGCATCTGAGGGTTTAGAAAAGATGAGATTTTAGAATAGAGAGGGGTCTAAAGATAAAACACTACCCATATGCACATGAGGCAAAAGCAAACAATTCACTTCATTCAATTAATCAAACAAGGGCATACAAATGATCTAACTATTGCAAAAGTGATCATACTACTATATCTACATGGTGGACTACTACTACTGATGAGGCGTACTACTAGAAATATTCTTCGGTTGCAGACTCCATTATATCTTCTCCAGCTTCATCAACATAGTCATCATCACTATCGTCTGGATCTGAGTCGGTGTCATCGATGATGATGTAGTCTTCCGGGCGAATCTCCTTGGGTTCTTCGTCTTCATCTACTGGTGTAGGGCCTCCCATAAATATTCCGATCTTCTTGATCAGATCATCATTCTTTTCCACTAATACTTCGATTTCCTCTTCGTAATCTTCATGTGTAGCCTTGAGTTCTTCCTCCAGTTCCTTGATTCTTGTCCTCGCCTTCTTCAGATCTATCATGTCGGCGCACATCTGGTTCTACTGTCGTTGAATGTGCTGGTTTAACTCTTGGATAAAAGCTGTGACTGATCTATCCTCCCTGGTGCTGATCATCTCCCAGTGCTCATCTCTGCGCCCACAAATCTGGTAGATAGTATCCTTAAGATCATTGCGGTGTACTTCTCCAATACGTCCCATGGCAATGTGAGCTGCCATGCTCTTTCCTAGACTCCAAGTTGGCTCTATGGGCTCGGTGACTGTCATGAACGTCCTTCCTGGAACTTGAATCATCCAGCGCTCTTCTTCAGGTAAAGTGGCGTTGTAGGTTCCGGGGAAGCTTGGTACTCCTATGTTCAGATATCTAGTGACTTCCTTCAAGTGGCGTCCAAATGGTGTATCTTCATCCGGTTGCGTGAACTTGTTCCTTGCATCCGCCATCCTAAAAGAGTAGAAAAGATGAGAAGTCAAAAAGAGAAGAGAGAGTAGTGATCTAGGTCTTTAACTTAGTGGTCGTGTCCTACAGTCAGCGTGTGCTCTGATACCATCTTGTAGCGACCAGACCTCAAACGGTCCAATCTCTGTGCTCAGGTGTCATCCCTGGATCAGTAATGCTGACACCACACAGTACTTGAAGGATTTATAACAGAGTAGCAATCACACACTTATAACATCAAGAGTCTCAAAAGAGAACTTATTACAATAAATATGGCTTAAGGCCATCTAATAATGATAACAGCGGAAGGCTTGGAAGATAAGTGAGTCCATCAACTCCAACGGCATCACTGAGTATAGAACCACGACCTAAAACTCCTTAATCGTAGTCTGAAAAGTCTGCAACATTAACGTTGCAGCCCGAAACGGGTCAGCACATGGAATATGCTGGCAAAATAACACATAGAGAGTAATGGAATGAAATAGGCTATTCTATATGCTTATTTGGCTGGTGGAAAGCTCTATGGTTATAGTTTTGCGTAAAGCCAATTTTTCCCTACTGCAAAGGAATAAATTTTATTTAACTATCATGGTAGTTGTTAAACATTGAGAATGGTTGACAGCATTCTCAATCCCAATTAAGCATCATCATTAAACAAAACCCAACAAAATTAATTTTAGAGTAACATGTTGAGATTCACCAGATAATCCAAGTACTAGATACTCAAGATGTCCATAACCGGGGACACGGCTAATCATGATTAGTTTATACACTCTGCAGAGGTTTGCGCACTTTTCCCCACAAGATTCGATCGCCTCCGTTTGGTTTCTCGCACTGCATGGTGTTTGAGAAGACGGATGACCGAGACATAGTCTTTCAGAAGCACTAGCACGTTACCATCGGGTAGACCGTTACACCTACTTTCCCCTACATCTGCTAGTCTACCACTGTAAGAGTTCGCACAACTTAATCAACTATGCTAGAGCCCATAATAGCTTGTGGCTGCACACGGAAGTTTCTAGCATGAATAATCTCATGATCCCTTTGAGCCTGGGTGGCGGTCCATAAAAAAATGCAATCCTGGAATACGCAGGTGCCTCAATCCACCTAGATGTGTGTTTAAGTTGCCACCTTAAATAAACCATTAATTAACAATCTCACATCTGTCATGAAATACTCTCAAACCCAATCCACGTCTACGAGCATAGCATGGCAGTAATAAGCAACGTAGAAGTAACTCCCAGGGGTTTGATAATAACAGGCAATAGGTTCTACCTCATCTACTTCCCAAACCCACAATTTAATTAGATCCTAATCATACAATGTGTGAGGATTGATCTAATGCAATAAAACTGGGTAGAGGGAAAACATGATCAAAGTGTTACTTGCCTTGCTGATGATCCGGGAAACCTAGCGATTCAAAGTAGCAAGCGGCGCACTCCGGGTACTATATCGCAAACAAACAAGCATACAATAAGTACTCAACTAATGCACAGGTAAAACTCACATAAGAGATCTAACCAGAAAGTTCAACTTAAGAACTCCGGTTGGCAAAAAGAATCAAATCGAACGAAGCAACGGAAGACAAACGGCAAAAGAAACAGGATTTGTTTACTATTATGGATCTAGGGTAACTTTTACAGTGGAAAAAACTTGTTTGAGTTGGTTAAACGGAAAGAGGGTTTCGAGACGAAACATCAGGCGCTTGAATTGCCTGATTCCGATAAACGAGCGAAAAGTTAGACTAAAATAAAAATCGGATCAGGAATCGCGATCTGAAAAATCGCGGATTTAATCCGAGAAAAAGGAAAAAGACGAACGTTCGTTGAAACGAACGAATGGACGAATGCTCGCTAATTAAATAAACCCAAAAAGCCGATCTATTTAAAAAAACTGAAACTAAAAAAACGACAAAACCGTCGGAAAAACCGAACAGTTTTTCGAGAAATACCAAAGGCGAAAAAAAACTACCTCCGGCGAACGGCGGCGGCGGTCCGGCGACGGCGGCGGGGTGGCGGCGGCGCGGGCGGCGGCGCGACGTGGCGTTGTGCGGCGGCGGTGGCCGGCTAGGGTTAGGGTTAGGGCGGGGGCGCGGCTGGGCTTTGGCCGGGGCCTCGGGGCGCTTATAAGAGGACCGGCCAGGAGGAGTCCTGGCCGATTACGGCCCAAGGTCGGTTCGCACTCTTTTTTTTCAAATAATTACGCTCGGAAAGAAAAACAAAAGGAATACTAAACGGACTCCAAAAATCCCGAAATAAATTTTCCCCGGCTTCTAAAATCAAGCCGCACATGATGAACATTTATTTGGGGCCTAAATGCAATTTTGAAAAACGCACATTTTTCCTAAATTCAAATAAAATAGCAAATAAAACCAAAATAAAATCTTATTTGATTTTTTATTAAATCCTCAATATTTCTTTATTTTGGGAAAGTCATTTTATTCCCTCTCTCATATTTTTGTAATAGAAATAATTGAAGAGAAAATAAATAAAATCAAATGATCCTATATTCAAAATTTGAGACAAACTCAAATATGAAAATAATGAAATCCCCAACTCTCTCCGAGGGTCCTTGAGTTGCGTGAAATTTCTAGGATCAACCAAAATGCAATAAATATGATATGCAATGATGATCTAGTGTATAACATTCCAAATTGAAAATTTGGGATGTTACACCATTTCAATTCTATCTCGATGCATGTTTGTGGTACTCTGATCTTCAATAAGAACATTTGAAGCACAATGCTAAATTTTCAATACCAATTATCCAGACACCGATGTATGGGTAAACCTCATTAAATCCTTGCTCGTTCATCAAAATGGTTACATACTTGGAGCCCTATCATTAATATCTTGTTGTGCCTTTCCTTGGGAAAGATATACTCTAATACTTGAGTATAAACACCTTTTCCTTTCCATTGGTCTGATTAATGTAATAATCACATTTTCCTTTCCATTGTTTTGGTTATCCTTTCTTGTGACCTATATTATATAAGCAGTAATATTTCCATGCTTATGTAAACACGTTGGTGTACCATCCTGTCTAGTGTAACCCCGTTACTTTTGTTGATGGCATTCCGGTAACCACCGATGGACGAGAACTTTGGCTATTGGTCCGCCTCATTCAACGAGAAGGAAAATGGTTCTCTTCGTCCCTCGCCCTTTGTACCGACGTTGTGGACAACATAACTTCTAGGATATCGTCCAACATGCCTTACTATCATGACCGTGCAAGATGTCAACCCCTTCCTTCTTTTAACCCACATGGTGGGCCCATAACCCACTGTCCCACAGGATCGAAACTTGACTGCTGTACACCCATGTTCCCAAGGTTGTTCCTCACGCGTGGCCACGTATGTAATTCACGAGCCACCTTCCAAGAGATCATAAATTCTGGTATCAGACACAATACTTATTCCCGTTGATTTGAACCCCTTTCACGCCCTGTTTCAGGCATGGAACGATTACTTGCCCGCAGAAAACTTCTCATGGTATCTTCTTACTTTGCTCTCGATATTTTCTTAAGTTTCAATTCGAGACTTACTTTCCCCCACATTCCCCGATGCTATCTACTAGATAGTCAACCTTGGAAGGTCCCTTCTTCTAAAGTTACCCCCTATCTTTTTGTAAGTATGATGAAGACCCTGAAGAAAGGATGGCAACTTCATAATGATGACCTAGAGCAGAGGACTGAAGACGTCAACGGAAGGATCAACCTCTTCGACGGGTACAATAAGAACAAGAAGACTCGTTAGAATTTTGTAACCAAATCCCTTCCTCCGTCCTCCCCCTCTTAAATCTCGTGATGAGATTTCTTGTAGTGGAGGAGAATTGTGATGCCCGGATAATTAAGCTATAGTGACCTCCGCTAATGATGCCACGTCACCACGATTACTGTTGCTAATCTCGTGATGATTCAGAACTGGTTTGAAATTCAAATTTAAAATGCAAGTCAAATAATTAAAAACTTCAAATCTAAAATAAAATTGTTGGTGGTGTTGGCAATATTCACTAAGGATTTATCATGCAGAAACCAACATCATTTGACTAATAGATAAATTCATAGGAAATAATAAATGGTCCAACAACAATTATTTTGGCCTTTTCAAAATAAATAAATAATTAAGTCTTTCAAAATAATCCAAGAATTTGTTGGTGGTCCCTAAAATTTGTGCTTGAATTATGCGCTAAGTTACATTTATAACAAAAATTAATTTGGTACTAAACTAAATTAGAAAACAGAGGCAAAAATAGAAAAGGAAAGAGCTAAAAGGAGCTACTTTGCACCTGGGCCTGATGCACATTGCAACAAATCAGTCCAACTCCCCCATCTCCTTATTCCTTGTTCATTAGAGGCGTCGTGGACACACGCGCCACGTCCATGGCTTCGATTGCCACACGTCGTCCATCCGTTGCCTCCCCGCAGTGCATTTGACCTTTCCCGAACCCCTGGACACGAACCCTAGTCCTCACTCTTCCCCCTCGCGCCGTTTTCTTCCCCATGATGCTCATCCCTCGCCTTGCCGTTGTCAATGCCGTGACTCATGCCCACCTCGAGCCACCCGGAAGTGTCCAGGAGCTTCACCACTATCGCCTCCTTCGTCTATGGAATTGGGTTGGACCAGGGAGGCTCTGTACGCTGGCCATCACCGTCATCTTCGTATCCTACATCGCTGACCATCGTCATCAATTCCCCCCGCTCTGGTCTAACCACGGCCTCCTCGACTGCGCCCTCAAGCTTGCTGTGAGCTTCTCTCTAGGATCCCCTTTTCCCCTGCTTTGATCTGTTGCCATTTAGGACGTCCCCACGCTAGGCCACTGTTGCTGAAGCTATGGGTCCGCGCGCACGACTGCATACCCCTGACAACCTGCAGCTGCGCCCTGACGCCCTCGCACGCCCGCTCCCATCGTCGCCCGCCCGCAGCCATCCCTGCCTTATCTCTCCTGGCCGCGCACTACCACGACCCGCGCCGTCTATGCGCGCGATCCGCGCCCACCTACCGCCACCACCCGCTGTCCTCTGCCACCAGCAGCTGCTCCCCACGCCCTCCTGGCCACGCACGCGCCCCCACAGCCCAGCACCTACCTGCTGCCGCCAGCCGCCTGCCTGCGCATGGCCGCCCCTCCACCATCGCGCGCTAAACCTGCCCCTCTGTCCGGCTGTGCTGCCCCCTATTGCTTGCGCTCGCACCGCAAGCCCCAGCCGCTGCCTCGCTCACCCCGGCTGGCGCCCGCTGCCCTCGTGCCCGCCGCAGGCCCGAGCTCCATCGCCGTCCCACTCACTGAAGCCACCGCCACGTCCCACCACCGGCTGCCCCACGGCCACCGTACGACTCGCCCGGGAGCGCTCGTTCGAACGCCACCACCCACGAGAGCTCCCGTGGCCGGAGTCGACCTGCCAGCGATCGTCGGAGCCACTGGATTAGCGCTGGTGGTTACGCTGATGTGGCAACATTAGATTAGGTTAATCACACGCTTAATTACCTTCGTTGTGTATGACAGTGAGACCAACTATCGGTGTCAAAACCGGCTGATCTCGGGTAGGGGGTCCCGAACTGTGTGTCTGAGGATCGATGGTAACAGGAGACAAGGGTGCATGATGTTTACCCAGGTTCGGGCCCTCTTAATGGACGTAAGACCCTACGTCCTGCTTGATTGTATTTGATGAGTATAGGGGTTACAAGAGTTGATCTACCTTGAGATCGTAATGGTTAAACCCTAGATGTCCAGCCTATATGAATTCTGATAGCCTCTATGGACTAAACCCTCCTATTTATATAGACGCTAGAGGGTCCTAGGGTTGTAAAGAGTCAGTTTACAGAGAAAGGAAATTATTCATCTGGACGCTAGTCTTGCCATCCACGCAAAGGAGAGTCCAACCCAGATACGGGGGAAGGTCTTCTATCTTGTATCTTCATGGCCCATCAGTCCGGCCCAAGCTACATAGCTCAGACACCTGAGGTCCCCATAATCCAGGACTCCCTCAGTAGCCCCTGAACTCGCCTTCAATAAAGATGTAATATTAGGCCCATGTCTTCGGCTTTGCAAGGCGGGTTCTTCATCATAATCCGGACTAATGATAATCCGGCAACAACCTCAACATCTTTTACAATTCCCCCTGATGGTGCTTCAACTTTTGCGCGTGGGGTAAATATGAACGGCCCACACCTAAGGCCATCTCACACTACGTAGAAGGAAAAACAACCAAGTCTTGCCACAAAACAAAGCCTTCACCATGGCCAGCACCCGATGCTCCTCCTCGCTTCCCCATGGCCCTCACGAGGGAGATTGGCAGAGTTGCTCCGTGCCTCATCTTCAGCTAAGCCGGCTCTAGACGCAGGGCTACCCCCCTCGCAAATCTAGTTCCCGTTCGAGCGAGATTATATTTAATCGGCAACGACGCGATGGCTGAGAATTTCGCCAACCCCATTAAGTAGGAGAGGGTGTGCTTCATCTCGTTTCTGTTACGGGGCCTGGGATTTCCAATTCATCCATTCCTCCAGGGATTATTGGAATTTTATGGCATCCAACTGCATAACCTCATGCCGGTTCGATTCTGCACATCTCAGGCTTTGTTGCCCTCTGTGAGTTATTCCTAGGCATCGAGGCCCAGTTCAGATTATGGAGGAAATTCTTCTACCTCGTTCCGCACCACAAAGGTGGTTCCATATTTGAAGTGGGTGGTGCTGAAATATGGCGCATTGCCGGATCCGGATAACCTGTAGGAACTCTTAAAGAAGCATACCCGACATGGTCTTTGGAGTGGTTCTATACGGATGATGTTCCACTACCAGATCTAGTCAGGTGCGGTCTCCCTAGTTTTCTAGCGCTCCTCTAAAGAAGCGCCTCAACTAGCGTCCCCGAAGTCCCACAGAAGAGGACAATGCGGTGATAGAACGGTTGGTCAGCAAGGTCAGGCTGCTGGCCCACTCCGAACTCTCAATAGTTGAAGTCATGGCGATCGCAATAAATAGGTATATGTAGCCTCTTCAATCCAGAGTAACTCCTTTATGGTGTTACCACGAAGAGGACGGCGCGTCCCGTTACATACGGTAGGGCCCGGATACCCCAGCCGAACTGGCCTCCATTTTGGCCGATCTGTACAATGGCGAAAAGGAAGATTTTCTCCCGTTAAACTTTCTGGAGGCCTATTCCATGTACACCCCTATTGAATGGGTAAGATCTTGATTCGTCTGTGCTTATTTTACTACATTGCAGACACTAATCGAGTGTAGTTTTTGTTGCCACCAACTAGTCATGGAGGACGATGTTCGAGAACGTCCATTGTCCTGCTCCTCGGCCGGAGGATCATAATCGCGACAAAGATCTTGGATTTTGCATATATATATAGAATTTGATGATGGGGTATTCTATCAGGCGAGGCTTGACGGTTTGGAAGTGGCCATCATCGCCGACTATCCTCGCCTTTACCCATTTTGCATTGTGAGTATCCAGAGGCTTCTTAAGAAGTGGCCCTCATTTGTATCCTTATCTGTCGTACTGATCTGGATTTTAACAGGATCGGCGCTCCAGGGACCGTGTCTCCTCGAGGGCGGCCCCCATGCAAGGCCGCCGTTCAAAACGAAAAGGGACCGGGAGTACCGCAGAGACCTCACAGTCTTCCAAGAGGTATGTGTACTTTAATACATGCCTAGGCATGAGTCTGGATTGTTAAGAGTGTACCATTTTTGTCTTTTATTTTTAGAAGGAGTACGCGGCAAATAGTGGGAAAACACCCCATTAGCCAAATGTTCACTAATCCGGTGCCGGACTCGTCAGCTAGGACGCAAGCCAATGTCGCGCCCGTTCCGCCTCCTCAAGAGGATTCGGATGACGTGTTGGTCACAAATTCCAAAGTGGAGAGCGTGATGAATCACCGTCGTTTAAAGGAAGCTATGCGTGCTCCGGTCTTGTCCTAATAAGAATTCACCGCACTAAGTTCGACAGATGCCTATATCCAAGCCGCTCGAGACGGAGTTATTCAGCTATTCTCGAAGAAAATACAGGTAAACTTTGACATAATTTTGCATGGCCATATGCCAGTAGCCCCCAAGACTTGAAACAGTGAAGCAAACCGATTTAAGGATCGATAACTTTGTGCGGGTTCTGCAAGAAAACAACACCATGCTGGCTCAAGAGCTGAACACAAACTAGACACA